>NC_134358.1:481134898-481472398 GCF_048569485.1 Anomaloglossus baeobatrachus
ATAGCCTATGATGCTCTCGGGGTCCAGAAGTATGAGTGTGCAAAATTTTGTGACTGTAGCTGCGACGGTGCAGATGCCAATCCCGGACATACATATACACATACACACACATACACACATTCAGCTTTATATATTAGATATATATAGATATAGATCTCTCTCGTTTGTTTTGTTCTCGTAGGCCCCTTAAAAAAAATGTTTTTGCTTTGCTAATTTACTTAAAATAAAGCAAGCTGGGCTTTAATTCAAAGTAATTTTGCGTGTATTGTAGTTTTATGACAGCCGCTGAAAGTCTACATGCTAATTGTACATAATTACATGCAGCAAACCCCGAGTCAGGCCCCTCCCTGTATTTAATCTCTTAATTCTATAATTGGATGCTTTCATAGAATGACCTCATCTGGGCAGTTCATGGATACGTGTTTGCTGTCTCTTTCTCCTGTGGGTTGTGTATGTCCTGGATTGTTGAAGAATGTAAAGGTAGACGAAGACATGGCAACACTCTATTAAAGAAACACTAAACCTAGAATTGAATAGTAAAAGTGGCCCGGGGATAGACTTGCATCCAGTGTTGGAGAGTGCAGACTTTATGCTCCTGAAATGATCTGTCATTAACCTGGCCTGCGTATATCCGATCTCTTCTGCGTTTTGCTGGCGCATGGCTTAGGGTTGGGCTTGGCTCAATGGATGGAGCTGAATATTCCTGCCTCCAATTGTCGGTGGAGCCGTGTAGGGCACCCGGCAGAACGAGCAGAGTTGAGATGGTTGCCGAACGATCAACCGAACCATCGTTTTGCTGACCACTCTCTATTGTATATGGGCCCCCTTTAGAATTCTTTAATATTTTTTTTTTTAAGGTTGTCAAAGTTTTTTTTTCATTTTTTGGCATGTTTACTGTATTTAAGGTACCCTAGTAAAGAAATGGTTAATATTTTCTTTGCCAGAATACACCAATAAAGCTCTGAATACTCTTTGCACATTCGATCAATGCCCCTTGAGTACATTTTTTAAAAGTGTGAAAAAAAAGTATTCCTTAGTGATCATACTTCTGTCCGACAAGCATCGATGTCTCCTGCCTTCATAGTACAGGTTGTCCATGTGTCCTGGCTTATAGCAATGGTCCATTTCTCCATTTGTTTAGTCTGCCTGTGCTCCGGTATAGAGTAACGTGTTTGCTTCTCCTCTCACACCTGCTGTGCTTAATGCTCAACACATTTTTTGCTTCTCATGTTACGGCAAGAGATCATGAAATCGGTGAGATTGTCATGAACCTATATGGTTATATGAACATACAGTGGCCTTATAATGATTGCAATATTTGACGCCTTTAGTACATGTGCACTAGTAATATGTACTTCAATTGCTTCATTAATTATCTGCTCGAATTCATTAAATCGAGGATCAACAAATACTGATGGATTTCAAAACCTTTTAGGAGACTCCGAAATCCAGATGGATTTTATTAGTGGCCAGGCAACAATAGAAACATTTGATAGTTAGAACCAGTTATACATTTCCTATACATTTGCTATTCTCAATATGGAGGTATTATCCGTATGTCCCGCGATAATACAGAACTATGCTTGGGACACCTAGAAGCTTATAATGATCTATTTCAGCTCTTTAAATCTAGTGTCAGGAACTCGAAGTTGGGACTGTATAGGTCGGCATTATCTAAGTAGTATTATTTCTCCTTGTACAGAGGGGAGACTTATAGACCATGCAATGCTCCTCTGAGAATTTAAATATGCAGATTGTCTCTTCTGACAGGAAGGTCTTGAACTCTACTGCTACCTATTGGCTATAGCAATCCCAAAAGTCAATATAGAGAACAAACGCTACCAGTTATGTTACCAATAGAGATGATCAAACCCTCAGATGTTTGGATTCAGCGGGTCAAACCAGACTGTCCAATTCGGGACCAGACTTGAGCCTGAAACCCATATAAGTCTATGGGGACCCGAACTTGTGTGCTGTAAAATGGTATTAGTAAGGGCTAGAGGGCTGTAAAAGGAAAGAAAATGGGGATTAAAGTAGGACAGTTATACTTACCGAGTCTCCACGGAGCTTTCAGACTGCTTCCGAAGTCACTTATTAAACCTCATGCATATTCACTGCTTCCCCCGCCCACCCAATTCTATTGGCTCTGTGATTGGTTGCAGTCAGACTATCGAAGTATGTGATTGGTTGCCCTCACGCTACCTGTCTGGGTCCCCAAAGTTCACCTCAGGTCTAAAATAAAGTCTCTGGTCTAAACGAGCCAGTGGCATCTCTGGTTATTGCCATTCTACTTGTCAACCACAGCTACCAGGCTGGTCTGTGTCATAGTGGTTGTGGACCGCAGCAAACAACCCATGTGCTCCGTTCTTCTAATAGATCAGTTGTTATATGTCCATGTGCATGAGCCTTCAGGCTTAGACATATCCGCTTAACTTTCTGCCTACATAGAACGTAATGTTTTTCTCGTTGAGGCACATTTCGGTACTTTTCATGTGGAGACCTGCTGCCAACTTCTCTTCAGAAATTTTGGGAGCAGCTTGGCGTTTTCCATTGATTACGAACTGTTCCAGACAGTAATGTTACTGTATTAGTCAGGAATTTGGTGCTTATTGAACAGGATAAATATTTCTCCTGGGTGATGATTGTTTACAGTCACCGAATGGCTTTCATTTCCATAGTCATCTTGTGTGGGGGTGGCTTTTTTATCTTGAAAAATATATAAATTAGAAAGTAAATGTTCCTGAACTTCAGCAAATTTGTAAATATTTAACCCCAGAAAATCTTTTGTTTTGTTGTAAAAACAAAAGTGTGTGTGTGTGTGTGTGTGTGTGTGTGTGTGTGTTATTATATAATATTTTTTTTTTTTTTTACACAGGAGCACTTTTCTACTTTTCTTTCTATTTCTTTTACACGCACAGACTGGGACACCAGGGCTGTGGAGTCTGTAAACCAAACCTTCGACTCAGACTCCTCAATTTCTCTTGCGCCGACTCCTACATATTGCGCTTATAGTTAGGTGAAAAATTTATTGTAATACATGAACATGTGTATGTGAACATCAGACATGTAATAATGTTTATGATACAATAATCAAGATATTTGGATAGAACATAAAATATATTTATTGGATACAACTTTAGAACACAAAAAACTAATAAATTGTAAATATGTAATACAATATGTAATACATTTTTTATTACATAGTGTATTACATATTTACAATTTATCAGTTTGTGTTCTAAAGTTGTATTCCAATAAATATATTTTATGTTCTATCCAAATGTCTTGATTATTGTATCATAAAAATTATTAAATGTCTGATGTTCACATACACATGTTCATGTATTACAATAAATTTTTCACCTAACTATAAGCGCAATATGTAGGAGTCGGCGCAAGAGAAATTGAGGAGTCTGAGTCGAAGGTTTGGTTTACCGACTCCACAGCCCTGGTGTCCCAGTCTGTGCGTGTAAAAGAAATAGAAAGAAAAGTAGAAAAGTGCTCCTGTGTAAAAAGAAAAAAAAAAAAAAAAAAGAAATTTACAAGTGATAATTAGGTAATTTTTTCACTCACTTAACAGAGTTGTATGATATAGTGTGAATTAGCGGTAGCCCCCCACCTGTAAGCTATATTCGGATTTTAAGACGCACCCCTCATTTTCCTCTCAAATTTTTGAGAAGAAAAGTGCGTCTTATAATCCGAAAAATATGGTATCTTCATAGGTTCAAACTACAGCTTTTTTGTGAGATGCAAGTTTTTGGGTTTTTTTTTCTTGTTTTTTGTTTGTTTTTTTTTTTGTTTTTTAGTGAGCGTCCAGTGGTATTTGTACAGAACCGCAGTCTTCTAAGGCCATGTGCACAGTATTTTGTGAGGTGTTTTTTTTTTACCTCATTATTTGTAGCCAAAACCAAGAGTAGTACAATCAGAGGAAAAGTATAATAGAAACACGAGCACTGCTTCTGTATCTATCACCCACTCCTGGTTTTGGCTTACAAGTACTGAGGTAAAAAACTGACTAAATACTCAACATGTGCACGTGGCTTAAGACAGAGAGCAGCAACTGATGTAGCAAGTGGCTCCCATTAGACCGTCCGTCACTTTTTGCTTCAGCATGGCCTAAGCCGACATTCCACAAGGGGTATCCATGAACTACCATCCACAAAATAAAAAATATTGTTAGTTTTTACATAAAAAAGTCAATTAAGTAGCTATATAAGACGTTTCTGCAATGTAAGGCCTGCTCAGCAGGATCTTTTATATTTATATCTGGTGGCACCTCCATTGTGCGGCAAACAACTGGTGGCACCTCCCCCATTTAGGCCAACAACTGGTGGCACCTCCCCCATTTAGGCCAACAACTGGTGGCACCTCCCCCATTTAGGCCAACAACTGGTGGCACCTCCATAGTGAGGCCAACAACTGGTGGCACCTCCATAGTGAGGCCAACAACTGGTGGCACCTCCATAGTGAGGCCAACAACTGGTGGCACCTCCATAGTGAGGCCAACAACTGGTGGCACCTCCATAGTGAGGCCAACAACTGGTGGCACCTCCATAGTGAGGCCAACAACTGGTGGCACCTCCATAGTGAGGCCAACAACTGGTGGCACCTCCATAGTGAGGCCAACAACTGGTGGCACCTCCATAGTGAGGCCAACAACTGGTAGCACCTCCATAGTGAGGCCAACAACTGGTGGCACCTCCCCCATTGAGGCCAATAACTGGTGGCACCTCCCCCAGTGAGGCCAATAACTGGTGGCACCTCCCCCAGTGAGGCCAACAACTGGTGGCACCTCCCCCAGTGAGGTCAACAACTGGTAGCACCTCCCCCAGTGAGGTCAACAACTGGTGGCACCTCCCCCAGTGAGGCCAACAACTGGTGGCACCTCCCGCAGTGAGGCCAACAACTGGTGGCACCTCCCCCAGTGAGGCCAACAACTGGTGGCACCTCCCCCAGTGAGGCCAACAACTGGTGGCACCTCCCCCAGTGAGGCCAACAACTGGTGGCACCTCTCCCAGTGAGGCCAATATCTAGAGGCACCTCCCCAATAAGACCAGCCACATTATTTAGAAAGCACTTGTCTAACCAAAACAAAACCACCAAAAACATATTTGTGTAACAGATATACCATGTTTCTCCTAATATTACTTCTTGCCCCAAAAGATCTGCTAGGACTTCATTTCAGGGCATGTCTTTGTTGTTCGTGAAAAAAGAAAACTGCATTTATTCTTAAACACAAAAAATCAATATATTCAAGTATAACAATATTCACTAGAGATAAACAATATAATCTGGCTGGGAGCCGACAATCAATAAACCTGTGTGTGACCACAAATTGGAGTACTAATATTCTTCTATAAAAATACAAAAGCCTTTATTGATACAATTACAACATGAAATTTACACTATGTAATACAATACATTGAGAGGCAGAAAATCTAGAAAACACCCAACAAATTGGAGATGCAAGTTCAATCAGAATGCAAAATCTATAGTATATGGCTGCTTATTGTATGTCACACAGATTGCCAGTTTATTTGAAAAAGTAAAATATTTTAAAACTCTGACACACAAAGGTCAGTGTAGTAGCATGTCAAATAATCTAATATATAAAGCTGTGTGTGTGTGTGTGTGTGTGTGTGTGTGTGTGTGTGTGTGTGTGTGTCTGTATGTCCGCTAAAGGAATCCGCACCGTCGCATTTACAGTCACGAAATTTTGCACAGACTCCTGATGTGACCCAGGGAACGTCATAGACTATGTTTTGACAGGAAAATTTAACCGCGCGCTTTACAGTTACTCTCCTAAAAAAACATTAAAGTGAATGGAGCTGCGAGCTACAGGCTATTAATAGGAGCTGTGATTGGTTGCTATAGGAAAAAGGACATTCATAGTATAAGAAGCTTATGTGTGAGGTGATATGATGTCGGTGGGGAGACAGATATAGAGAGAGAGAGACAGACAGACAGAAAGAGGCACATAGGGAAAGAGACAGACAGATAGGTAAAAAAAAGACAGACACACTGGGAAAGAGACAGACAGAGACAGACAGAGATAGAGACAGAGACAAAGACAGACGGGGAGGGGGAGAGTGAGACAGAGTCAGAGACAGGCACGGGGAGACTGGGAGAGAGACGGTTACTATCCCTACCAACGCCTGCGTACTACAGCTAGTAGCATATAAAAGCAAGTCTATATATTCAAACATAAAACAATTCAAAAGTAAATATTCACGCACTGCACATCTGGTACATACCAACCTTTCTACTCTTCAGATCCTCTAGACTCCTGCAGTTACAGGACCTTTGGTGACATCATGGCCACATGATTTTGATGTCACCAAAGGTCCTTAAACGATCTTAACCTCCTGAATAGAAATGCGAAACCTGTTAGTGGGAGCCCTTAACTATTGCCGAGTTTGCCTCATCTTCCACCTAATGCTGCATACCAGCCTGTCTCCTCTTCAGTTCCTCCAGAATCCAGCAGTGAAAGGACCTTTGGTGACATGATGTTACCAAAGGTCCTTAACAAGTTTTAACCTCAAATGGAAATGCTTGGGACCTCTAAGAGTAGCAGACCCTAGGCTATCCACCAGTTCCTCCCTTCTCGTAAAACCCTGCTCCAGACTGGGCTTGGAGTATGACTTATATTTCTTGCATACTCCAAAAATCCTGTAAAATCATATTTGAGCTTATTTTCAACATAGGTCTCATTTTCGTGGGGAAACACGTGGTGATGGTAGTGCATGGCATTAAAAATCTAGGTTAATTCTACTAACACCTCTGTATATTCTTGAATTTGCAGTATTAAATTTGTTTGAAGCACAAAAAAAAGAAAAAAATAATATTTTGTGATATGTTGTCACAAGATGTGTATGCTGTTCATGCCAATGCTGTTACCCAGCGATTTCTATGGTTTATGTATCTTCCTACTGTTTCTACAGATGGCAATGAATTTGCAATCATCACGCCCTGTTACAACCCTGAACAACTTCCGCCTGAGAATTCTTCTTTTATGGAAAGAAATTTTGTCTGCAGATTGAGATGTCTATTGGATAACTCCTCTGGATTTTTGGTATGAAATGCATGTCACAAGCCAGAAAAACTAGTGTACAAAATATTAGATACACAGAGTATTTATCAAAGCCAAAAAATAAATAAAGGTAAAAATCTAAAAATAACCTATACAATGAAAGGTCCACCATCAATATTAAAACACCACTCCAATGTTTTTTCTTATTGCACTGCGGGAGTGGTGCTTTAAATCTAAATCCCCTGCACCGTCTCATACTCATCTGCCGCTGTCTTCTTCTGTTATCGCTGCTGCCCCAGTGTTTCATGGAGCGTGCCAGTGGTCACAACTCAATGCATCTCTATGAGAGCATCGTTCTAGCTGTCATAGAGCTGCATTGGGAGCTTATGATGTAACTTCTGACTTGCAGCCAGTTAGAGGTTGTGGTTTCTTTAAGATGGCGCCGCAGGATTGAAGCGACTCTGAAAAGAGGTGAAAGTGTCAGAGGGTAATTAAAGGTGACCAAACAGTAGGATTTTTGTACATAAAGTAAAGCTAGTGCTATACTGGCGCTTGGTTGCTGAAAGTATCCATACCTTTTATTCAGAATTTTGATGTTTTATTTCAGAAATATGTGTAAGTAAAGTTTCAGCAATGCACTGCTATTTGATTGACAGGTGCAACAGGAAGGAAATATGTGCGTCGGGTCTTGCTGTCTATTCCCACCCCTGTGTGTCTGCCTGTGCCAGAATTAACGTCTATGACGGCGACAGGGGTGGGAATAGACAGCAAGACCTGACCCAGGTATTCCCTTCCTGTTGCACCTGTCCGTCAAATAACCGTGCATTGCTGGAACTTTACTTGCACATATTTCTAAAATAAAACATCGAACCTCTGAAAAAAAGCGATGCTTACATTCAGCATCCTAACGCCAGTATAGCACTGGCTTTACTTTATGTATGAAAATCCTGCTGGTTGGTTCCCTTTAAAAGATCGAGGGCAAGGGACTTAGATTTAAACACAATTCCAGCACTGGAAAAAAAAAAAGGAGACAACTCTGGAGTGATGCTTTAAGCAACTAATGTTGGTAATACTAGATGCTTATTTGCAATGAAAAGTGAAGAGATGAATCACAAGTCAACCTTACCAGTATTCTCCTCCTTCTAGAATGGTGCCGGCCTCCACCCTTTTTACATTTTTTTTTATACTTTTGTCCAATCTGAGACCTATGACAGTTCATTTTAGCAGGTGGAGCTCATTGGTACAAGTTCTTTTCCTCAACCCTCGGTCATTCATTCTTTTTAAAGCTAAAGTTGTCAAAAATAAGAACCAGAAGCATCTATCTTGTCATATGTACCTATAGTGGGCTTTACACACTACGACATCGCTAATGCGTTGTCGTTGGGGTCACGGAATTTGTGACGCACATCCGGCCGCATTAGCGATGCCGTTGCGTGTGACACCTATGAGCGATTTTGCATCGTCGCAAAAACGTGCAAAATCGCTCATCGGTGACGTGGGGGTCCATTCTCAAATATCGTTACTGCAGCAGTAACGAAGTTGTTCCTCGTTCCTGTGGCAGCACACATCGCTCCGTGTGACTCCGCAGGAACGAGGAACCTCTCCTTACCTGCCTCCCGGGAGCTATGCGGAAGGAAGGAGGTGGGCGGGATGTTACGTCCCGCTCATCTCCGCCCCTCCGCTGCTATTGGGCGGCGGTTCAGTGACGCTGCTGTGACTACGCTGAACGAACCGCCCCCTTAGAAAGGAGTGCATCCATTAGAAGGGAACACAGTGATGAGTTGCCAGTAAAATCCAATTGATTGAAATTCCTGAGTGAAAAAAGTATTACAAATGACCTAAATGTTCTTGGAATTTCTAGTGAGATTATGGGTTGTTTACATACAGTATATTGATTATCACAGAGGCTAGGTAATCAATGTGTGATAAAGCAGCACTTTCTTTAAATTTAGAGCTGACATGGATTATCATTTTCTATTTAAAGAGGACAAACCACCAGGACTTTAATATATTAACTAAAGCCAGTGATATACTGGTTCTATCAAGCTGATTCTATACATACCTGTAGTTGTGAGATCAGATGTATAGTTTCTTGAATATAGGCAAGTAAAGTTTGTGCAATGCACTGTTATTTGATTGATAGCAGCTACAGAATATCAAATGGTTGGGTCTGCCTATGGAGGGAGGAAGGACAGGCAGACAGACAGAGGAGGTAATAACCAGCAAAACCCAACCGACCTATTAGATATTCTGTAGCTGCTATCAATCAAATAACAGTGCACTTCACAAACTTTACTTGCCTTTATTTCAGAAAGTATACATCCAATCTCACAACTAAATGTATGTTTAGAATCAGCATGATAGTGTCAGTATAGCACTGGTTTATATATGAAAATCCTGGTGGTTGGTCCTCTTTAAGCTCAAAGAGACTGATTTGGAATTTGGGTAGAACCATGTAGTGTGCAGTGACATTAAAGAGGTATTCCCATCTCCAGGATACTATCCCAATTTGTAGTAGGTGTAGTAATAATAATAATAATGATAATCGCAAATACCTCCAATTAGAAATATAGTATAGATCTCCTGATTAGATGTGTCACTTACCTCATGTGTTGGGCATTGAAGCTCAGGTATCCATGAGAAAGACCACACACATAGTGACAGGCACTAGTGGACAGAACCATGGATACCTAGGCTATTGCAATGCCCTGCACATGATATAAGTGACACATCTAATCAGGAGAACTATACTACATTTCTAATTAGAGATATTTGCTATTCTTATTATTCCTACTACATCTTGGGATAGGATCTTGGAGATGGGAATACCCCTTTTAAGTTACTGATACAAGTATTTATTCTGCTTGAAGTTTTCACACTGTTTCCATATTGCCTGTATATTGTGCCTCATCACAAACTTCTTAATCGTTGCTTATTGCGGTGTTAAATAGAATAAGTAGACCTCCCTGACTTCTGTGTAATGGTCATGTGTGTTCATACGTTACACTGCAGGCCATGAATTTTCAAGGACGTCTGAAGTATCTTCATGGGCAGAATAAGAAAGGGAAAGATGGCTCCATAATCCCCCCTCAGCTTGCACTCTTTGCTTTGGCTACTCCATTGCAGTCTCCCTCCATCCTGGAGATTCGAACCAAAAACCTAATCTTCAGAACGAAGCACAAGCTGGACTTCACGCCGATCGGGTGTGACGCAAAGTAAGATCCCGGGGCACTCTGCTGCATGGAAGCTTCTCGTTTTGGGCTTTTATCCAATAATGTGTTAGATAATATTTGTATTTTATTACGTTTACATTCTAGAACGTATTTTCAGATTAGTCACAAGCTTTTTTCCCAGCTTAACAGTAACAAACACATCGGCCACAATGCTGTGTCCTTAGTCTCGTTGTAGTTGATTTATAATCGATCTCTTGGACTTTCTTGTTTCTCCACAGAGGAAGCTTGGTCCTGGGCTACACAGAAGCGGAGCTGTGCATTCGAGGAACAGGCTATCAGTTTATCCACGCTGCAGATATGCTGTACTGTGCAGAAAATCATGTCCGAAGTAAGTACTGCCAAACTTAGGGGTACTTTGCACACTACAACATCACTAGCATCGGCTAGCGATGCCGAGCGCAATAGTACCCGCCCCCGTCACACATGCAATATCTCGTGATAGCTGCCGTAGCGATCATTATCGCTACGGCAGCTTCACACGCACTTACCTGCCCTGCGACGTCGCTCTGGCCGGCGACCCTCCTCCTTCCTACGGGGGTGGGTCGTGCAGCGTCACAGCGACGTCACACGGCAGGCGGCCAATAGAAGCGGAGATGAGCGGGACGTAAACATCCCACCCACCTCCTTCCTTCCGCATAGCCGGTGGAGGCAGGTAGGAGATGTTCCTCGCTCCTGCAGCTTCACACACAGTGATGTGTGTTGCCGCAGGAACGAGGAACAACATCGTATCTCCTATTGGTGCGACATTATGAAAATGTCCGACGCTACACAGATCGCCGATTTTCGACGCTTTTGCAATAGTTTATCGGCGCATCTAGGCTTTACACGTTGCGACGTAGTTACCGGCGCTGGATGTGCGTCACTTTCGATCTGACCCCGACGATATCGCAGTAGCGATGTCGCAACGTGCAAAGTACCCCTTAGAGGGGTATTCCCATCTCCAAGATCCTTTCCCAATATGTAGTAGGTGTAATAATAATATTAGCAAATATCTCCAATTAGAAATGTAGGATAGTTCTCCTGATATACCATGTCTCTCACCTCATGTGCAGGACATTGCAGCTTATGTATCCAGGTTATGACCACGAGAAACTGTCACTATGAGTGGGTCATAACCATGGATGCCCTGCACATGAGGTAAGTGACATTGCTATATCAGGAGAACTATACTACATTTCTAATTGGAGCTATTTGCTAATATTAATATAATTATGCCTACTACATATTGGGATAGGATCTGGGAGATGGAAATAACCCTTTAAATGTTTTTGTTATATTATAGATTGAGATTATATTTCAATGCAATCTTCTGTGTATGTTGTCCATTGTTTCAGATAGTGATTGAGACTATGCAGATGCATAAGGGGCGATTCATTAAAGGGAACCTGTCAGGTGCAATATGCACACAGAACCTTAAGCAGTTCTGGGTATATATTGCTAATCCCTACCTAACCGTCCCTGTATACACTAGCATAGATAAACAGATCTTTAGAAAAAGTGTATAGAAAGATCCTTTATGATATGCTACTGAGGCCAGTGACTAGTCACAAGGCATTAATTCCTTTGGCTAGTCGGCCCCCTTACCATGTAAGCACGCCCTTATGGTCGTACTAACATGCTAATGAATGTGCAGCGTTAGAGGCATAATCGCGCTCACCTCTGAGCTGCCAACGTGCCAGACGCAAGATTTCAGCTCTGTGCATATGATCTCTGGCACTTCCGGTCATGTGCACTACACCAGTTTGAAGCTGGGACGCGTGCACCCAGGTTCATAGTGCGCATGACCGAAAGTACGGTGATCATGTCACTGAGCCGGAATCCAGCATCTGGTGCGGTGGCAGCAGAGGGGAGCACGACCATCCTCTGACGCTGCGCATTCATTAGCATGCCCATAGGGGTGTGCTTACATGCTAAGGGGGCCAACTAGCCAAGGGAATAATAATATAATAATAAAGTTTATTTAAATAGCGCCAACATATTCCGCAGCACTTTACAATCCGGTGGGGGGTTGTATAGACAAATACAAAACAAAATAGTACATAATTCAACAGCTACAGTAGGAATGAGGGCCCTGCTCGAAAGCTTACAATCTATGGGGGAACTAACGCCCTTGCAACTAGAGCCTGGCCTCATTAGCATATCATAAAGGATCTTTAGAAACACTTTTTCTAAAGATCCTTTATCTATGCTACTATAGTCTGGTACTGTTAGGCAGGGATTAGAAATATGCACCCAGAACTTCTCATGGTTCTGGGTGCACATCCAGGACCTGACAGGTTCCCTTTAAGGTGTTTTTGCCAGAAATCCGGTGTAAAGACCTTAATGAGTTGCAGTTTTTGTACAACTTGGCAGTTACGCGGAAATATTGTGACTTTTAGTTTTTATGCTTCAGTGGTAGCTAGCTCCGCTAATATGAGTGTAGCATGGTCGGGACAAGGCACAGTCACTTTCCTTCCATCAGATTCACCGTGTGTTATACCTTTTTAGTTCCGCCACTAATGTAGTGTAACTTACTCCAGAAATGGTTCATTAGGCTGTGCGCCACTTAATGATTCCGGTCCGTGACCCAGCAAGCGCTTCATTAACCCTGGCATGCGTTACACCAGTCTTAATGAATCGCCTTAATAGTTTTCCAGCATTTTCTTAAGGTATTCTCTCTTGTCGACGTCTCATTGTGGCTCGGGTTCATGTCTGCACTGGAATCTCCGTTCGATGGCTCCATTACAGATTCCATTGTGGTGCAGTGTTTTTCTTCCAGTAAAATGATAAAAACCATGATTGAAACCAGACAGATTTCATTATAATTGGGATCCGTCTGGCGCTGGTGGTGCGGGTCATGCACTGTCCTGGTCAAGAATTCGATCTTGCTGTTCCTAATGCTGGATAGAGAAATAAAATCCATAATGCTGATGTTAACTCGTCATATTCTGTTCTGTTTCATATTTTAAAATTAAATAGGCCCCGGAAAGCAATATTATGGGTGTTTTAAAAGCAATCTGTCACCAGGTAAACAGAGAGCAGAATAATGTATAGAGACCCTGATTCCAGCGATGTCACTTACTGGGCTGATTGCTGTAGTTTTCATAAAAACAGACTTTTGCAAGCTCAAGCTTATTAGATTTTAGTTTTAACTAGTAGTCCTCAATATATATGAGCTCTGTATAACCCCCAAAACTGATTGGCAGCTCTCTACCTATGCACAGTTTACACAGAAAGCTACCAATCAGTGGTATGGGGGCGGGGTTATATTATATCCGCATTCATAGAACTGTTAGATCTGCAGCAGATAAAACAGGGATTGTATCAAAATGTCAGCAAGAAGATCAGTAAGTGACACATCACTAGAATCAGGGTCTCTGCCCCTACATTATGCTGCTCTCAGATGGGTAGAAAAAACCTGGTGACAAATTGTCTTTAAGATTACAATCAGTGCTGCTTTGGAGTATGTGAGTGCCGGCAGCTAGAAGTGGAGGTGTTGCTATAATGACAGCTAAGCTCTTTATCAGGACGGGGATCTGGAGTGTGTTCATAAAGATAATACAAAACAGAAAGTATTCGTCAGTTCTAGGGAAGGATAATACGCTGTAGTGTTGCCTCTGGAGGCATGATTCTGGATTATGGCTAATAATTGGCCGTATGACACCGCAGGGAGCTTCCTTGTTCCTGATTATTGCCATTCTCTCCTTTTAATGCAGTGATTAAGACTGGAGAGAGCGGCATGACGGTGTTCAGACTTCTCACTAAGGACAGTGGATGGACTTGGGTGCAGGCAAATGCCCGACTGGTGTACAAGAATGGAAGGCCAGATTACATCATTGCAACTCAAAGACCTCTTGCGTAAGTGTTTGTTGTAAATTCCACGAAATTAACGTATAGTGTCCTCTCCTATTGTAAGTTTTTCCTCAATCTTGCAGAATTTGTTTGCGTCTTCCTTCACCTCTCTCAGCGCTTGCGCAAAAAAGGAGTCAGCCAGGGAGTTGCCCTCAGAACAACCAACATTTCCAGAGCTACCACCACCACTACGTCCATCGTTTACAACTTTTTGGCTGTGGGGTGGTTTATGTGGACACTGAGGGATGAGGAAGAAATGCCGCATGTTGGCACTTCATATGGATGTATACATCTGGATATGACATTTTATTAAGTCCTTCTGAAAGGGGCTACTGCCTTTAAATTAACAGATAAATCATCACTAGAATTTCAAGAAATTTTGCGTAAATCAGTAGTACAGACTAATATGAGAAATGTTATAATATATTGTGACTGTGTGTATAATAGGCATGAGAGAAAGCAGCCTCTTTCTCCACTAAGGAGCCTCCTCTTCCATTCCCCCACCTCCTGAAGTAATTCACTCTGGGAAACTACAAGGCTATGTGCCCATGGGGGAAAGTGTCCTGCGGTTATATCCGCAGGACATTCCGCAGGAGCTCCCAGAAAATTGCAGCACAACTTTGTCTGTTTCCATGCTGCGGTTGTATTGCGGAATGTCCTGCGGATATGGTGAGGGCTTTCTGCATTGAGGATACAGTACCATGGCTTCGGCACTGCAGCCTCAATGCAGAACAAGTGCTGAGTGATCGGGGCGTTCATACCTCCATCACGCAGCACTTCTCTCCGTCTCCGGCCGTGTTTACACTGTGAAGGAGAAGGTGGGCGGGCCTGAACTAGCTCCAGCTGTCACATGACCGGAGCTCGTGCAGGCCCCGCCCACCTCCTCCTTCCTGCTCCTGTGCACCGAGGGAAAATGACCGGGTGTCTGCTATCAAGGCAGGTAAGTATTGGGACCAAGGTAGGGGATTTCCGCAGGTAATGGCGCAGGAATAATTGACATGCAGTTATGTGCGGCTGCGGGACATCCGCAGTATATTCCGCAACGTGGACACAGCACTCTCCATGTCCCATAGGATAACATGGGGAGTGTCTGTACATGCTGAAACCTGCGGATTTATCTGAAAAATCCAGATAAATCCTCAGGTTTTCCGCGGCAAAATCCACAGAAGCAAGCCCCCGTGGGCACAGGGCCTAAATGCTCAAGCTGATCTCTGACAAAACAAGAAGAGGTGTCAGGTTACCCCTCCTATTAATCTGTATGGAGAGGGGAGGAGGAGTACAGACACAGGCAGATCACGCTGTAGCTTCATGCTGGAGTCACAGCCACACTGCTCAGTACTGCTATATAATGCCTCTTAGTGCTGCTGCTTATGTCTGTAGAGCGGGAATCCATAGAGACATCATGGCAACTAGTCGAGAGAACTGAAGATTAGAGATTTCCTTCAGGGGGAAATTGGCAAAAAAATGCAAGAAGTCGTATAATGGCCAGAAATGACATTAATTCTCAAAAAAAACATACGCTTTAATAGTGTCAACGGTGCCTCGTGCTATTTCTTTTTTTTTTTTTTTCTTTCCCTAACAAGGATGAGAAAAGTTCTGCAAACACAACTTTTTTGTCCGGTCTGCTAAATAACTGATCTCTGACGAATCCATTTTTTTTTTTTTACATTGGAGTCTATGGAGAACGGATCCGTTAACAAATTGCTATTTCGTCATCCGTTGTACTTGCATTTGTAACGGAACCGTTTTTTTTTTCTGTAGGATCCTTTTTCAATGGAAGTTAAATAGCAATCCGTTAACTGATCCATTCATAGACTCCCATGTTAAAAAAAAAAAAAAAAAAACTGATTCAGCAGACATCATTTTGCCGACGGATCCGTTCTAATGGATGATTGCAGGACATGTGGACTCGGCCTTACATTAACTGTAGAGCACACTTATATGGAATCCATATTGTAACTTTCCTACATGCATTAGAAAACCAATGTATCTCCAGATCCTGGCACCTCCATAAAGTACCATAGAAATGACCAGGTTTGTGCTTTGTTCTTTTTCTCCAAATTAACTTTGATTTCTCAATCTGTCTTTTGTTTGTTTTCACTGTTAGAGAGGAAGAAGGAGCAGAGCACTTAAGAAAGCGGAGCTCACAGCTGCCTTTCATTTTTGCGACTGGTGAGGCGGTTTTGTACGAGTCCTCATTTCCCTTCCAAGGTCTAATCGTCCCCTCCCAAAATAAACCTAAAGGTTCCTCAAGTAAAGGCAGCTCCGCCAAAGCCAGTGTAAATGAGCCGGTGAATCCTGCCTCCCTCCTGGGTGCCATGCTCAGGCAGGATGAAAGTGTCTACATTTGCCCTCCAGCGTCAAACACTTTTTCTTTTGAGAGTTTTTACAAAGATGGCAGAAACGACCTGAGCAACGTTTGGCAAGAGACCCGGGTACCTGTGGCAAATAACAATATGAAGCAAGAGGAAGGGGCTTTTTCCCAATTAAAAAGTGACTTGCAGTCTTCAGAGCACACAGATGTTTTACCCGAGGTGAAAAACAATGAGCTTTACAATATTATGAGAAGTTTAGGCATCGACTTTGATGATCTGGAGGTGATACAGCAAGATGAAGAGTTTTTTAGAAATGAGTTTGACTATCCCGACATTGGAGATATAGATGTGGCAGATGAGATCCTCACCTACGTGCAGGAGTCCCTCAACCGAAAAACAGACTGTATGTTCATGAGCTCTGTTCCCCAAATGGCTTGTGTGCAGGACCCCGGCAAAGTGGCACAAGATACAACGCAGATGCTTCAACAACCGCCAAACCAAATGATGCCGCAACAGCTGTGTCAAAAAATGAAGCACATGCAGGTCAATGGCTTGCTCACAAACTGGAACCCTGTGAATGGCGTGCCTGTCACTTACCAAGAACAGCAGCCGACTGAGCAATATGTACCTAGCCTCAATAATGCGGCTGCGGAGTTTTATAAATCTGAACTCAGCAGTGCTCCGTATACTTGCAAACAGGAATATATGCCTTACCAGGACCCGTTGCCTGCAGTGCCACTGCCTTCTAACCTTACACAGATGGATTTTGATCTAGGAAATGTGGATCAATCAATGTACTCTTCCTCCAACTTGGATGGGTTTTTGGACTGTCTCCCACAGACTCCCGAGCTCCAAGAGTGTAGCTTAAATGTCCAGCCCGTTCTGATGACTTCCCAGCCTTGCTATTCTGGTGCAGTGTCCATGTATCAGTGCCTCCAGGAACCGCAGCCATCTTGTCTGAATCAAATGCAATACAACGCGGTGATGCCCGGTCAGCAACAGATGATCAACAAAGTAAGGGGCAGCGAACAGATAAACTGCAAATCCTAAACTGTGTATGAAATGTACAAGCGGTGTATACCAGTGCATACAATTCTATTTAGTTACATTATGTTTTACAGAAATTAGTGGATAGGCGAGTGTCCGACAAAGGGATATTGGCCGGAGAGGAGAGCATCTCGCTCTAAAAGGCTGGCACTTCCATGTATTACACTAACACCCCTTATATAACCTGTGTAATGGTACATTTAAATGGAATCTCTCAGTAGGATCAACCCTCCCAAGCCATCTATATGGGAATGCAGATGCTAAAATCATGAATAAAATGGCACCTTGATATCTGCAATCCAATGTCTTATTCTAGAGAAATCCATTTTTTTTTTTAATATATATAAATGAGCTGTTAAGATCTATTGGCTGACATAGATCTTCCCACAGAGCTTATTTTATTAAAAAAAAAAAAAAAAGGGGGGGGGGGAGTTACCTCTGTGAGACATGTATCAGGAGACCAAACTGTCAGTCATTACATGTCTCATACCGATAGTGTTCCCTGCCATATACAATAAGCTCTGGAGGCCAGTTCTCTTGGAGATCTGTGTCCAGCCCATAGATTTTAACAGCTCATTTATATATTAAAAAAAAAATGTGGATTTCTCTGGAATAAGACATTAGATCGCAGATATCAAAGTATTATTGTATTTATCTACCTATGACCTACATGTCATTATACACTGCTTAGTAGGGTTGATCCTTCTGACTAATTGCCCTTAAAGAGAACTTGTCAGCACGATTTTGTAATGTAAAGTAAAGACGTGGCTGTAATGACGCTGTAATGCTGACTACATTGATACTGCTGATGAAGGAATCTGCTTTGTTGTTCTCTTTTAATCTGCATTTGAAGTTTTCTGCTAATTGGATATCGGTGCACAGGGGCTGGCTTGTACACTGGGTCTTTTCCTCCCTCTCTGTGATTCCCCGCCCCCTCTGTGAATGACCGGACTCCTCTGAATTCTCAGCAATGACCTGTCATTCATAGGCTGAAGGCAGACGGAGGAGACAGGGAATCACTGACAGGGAGGAGAAAACCCACTGTACAGTCTGGTCCCTGTGCACTGACACCTAATTAGCAGATAACTATAATTAGTGATTAGAGAAGAAAACCAAAGTGACTTGGTATTACAAACTCTTGATGACAGGTTCTCTTTATCTTGTGTGGCAACTGCTGTCAGATTCCAATCATGGTTTCTGATTTAAAAAAAAACAAACTTTAAAGAGGTCATATAGGTTGAAAATAAAAAAAAAAAAATAGGTTTGTTTGTAAAATATACTTCAGTTAACAAATGTGCTCCAATCCCGATATTGGGTCTGTGGCCAGTTCTGGGGGGGGCAGAGGACTGGGTTATTTTAAGGGAATATGTCGTCACAAATATCCTATTGTTTAAATCAGGTTTTTGTGTAATGTGCATTTTATAAATTTTGACACTTTTTTTTTAATATAGAGACAAAAAAAGGCCAAAATGTTAATCTTGCAATTTTTAGACTAGGTAAGGGGGGATTTTTTTTTTAGACTTGTACTTCCTGTGCTCCTGGAAGAGTTGTCATCAGGCTCCTTACCAGAGGCAGGCATACAATGATGGGTAACACCGCAGCCGACTCTGCTGCCCTCCCATCACAGTGACCTTTGCACACCCTCCTTACATGCTTCATTATAAAACATACACAGAATATTTTCATTGCTACTAATGTACATGTGAATTTGCTGAAACAGGAGCTTAAAGACTAAAAAAAATGAAATAAAACCGTGGCTAGTATGAAAATTACAAGATGTCTATTTTTTCTTTTTAATAGAGATGATGTTATGTAGAAAATAGACCAAACAATTAAAAAGCATGTTTTAACCCTTTCATGACCTTTTGAAGTGCCCATATATCATAGTGCGGGACAGGTTCCCGACCTTTTGATGGATGGGTACACCATGGCAATCGTGCGGGGCACATGAGCAATGGAAAACATATAGCAAAGCAAAAACGTTTTTTGTTAGTTAAAAAAAAAAAAAGCGTTGCTTAAGGTGTGATAGCAGTCAAATATATATATAAACCCCCCCAAGATATGAATCTGGTATCGCTGTAGTCCCACTGTCCTGCAGAATAAAGTAGTCTAATGACTTATACCGCACCGTCAACAGCGTAAAAAAGAAATAAAGCCAGTTCTTGACCTGCTATTGAATTATTCATTCTTCCTCCTATAGATCGCAGTAAGGCACAGCTCACATTTATCCAGTGCTCTTAAGTTGAGCGCTTACACCGGGGTCTCCATGTAAATCTCTGAAATACATCATTCAGCCAGAACCCACCTGGAAGATTCCCTATAAAGAGGCAGATGGAGACACTGTGTGCGCTGTCTGGCCTGTGATCCAGCAGTGTCCTTCTTTTTGGGCGTGCACAAAAGTGCAGTTGGCCACAGTTCTGTGTACCTGTTAAAAGCCGAACACCACTAAAGAGAGCCCAAAGGGAGTCTGGTGTAACTCCACCTGACCCATTAGTGAATGGATTCGTAAAGAGGGTTTCATCTCAATCACATGTTTCAGGTAATTAGATGGAAATTCAGATGTAAATGCTCAGCGTAGAGCACCGAATACACGTGAACTGATCCAAAATGTTCTCTTCCCTAAAATCACACCAATAAAGGCTTTAACTGAACCCACAGAAAACAAGTCTCCACTGGGGTCCGTCACCTGTTAACAGAAATATTGGGGGTGTCCAAGTTACTAGTAGCACAAAGGCTCTAGAAAAGAGACATGGCTCTCACCAAATGAAATCTAGCAAAATTGGCGCTCCTAGAAACAAATCTCCCCCCCCCCTTCTGAGCCCCACAATGTGCTTAAGCTGCAGTTAGCATCCACATGTTTGACATTAGCATAGTGAGGAGAGCCCACTTGTTTTACAGGTGCGTGGTTCTAGAAGCCCGAGCTGGGCACAATGTATTGGGCACCACAATGGTAGATTTGCAATTTTCACTCTGCAACTTCCACTGCGTCTTATTTCTGGAAAATGCCCATAACGTAAAAATAGTAACTACACCCATAGATGAATTTCCAGAGGGGTAAAAATTCTAAAAAGGGTCACTTGAAGGATATTTCCACTGTTTAGGCACATCAGGGGCTCTGCAAATAGCGTCCTAAAATTATTCTAGAAAATTCTGCGCAAAAGTCAAATAGCATTCCTCCCTCCAGAGCCCCATCGTGTGCCCACATAGTTCTGTACAGCCTAATATGGGGTAATTCCACGGTCAGCAGAAATTGTGTAACACATTATGGGGACATTCTTAGACATTTTCCCCCTTGTGAATATAAAAACTGTATTTTAATGATAAAATTATGTGCCACATCTTTGGTGTTAATATCCTCACTGCATCACTAAGGGGTGCAGTTTGTAAAATGTGGTCACTTATAGAGGATTCTGCTGTTCAGGGGCTCTGTCAATGTGACATGACCATTCCGGCAATATCTGCATTTCATTATGGCGCTTCTTCCCTTCTGAGCTTTGTTCTGTGCCTCCAAAGTAGTTTCTAACCACATATAGGATATTGGCGATCTCGGGAGCATTTGCGTAACAAGTTATGTGGTCCATTTCCTAATAGCCCTTTTGAAAATTAAGAACTTGGGGCTAAAACAACATTTATAGTGGAAGAAATTACATATCTTATTTCTGCATCCCAATCTAACACAATTCTGTGAATCATCTGTGGGTTTAAAATGCTCACTACACCCCTAGACAAATTCTCAAGAGATGTACTTTTAAAAAGGAGGTCACATGTGGGTGGTTTCTGCTGTTTTGGCACCATAGCGGCTCTTCAAATGCGACATAGTGACTACAATCTATTCCAACCAAATCTGCACTTGAATAGCACTCTTCAACTTCCAAGCCCTACCATGCATTCAAACAGTAGTTTTCCACTACTTATTGGTGTACGCAGGAGAAATTGCACAACAAATTGTACCATCCATTTTCTCCTGTTAACCTTATGAACATAAACCACTTGGGGCAAAAGCAACACTTTTGTGAGAAAAATGTAATTTTTATTTTCACAGGTCAGCTTAATAAAATTCTGTGAAGCACCTACGGGTTCAAGGTGCTCACCACACCTCTAGATAAGTTCATTAAGGGGTGTAGTTTCCAAAATCTGGTCACTTGTAAGGGGATTCCACTATTTAGGCACATCAGGGGCTCTTCAAAGGTGACATGGCATCTATCCATTTCAGCCAATTTGGCACTCAAAAATTCAAATGGATTTTCTTTCCTTCCGAGCCCTGCCATGCGTCCAAACAGTAGTTTTCTACCACATATGGGGAACCTGCGTACTTAAGAGTAATTGCACAGAAAATTGTACTGTCCATTTTCTCCTGTTACCTTTTATGAAAATGCAAAATTAGGGGCTAAGGTAACATTTTTGTGGGCGAAAGTAAAATTTAAATTTTGTCCTTCCATGTTGCTTGTATTCATGTGAAGCACCTGAAGGGTTAATAGGCTACTTGGTTGTGGATTTGAGCAGATTGAGGGGTGCAGTTTTCGAATGGTGTAACTGTTGGGTATTTTCTGTCACCTAGGCCAGTCACTTCAAATGTGATGTGGCCCTAAAAAAATGGTTTTGTAAATTTTGCTGTAAAACTAGAAATTGCTGATGAACTTGAATCCCTTCTAACGTCTTAAACAAAATAAATTGTTTCAAAATGATGGTTTTGTAAAGTAGACATGTGGTAAATCAAATGTGTAAATGTTGTTTTCTAACTCTCTTGTGTGATCCAACTATCTGGTTTAAGGGCATACAAGTTCAAAGTTTGAAAATTGCTCAATTTATTTATTTTTTTTTTCCTCCAAATTTCCAATATTTTCACAAATTAATGCAAAAAATCTTGACCTAAATTTACCAGTTCCATAAAGTACATTATGTCACTAAACACAGTCTCAGAATCCCTGGGATCCAAGGAAGCGTTCCAGAGTTATGTCCTAAAATGACACTGGACAGAATTGCAAAAATTTGGCCTGTTCGGGAAGGTGACAACCGGCTGAGGGGGTGAAGCGGTTAATACAAAAATCTGATATACAATAGGTAATTTTCTTATGTTATCCCCTTTAAGTAGCTAAGTCAGTCCTCTCTTCTGTCATGGCTGACGAATAAGTAGAGATGGGGGGGGGCGTTGGCGTAATGATTGAATAACCAGTCAGCCAGCCCCTCTATACACTGCAGTGCTCGGATGTCAGCGGGATAATATTCTCGAACACAAGCCGGAAATTGAGTTGCCGAGACCAAACCTGATATCTAGAGATCGGGGCGTCTTTATTACAGGGGTTGTCCTCTACTTGGACAGCCACTTCTCATTTCCATTGTTCGCCGCCATAAAAATAAATAATCCTATACTCTTCTGCGGTGCGGCCGCCGTTCCATTGATGTCTGAAGCCACGTTCCTGAGCCCACGTGACCTTATGACACATGGGCCCGTGAAAATTCAGCACCGGCTTCCTTCACCCCGCCTTCGAATGTTTGAGTAGTAAGTCAGCACAGCGCTCGCATCCTGTTGAAATGTCCGAAGGCGGAGAGACAGATGCCGGGTGCTGATTGGTTGCATGGCCCGCATGTCATAAGGTCACATGGGCCCCAGTAACGTGGCTTCAGACAGCCCTGGAACCGTGGCTGCACCAGAGGAGAGTAGGAGAGTATAGGATTATTTATTTTTACAGAGACAAGCAAGGGGAATGAGAAGGGGTTGTCAAAGTAGAGGACAACCCCTATAATAGGAGTGTATCAGTAAGTTGTATTTTTTTGTCATTTTACATAAATGAAAATATTTTCTACAATCTGGACAAGAACTCTAACTCTACTATTGTAACATACCCACATTATTACTTAAATAGGAACTAAATAAGGGTGTACAATGACACATCTCCGGATCACATCTGATTGACATTTGAAGGATGATGTTTTTGGCTAGAAGCACAGCAGATGTTTCTTTGTATGACATGTTCTGTTCAGGTTGTGGTCAGGAGTATTATCAGTGCTTCCTTGTATCTCCTGCAAACTGGAGTGTTTGTGGCAATATCAGGAATGAGGGCGTATATAGAGATGTTCTCATCAATGGAGTCCAACTGCTGGAATAGTTCCCGAACAGAGAACGTGTTGAGTGATAGGGGAAGAGTCAAGCATCCACATTTATAGGGAGCCTGCTGTATTTTCATTGGATGCTATAAAAATGAAAATCTGAAAACATGGTGGCTCAGTCACAACATTTTACAACAAAAACTATACATTACTAAATGGATCTCTTAGACCTCATACTAATGCTGTGTTTACATTGAAAAATTTTCAGAATACCTGTATAATCCATTCTGAAGGTTTAACTCGATCTCTGCCTATCAAGGCCATCATAAATGTTCCTCAGGGTCCCTCCTCCTCCTGTTGTTGCTGAGATGTCTCACTGATTAGTACAAGCTACAGCTGTCCTTGAGGTGATAGGTTGGGAGGAGACTGAATACACTTCAACTCATAAGCTATGTCTTTCTATTGATGGACTCTTAAAATCATCATGTTAACATCAGAATTATATTCACATTCTGACATGGATTTTTAAAGTAAGTACACCAGCCGTATCAAGTCTAAGAGAGCTACTTAATTATGTCTGCAGTCTGTATTGTAACATTTGGTGACAGATCCACTGTAAATATAACACAAAAATCAAATTTCAATTTATTTTCCTTTTTTATATTTTCAGTTCTATAATGTGTGACAGTACGCTGCTCCTCCTACATGCTGAGGATGTGGTTGGACCAGGAGGCACATGGGCAGCTAGTCCAGCTGTGATAATCTCCTGCTGATAAAACACTGTTGAAACTAATAAGTGACACATTCCTGAAATCAGTGTCTCAGCCCCTACCTCATGCTAACCTCAGCTTACAAAGTGAAAACCTGCTGACAGATTCCCTTTAAGCCTTCTTCTTATTAATTGTAAATTGCAGGACATCTTTAGTGCGTAAGATGCATGTAGAATGGTCAGGTCATGAAGGTCACTTCTTTTAACCATTTGGCTTCTTTGGAAACCTGAAGAGGCTAAAAAGACGCTCAAAATCCTGAACATATGAAGAGCAAGTTTCTACATAGAAATGTATATGTTCATTCTTTTTCTAGCGCTTTTTCAGTCAGGTTTTGGAGAAGACACTCACCAAATCCACCTGAAAAAACACCATACTCACCAGAATATCTTTCAAGCAGCCTTTATGGGGTACACAGCATCCACCCTTGTTTGGGGTTGTCTTGGTTTTACTCCACCTACTTCTTGTGCACTAACTAAATGGCTGGATGTCCGCTGCCCAGGTGTAGCCTGTTGAGGAGGTGTTGGCTTGTTTTTTGTAGCCTGTTGAGGAGGCGTTGGCTTGTTTTTTGTAGCCTGTTGAGGAGGCGTTGGCTTGTTTTTTTCTAAGACATATTCATAGTGTTGGCCTCCAGGTGGCAGCATATATCCCATGGCGCCTGTGTCTTTTTACCGTCAGTATACCTGGACAACATACGGTAAACACTTTTCATTCTATAAATGGCAGATATAGCTAGAATATAATAAAAATATTGATAAACATTTGTTAAAAATGCAATGTAACCCCTTAACGACCGCGGGGAGTAAAATTACGTCCTAAATGTCATAATGTTACTGCCCGCGGTCCTCCGGCGGCAGCATGCCGCGATCAGCGCACATCTCAGCTGATTCTCACAGCTGAGATGTGTGCCTGCTAGGCACGAGCAGAATCGTTATCTGCTCGTGCCGATTAACCCCTTATATGGCGCTGTCAATACGTGACAGCGCCATTATAAGCGCGATCGCGGTAAAGTTTTACTTACCGCCCGATACCGGAAGTCACGTGACGCGATCACGTGACTTCCGATAGTTGTCATGGTAGCACAGGGTCATGTGATGACTCCTGTACTACACCTGACTTGCTTTCACTTTCGCTGTGCCAGCGGCATAGCAAAAGAGAAAGAGAGCGTATCTGCTGTTTACAGCCTTGTAGCTGTGATCAGCAGATACTGCAGAGCGATCGGAATGCTGATCGCAATAGCCCCCTAGGAGGATTAGTAAAATAAAAAAAAAGTAAAAAAAAAAAGTTTTAAAAAATTAAAAAAAAAAACCTAAAAGTTCAAATCACCCCCCATTCGCCCCATTGAAAATTAAAGGGTTAAAAAAATAAAAAATATACACACATTTGGTATCGCCGTGTTCAGAAACGCCCGATCTATCAAAATATAAAATCAATTAATCTGATCAGTATACGGCGTAGCGGCAAAAAAATTCCAAACACCAAAACGATGTTTTTTTGTCGCCACAACTTTTGCGCAAAATGCAATCAAAACGTAGAATCTGCGCAAAAATGGTACCGTTAAAAACGTCAGCTCGAGATGCAAAAAATAAGCCGTCATTGAGCCATAGATCCCGAAAAATGAGAACGCTACGGGTCACGGAATATGGCGTAAAACGTGCGCCACTTTTTTCGGACAAACTTCCGATTTTTTAACCCCTTATATCGCACTTTTTTGCAATTTTTCAGCATTTGCAATTTTTTTGCAGTTTTCTAGTACACTATATGGTAAAACTGATGGTTTCATTTAAAAGTACAGCTCGTTCCGCAAAAAATGAGCCCTCACATGACCATATTGACTGAAAAATAAAAAAATTACGTCTCAGAAAAAGAATGGCGAAAAAAAAAACGGAAAGCGAAAAATCGGCCGGTCGTGAAGGGGTTAAGATAACATTCAAAGCTTAACAATGAGTTGCCTCATACAAGAAGTGTCAGCCAAATGTGACTTCTAGACCGGTCAGTGTAAAAACTGGACCATTTCAAGTGCAGTTGAGCACAGGTATTCTGTGGCTGCCGCACTAGAGCTCTGCTAACCGAATACCTGCCGGCCAGTAGTGATGGGCGAGCCCGGACTGTAAAAGTCTGGATCCACGTGGGTTCAAAAGAACCAGAGCACCGACCCCGTGCCCAGAGTTCTTAGGGAACTCTAGGTAACTATTCGGGTACGGCAACTCGGGTAATTAAAAATTTAAAACAGGAAAAATAAAGAAAAAAGGAAATCAGTCACATTATACTTACCGAGTCTCTTGCGCACCTGTACGCTGGTTCCGGGCCGCTCACACTACTGCTGGGGCTGCTTGTTAACCTCATACATATGCACTGCTTCCCGCACCCACTGGCAGTTCCCATGTCTGTGATTGGTTGCAGTCAGACCTCGTCCCCACCCTGTTTGACAGTGTGACTGTTTTCAATCAGAGACACGCGGTCTGTGTCTCTATATTGGTGTAAAAATAAATTAAAAAATTGGCGTTGGGTCCCCCCATATTATAAGCTGTTTTATAAAATTAATTATTTAAATACATAACAAAAAGCGGCATGCAGTCTCGTATTTTGATACACAGCCAAGATAAGTGCACGGCTGGGGGCTGCAGCCTATAGATGTATGCTTTATCTGTGCTGGGTATCATAATATGGGGGAACTATACACCATTTTTTTTTTATGCACCAATATAGGGATACACACAGCGCCACTGATTGAAAGCAGTCACACGGTCACACATGGTGGGGGAGTGTCTGACTGCAACTAATCAGATGTGTAGGCAGGGAAAGTAGTGCATATTCATGAGGTTAATGAGGGGCCCCAGAAGTAGTGTGAGCAGCCCGGAAGCAGTGTACAGCCATGCGGGAGACTCAGTAAGTATAACGCGCTTGCTCCAATCCCCCTATCCCTTCTTCCACCATATTAAATCACAGGATTCTGGTCCCCATACACTTAGATGGGAACCGGCGTCCGGCCAGATATCTGGGATCAATTCTGGGCCAGAACTGTTTTTTTTGTTTTGTGTTTTTTTTTGTTTCTTTTTTTAAACCCGGTTGTACCCACCAATCCTGGTTATCTGCGAGTCCGCCCATCACTACCTGGAGCCTTCCCATTAGTAGGCTTGGCATGATGTCTGTGACATTATTCTGGGCCCTACTTTAGTAGAGCCTCCTGACAGGTAGGAGGAGGTTTACAAGGCTCTGATCCGGTGGGCAAAGACTACTGATGTTGCCACAGTGAATCTTTACATCCACCTTTAATTTCAATATATTGGGGAAATGCAAAATGCTTAAAAATGACAATAAGTAAAGTTTTTGTTCATCATTAGTGTGTCACTTTCTGCTTTCTATATAATCACAATACTTGTTTTATCTTTCAGCAGTTTCAAAATGGTTTTGCTGGAGGAAATGTGAACAAACCCTATACCGCACCGATGGATGTGGCAGGTAGCTCGCAGACTGCTGCTCATCTACCGTCTCATCATCACCATCATCTTCCTGCAAATTCCAAACTATATCCCAACTTGCCGTCCAGTGGGTTCTTGTAAGGAGAGCAGCCTCTGTGCACACTGTGAGGTGTGTTTGTTGGCCTCAATAATCAAAGACTTGATGCAGAAAATGCTTTAAAAGCCACATTACATCCTTGAGTTTATTTGGGCTATTTGCACTTGGTAGGCCACCTACAGCTCACATATTGGACTGGACTTTCCAGGCTAAATCCGGATGTCGAGAGAGCTTATTTTGGAGAAAAGGAAAAGCTTTGGATTTCCCAACTTATTAAAAGAACGTATAATTTTCCGTGGCATTTTAAGGCAATGTATTTTTGCAATACAGTTCTGTAATATATAACAAGATAAGGCGAGCATTTTAGTTAACCCGTCACTGCTATCCAATGACATTGTTCCTCTGTAGAGCACTTATCGCTCTTTGAATACTAATGGTATGTTTTACCATTTTATAGAAAGAGCGCGTTTTCTTACCTTTTAACTAATTTTATACCTTTAAAAAAAATGAAAAATGTTCCCCCAACGAATGCACTTACTTTTAAAGTAGCAGTGCCATTCACTGTGTCTTGACCACTTTGCACTGTCTGATAGACTGGATTAGAATGTGTCACTTTAATGCCTATATCCCAAAGTAGTTGTGATGTATTATTCCACCACTGGAATTTCATTTCGACAATCGGCCAGATACTTTTTTTTTTTTTTTTTTTTTCTTTAAACTGTCATCCAGTAGTGTGATATAATTATATGTTTAATGCACCTTTTTGGCTGTAATTATGTAAAATCACCTTTTATCATAGACCTTAATGAAAGTCCTTGAAGCACAATGCTCGAATTAATGTTAATAGAGGAAGTTGAAGTAGAGTCCCCAGTTGGAGGGTACTCCCGTAACCCGTCCATTGTTTTCAGAGTCCATTTAAAGCCCATGAAATGATCCCTGATATTCCTCCTTTACACGTATTCACCACATTTTCACTTTTGCAAAATCCCAGAACATCAATTAGATCAGTGGTCCCCAACCTTTAAGAGCTTGCGAGCCATGTGCTGCTCTGAGAGAGGTTTGAGAGCCACGTTCTGCTCAGAGAGGTTTGAGAGCCACGTTCTGCTCAGAGAGGTTTGCGAGCCACGTTCTGCTCTGAGAGAGGGTCGCAAGCCATGTTCTGCTCCGAGAGAGGATCGCGAGCCACGTTCTGCTCTGAATGAGGGTCGCGAGCCACGCTCAGCTCTGAGAGAGGGTCGCGGGCCACGTTCAGCTCTGAGAGAGGTTTGCGAGCCACGTTTTGCTCTTAATTGAGGGTCGCGAGCCACGTTCTTCTCCTTTGAGAGAGGGTCGTTAGCCACGTTCTGCTCTGAATGAGGGTCGCGAGCCACGCTCAGCTCTGAGAGAGGGTCACGGGCCACATTCAGCTCTGAGAGAGGGTCGCGAGCCACACTCTGCTCTGAATGAGGGTCGCGAGCCACGTTCTGCTCTGAATGAGGGTCGCGAGCCACGTTCAGCTCTGAGGGAGGGTCGCGAGCCACATTCAGATCCTGCCCTCCTCACAGTAGTGATACCCAGAGCCCTCATTACCGATATAATGCCAGCCAAAGCTTCTTTACAGAAATCACACTCAGGTAGTATACCAAGATCCAGAGGTTCCCGCCCTACCCCATCCAGATCTACTCTTCTGTGTAGAGCTACTTTCAAAATTCACCATCTGGAGACTTGTTCTTCATTGCTGTTTATAAGACCAGGTGTGGAAGACAGCTGCGAGCCACACATCATGGGCCCGCGAGGCACATGTGGCTAGATAATATGAATATTCATCATTTTCCATTTTTATATTAAAAACTTGACCCAAAGAGACACAGAATGCCTAAGACTAAGGTGACAATCAATATAAAAACTATGCACTTAATTTTATGTGATCATAAGATTTTGACACCTAAGCGAAAACCAGCGTATTCTCCATAATCTGACACTACACTTCAGCTAGGGACGTTTGACAACCAGTAAGAGGATATTAAGGCTTGAAGTGAATTTGGTAATTGAGTATGTGATGGTTTATTTCACTGTAAATCTTATAGTATATAATAGTGGGGCTATCTGTTGCCAGAAAGAGTCTTCTATACTATTTCTACTTTTAAACCTGTCGAATTTGTGCTCAGTCGCCATGTATTTTACCATCGTCCAAGCCCAATAAAATCCACGTTTGCACTTGTAAACGTGGCCTCATGCTATTCTGCATGTGGGTATAGCTGGATACACGTGATCTATTATATACTCAGTGATATTTCCCAAAGTCAAACAGATGAGTGTTTTTTGGACTCCGATTATTATTGGTACTGTCACTTTACTGGCATCTGGAAATCAGTGGCTTTATGCAATTCTTTATGAACAAATGTCCTTCCCAATAACTGTTACTATAGGCTAAAGCCATTATGCATTTTAGCCCAAAGTAGAAAAAGTACAGTAAAGCTCTGTTCACATTAGCATCTTGGCTTCCCTTAATAATATAACCAGATGGCTTTGGAAATGGACCCAATTATCAATCTGGAATTTCTTACTAGATTGCAAAAATAATGTAAAAAATACCAGAATATTTAAGACATGCAAATGTGAACAGTGTCTAAGGACAACATGTTATATTTATTAAAAAAAAAAAAAAAGAATAAAAAAAAATATATAAAAGCAACAGATGTCTTGTATGCTTTGGTAGAAGTAGGATAGTGTCCTAAGAAAGACATAGGTACCGGTAACTTGGGAAATCTACAGGGATCGGTCCACCTCCCGTTAGAGAACAATCACTTTTTATATCTTGTACAGTGTAAATTTATCTCTAATAGTTTTCAGTTTCAAATTTATTGTCAAAATAATTTTTCTATGGTTAATTTTACTTTTAATCCCTCTATTTTGGTGTCTAGTCGCACTCAGTAGGATTCTAGCGTGCCCGATTTTACTTCTAGTAACATTTAATATCTAAAGATGAGTCCCAGCATATTTTAGCTTCTTGTCGTTGCCTAAATGAGTCCCTTATTTAATAAATCTTAATTTTATCTGCAGTGATATTAATGGTAGATCTGAGTTATGTCAGTTGTACGTTTCTATTGCCGTCACTGTTTCCAGGTTGGATGAATATTGCCCTAATTAAAAGCTTTTTGGAACATTTGCGGCTGACTTACTAGTACTATCCCAACTTTAGACTAAATACTAAACAAAATGGACGTAAATTGTAGAAACCTTAGTACAGTGCCGTATGATGTGGCTTAAATTTGCCACATCTTACATTGTAGATCTTTTTTGTCTTCCTTTCACCACATCTAGACTGGCTGACTCTACACCAGAATTGTCCACCAAAACCGTGTGGTGCATTAATCTGATACATTTTTCAACGACGCTCAACCATAGCACCTTTTCTACACACTTTTTTGAAAACTCTTTCTAATGATTTGTAAAAAGTGTCTAAAACGTGATAAATTTGGGCCCTGATTCATCAAGGTTTTCCGGCTTAAAACTCCTTGAAATGACAGTAAATTTTGGTTCAACTTGAAGTTTTACAGCAATGTTAAAACTTTCTGTTTTTTATGGTCAGGTTTGCCAAAGTGGACTGGATGGTTTGAAGCCCACTCATCCAAATAAATCATCTTTATAATCTTTGTAAAGGGGGCATAAATAACTCCAACAGTGTACGTCAGCCACTGGCTGGAGTAACGTTTCTGGTAACGAGCAGTCAAGTTGGAAGATGCAACAAATTATTTAAAAGGCATGACCCTCTTAATGAATTTAGCAAATCTTAAGCCAGCACACATTTCATTCAAGGGAGTATGTCAGAAGATTTCTGCTGTTCAATCTGAGAGGAGCATAATATAGGTGTAGAAAATTTGATTCCTGGACTGTTGATTGTATACTATAGTTTCAATACAATTAATGTTTTATCAGCAAGACATCATCACTGCAGGACTAGGTGTTGCATGCCAAGCAATCCAGCTAAACTGTGTAATCCCGCCCACACCCCTCATTGGTGGCTTACTATGTACACTGTAATCAGGGGTGTGGGCGGGGTTATACACAGCTCAGCAATTCAAGCCCTGTTAAATCTGCAGCATAATAAGCAATTATTTTATTGAAACTGCTTAAAGGGGTTTTCCACTACTTTTTTCACCTTCTTCCCATATATCATAGCACTTCAAAACAATACCTTTTGCAATATACTTGTATTAGATTTATAGGTTCTATGAACAGAGGAATCAAACCGTACTGGATCGTTCTGCACATTCTTCTTCCTCCTCTGTTATGTCCGAAATTTCCTCTTCCGGCACAGAAATCAGACCATCAGGGGTCCTGATGGTGGGTATAGACATTTTGGAGTGAATCGCAATTAGTCTGCCTGACAAATTGAGCTGACGGTTTCATTCAGAGTAACAGCAGGGGCTGTGATCTTTTCTTTTGAAATGCATATTGCAGCACTTGGCTAGCAAAGGGTTTAGGTAATCCAATCATTACCTTTTGACAGCTCAAAAGTGCAGAAATTAGCATAAGAAGCACAGTGACAGGGCTGTACTGGCAATTGCCAGATGAGCTGGTACCTACCCTAGGTTGCTCTGACACCTGGTATCTCCCAATATCTTCAGCAGCACAGGGTGGAGAATGGAGTGGGCGTGCTAAGTGCTCGATCACCGGCTACTGCACTGCATTATGGAACTTGTAGTAAGAGAGCACAGTAAGCCTGTGGAGAGGAAGGGATGGGTGTAAACAGCTGTTGCTGACAGACAAGTTGTGCTATCTGAATAAAAGGTTTATATTACTATAATAAGAGTATGGATGCCTTTAGTGCTACATAATAGCACGATTAATAAAAAATGAAATAAGTTACGGTTATGGATACATTATTCAGTCCAGTAACTGTTACATTGCTGTAATTAGCCTCTCTGCCCCTATATTATGCTGCTCTCAGATTGTATCTCAAAAGCCTGTTTGCCAGATTTCTTTTAAAACTGGTGTGCAAAATGCCAGTCAAATGTACTGCATTTAGGCTAGTTTTCTCGTGGAGGTTTTTTTTGCATAATTTAAGACCGAGTTTTCGGGTATTTTGCTTGGTAAATCTCCCCCAGTGTGTTCACCTTTACTTGATTCTTGGTTTTCCCAGACCGACATAGGAAGTTCCATCTTTGTAATCTAAAATCTGAAGAAAACCATACAAACCGCTACTATGATGACACTGTCCGATTCACCAAAATAGTGGCTTCGCCCTGACCTATTAGTATAGTTAAAGGGATAGCTAGTTTCTTATCCCTATTTTGAAACTCATTGAGGGTTATATCTGGTTTTGGATCCCGATGTATTACCCGGAGCCGTTCTCTGCCTGAGCACATTACACGGATGTCCCCCCTGAGTTTAGTGTGCACCATGCAATACTTAGTTTTCCCAGCAGAGGCGCTGTCCCTGTTCCCCAGCAAATTAAGCGGAGTACATGTTGCCCTACTGCCGGGGTTTTTATCAGGGGATTCTTCTAACAATAAGGCATTGTCCATCCCCTTTGAACATATATATTCATCCATTTATCTAGATTGTGTATAAAACAGGTTTCAAAGACTGATTTGCTATAAGGAGAGCGATGTTTTGTACTATATACCAATCTTCTACCTGCTCGTTTCTCCTCGTGAAGCTGGGAAGCCAACATTGCAGTGATATAGTGAAAGTCTTTCCAAGCACCAGGAAAATAACCTGTGCCTTATCTTGTTTTTCGTATTATTTTATTTTATATAAATATATATATCTATATGTGACTCTATGCAATGTTTTTCATGTCAACCTGTCCAGTCACCGAGGATGGCATCTGCATTAGGGTTTATTTGTATAGTAGAAAATGAAACAGTATTGACATTTTTTTTTTGTTTTTCTTTTGTTTTAGAGTGTAAAGAATGAAAGTTAAAAGATTTGTGTTATGTTTTTTTTTTGGGTAGTTATTTTTTTTGTTTTTTTCTTAAAAAAAAAAAAAAAGTGAAAAACAAACAGCAGTCTATTTCATACCTTAAGATACGGAAATCTTCACTAACTATTGCACTTGATATAGTCCCCGCTTTCTTGGAATGAAGGATTCCTTGGTTGCATTTCTTATGCATTATCTTCCAAGCTTCAGTTTATGTTGTATTTGCAGCACTGTTAATTTTTGTCTGTCTTGAGAGAGTCACTAAGATGGAAGATGCTCTGTCCTCAGCCTGTTACACTAAAATGCCCAAATGCAAGCCTGTCGGACATACTTACAAATAAAAATTTGTCTTCTAGCTGTTTTACTCACTTGCATTTGATATCCTCCTTCACTATATACTGACCGCAGCAATCGTTCGCAAAAGAAAGGTCTTAAAATAACAAAAAATAGAAAAAAAAAATCCTATTTCGAATCTGAGTCCTGAACAAAAATGCAAAAACCTAAAAAATAAAAATTACCGTGAAGGCTGCTTTGAGTTGTAGCATAACCAAGTGTGCTAATTGTTACATGTTGTTATTATACCTGCTGAATTATATCCTTTTTTGTTTTATTTTTTATTTCTAAATAAGGTGTAAAGTGTAAACACAATTATATGTTCATATATCGTCGCCTTTTGTGATGTCAAGACTTACCCAACACGTTTTTGTTCCAGTCTTGTCCGACACAAAAGTTTTAAAAAAAATCTAATTTTTAAAGGAATACTTTGTATTTTTTTTTTTTTTTTATCTCAAAAGATTCTTCAAATTGTAGATGCATCGATACTTGATGCAACAATGTTTGAAATAATAATAAAAAAAATGTATATGTTTAAAGTGATGACATTGTGTGTGCCGTGTAACTTATATGTAATGAACAAAAGCAGCTTTCTATGTAAGAATCTTTAAAATACTGAAAGTTTATTTGCCAGTGTATGGCAGGAGATAATCCTTCAGATTAAAATTGTATTCTGTGTAATTTAAAAATGAAGCAGATAACAATGAAAAAGTCACATTTGTGTTTTGGGGTTTTTTTTGTTTTTTTTTATATTGTTTAATAAAAAGACAATCGTATGGACTGGATTTGATGGGACGATGTCAAAATTATTCTACACACAAATAATCATAGCATGTGAAAAGTTAATGTATATTAAAATTCTTACTGATAATTTAGAAAGCTAGAGGATTTGTCACCAGGTCAAAAATGGCCAGTTTTTGCTTTTGTTTAATTCTCGCTGTGCATTGAATATTCCTGTTTTTTGTTGTTTGGGTTTTTGTTTTGTTTTTTTAAAATCCACACTATAGTTCCATATTTTATTTTTTTCTGCTAATTGTCTGGTCTTTGCCAAAGGACCATGGCTCACAAGATTTTCTGGGAGCGTCTACCCTATTTTTCGGATTGTAAGACACACTTTTCCTCCCAAAAATTTGGGAAGAAAATGAGGTGTGCATCTTAAAGTCCAAATGTTGCTTGGGCAACGCTGTGCTGCAGGCGCTGCTCTGTGAGGCACGGGCTATTCTGAAGATGTTGGCGGCGAGGGCTTCAAATAATGATGCCCAGAGTTCAGTTATCTACTCAATGACAAGCCAAACTCTCATATGTGCGCATGCCACCTCCTGTCCATTGAGATCCCAGCAATGGACTTAAGGAAAATGGTGCCCAGAGATGTCACGTGCGCAGTTGAGATCTCGGCTTGTCATTTAGCCGATAACTCAATCTGCGTACTCAGACTTCGACCACCATTTCTTTGAAACCTGCACCGCCAACATCTTCAGAATGGCCTTTGCCTCACCGCCCTCAGCGATCACCAGCACAGAGCTGCTCGCTACTCCAGCACAGAGCAGCGCCCGCTGCCCCATATCGGAGCACCGTCCACTGCTCCAGGACAGCGCCGGCACCCGCAGTAAGCTTTTGGGCTCCCCTCTGCACAGCCCGTAGCATTGCTATACTCCAGCACCACCACTGCCTCCTCTGACCCCCAAAGCCACCACCGCTGCCCCCACTCTCCCCGGTAAGACACCACCAAATTATATAAACGGACAACTTTTTTTTTTTCTGTAAATTTGGGGTGCGTCTTATAATCCGGTGCTTCTTATCAAACGAAAAATATGGTATTTAGGCTTTTCTGAATAGTTACTCTGTGAGCAACAATAAGGCCCATATTGATGGACTCTATGGTGGGTTTAAGGGTATGTGCGCACGTTGCTTTTTACCTGCTTTTTACCTGCTTTTTTGCTGCTTTTTCTTCTGCGCTGTTTAATGCCAAAATGGATGTGTTCTTCTATTCAAGCAAAGTCTATGGGAATTTGGGTTTCTTGTTCACACTATGTTGTTCAAACTGCAGCCTTTTTGTGGCAGAACTTTGGTCAAAAACTCAGCTTTGCAGTGCAAAACCCAAATGGCAAAAACAATTGACATGTTGCTTCTTTGAAAAGCTGAGTTTTTGACCAACGTTCTGCCACAAAAAGGCAGCATTTTGAACAACATAGTGTGAACAAGAAACCCAAATTCCCATAGACTTTGCTTGAATAGAAGAACACATCCATTTTGGCATTAAACAGCGCAGAAGAAAAAGCAGCAAAAAAGCAGGTAAAAAGCAACGTGCGCACATACCCTAAAAAGAACAAAACAGGATATTCTGGAGCAGTGGGAATAAAAGAAAATAAACACTGATCACTTTTGACCTTGTGACTAGAGATGAGTGAACCCGCTCAGGGTCGGAGTCCTGGCACTTTACATATGCTGACCATTCAAGTGAGCATCACTGTGGGTAAAAACAACTTTATTGGATGTGGTATGCAATCCCCCCCCCCATCCTTCACACACAAAAAAAAAAAAATGGAAAAACCCTGCCTGGCTACCTGTATGTGGGCGGAAAGTCGTGCTGCCAAATTAATGACTTTCATTGGGTTTCAGGACAAGGCTGGGTCCTAAAACAAACTTTAAAAGACTGGATGAACCAGCCGAGCTGAATTTCCAGAGGTCCGCTGATCTCTGCTGGTGACAGGTCCACTTTTCTTATTGTGGAACTTGTTTAGCGTATCTCTAAAACTGCTGCTCTTATATGGTTGACCTGATATGCAGTGGCTAGTAACTACCAAAAATGTTCCAAGCAGGTACAACCAGTGCATTGGCAACACTGCCATTTTTGCCAAAGGATCATGCATACTGTGAGTGGAGGTTAGCCCAGCTGGTCTTAACCCACAAAAGAACTAATGTAACACAATTTTCTGAAATCATTAATGCTGGTTATGACAGATATATCACAGACAACTTTAAGTGTTTGGGGTCTACACTTGTCAGAATGCCCATGCTTCCCTCTGTGCACCACAATAAATGCCTAAAACATGGGTATTTGAGCTGCAGAATTCGACCATGGAAGAAGGTAGCCTAGTTTGCTGAATAACATTCTAATTTTTTACTTCATTCACAGCCAGGTGTGTGTGTGTCTGTGCTCCTTACCTGGGAAATGGATAAAACCTATAGGAAGCCAGCAGAGACAATGTGTTGCTCTGAGCAATAGATTGCAAGTAAATGTTGGGTCGTTACATTCAGAGGGAGGATACCATGTACCAACGAAACATTGTAGCAAAGATTAGTTTACCATATAATGGCAGAGGTACAGTATTTCCTAATTGTCTCGCAAGGTAAAATTATTCAAGAACAATTTTTAAGGAAGATGAAAAGTAGTTCAGGGTGTTGACCTGGCCTCGAAATTCCCCAGATCTCAATCCCATCAAGCATCTGTGGAATGTGCTGGAAAAACAAGTTCGATCAATGGAGGCCCTACCTGCAAACTAACAGGCCTTAATGGATTTGCTGATAACATCTTAGTGCCAGACACTGCAGGACATGTCATAATGGGACAGACCTTTCAGTGTTATTTAATGGGAACCTGTCATGTGCAAGAATGCTATTCACCTGCGGATATGGGGTTAATCTGCAGGTTAATAACATTCGGAACCTGCCTGGCGCCTGCACATTGAACCTCGCTGCCAGGAGGAAATTAACTTTAATCTTCCTGGCTGCCTTTGTGTTTCAGTGACGGGGACAGCGCTAGTGCAGGTTCAGTCATCGCTCTGTGTATGGAGAGCGGTAGCTGTAACCTCACTCCCCTGACTGTCGGTCAGTATTAGTACGTGCTGTCAGTCAGTGCTGGGAGTGCAGTTACAGCCATTGCTCTCGATAAATAGAGCGGTGACTGACCCTCATCAGTGCAAAGTCATAGATCTGATTTTGCTTTGCGAGAGGCCTCTTAACAGGTGATCTAAAGGGGGTGGGAGGCAGGAAACTTTTGAAGATGGTAAAAATAAAAGACCCTTACTCTTGCTTCTCTGGTTTACTGTCCCTTCTTTTTCCCCTTTGCCCATGACAGCAGCACCTGAGATTGGTGATTGTCCGAAATGACAATCCTCAATCTCAGGTGGTGCTGTCATGGGCATCTGAAAATCCCATTACCAATAAGTAATTAAGATTTTTTTTCTCCAACCTGTGTATTTCTTCCAGCTAAGAAAGCTTTTTTCAAAGTGCAGAACGCTGAGGTCCTTCTTTACGCTCGCGACTTTTTAAATTAAGGGGGAAAAAAAAGTCATAACATTCATGAGGTCTACTATTATGAGCCCATCCACCCAGAATGAGAATTGTGGCCTTTCCACACAAAAAGCTGTACCATGTCTAGTTTTGGGCTCCTAAAAGATCCTTTCTCTGTCCTTGCTCTACTTGTTTATTGTCCCTTCTTTTTTTCACGAGCCAGTTTTAGACTCCTCTCATCTTGATCTTTGGAATTCTCCAAAGATCTTTACCAATGTTAAGACTCTAGCTTAAAAGTATTCAAATAATTATGTACCTCAATTTTGATTCCAATCAATCTGTGCCTCAGACTCTTCTCCCTGGGGTGACTGTTAAACAATAAGTCAGATTTATCAAAGTTCTCCTGAACTCCAACTGCATAACCTCCTTTCTACCACAAGAGCTTTTAATTTGAAAGAGATTTTCCTTTTCTTATGTAAAATCCTTTTCAATCCAAGATTTGGTGACCGTATTGGGCCTATTAACTTCCAAAACTTAAAAAGTCATGTGGGCTTAGGCCAAGTCGAGACCTTTTTGATTCTTCCTTTTGCTGGGAAAAGAGCTAAACTCCGATAACAGAATAAAAGATGCTTCAGCAGAAAAAAGTTAAAGCAGTTCTTTGGGATCCCAAGGTTTAGTCATTTGGACTGATGCTAGCAGTTTAAAGCTGGGGAGCCAACACATTTTAAGATGTGGTTTAAGTCACCTGGGGTTTGATATATCACAAGCTTCCTCCAAGCTACAGTTGTGTTCAAAAGTTTACATACCCCAGCAGATTTTTTGCATTCTTAGCCTTTTTTTTTTCTTCAGAGAATGTGAATGATAACACAATCTTTTTTTTTCCCACTCATGGTTAGTGGTTGGGTGAAGCCAATTATTGTCAAACTACTGTGTTTTCTCTTTTTAAATCCTAATGACAGCCAAAAACATCCAAATGAATGGCTTATAAAGGTAACATCCTCACCTGTGACCTGTTAGCTTTTATGCACACACTGATTACAAGCAGTGAGTTTCTGGGATCCAGACACTCTTGCATCTTTCATCCAGCCACTGATGTTTCTGGATTGTGAGTAGAGTTGAGCGCGGTTCGAGGTTCTCCAGTTCTAGGCTCGAGTGATTTTGGGGCCTGTTCTAGATCGAACTAGAACTCGAGCTTTTTGCAAAAGCTCGATAGTTCTAGAAACGTTCGAGAACGGTTCTAGCAGCAAAAAAACAGCTAATTCCTAGCTGGCTTTCCGCTGTAATAGTGTAAGTCACTCTGTGACTCACACTATTATGACATTTCAGTGTATAGTGTGCGGGAACAGCGCCTTCAGATCACTGCTGTTTGTATAATGGCGATCGCCATTTTTTTTTTTTTCCCTTGTCTTCCTTCCCTAAGCGTGCGCGTCTTGTGGGGCGGGCCAGCATGTCAGCCAATCCCAGACACACACACAGCTAAGTGGACTTTTAGCCAGAGAAGCAACGGCATGTGTGATAGGATGTCCATGTCACATGTCCCTGCATTATAAAAACGAGTATCTGGCTGTCCGGACGCCATTATCTCTTCTGCGTCCTTGGTGTCAGACATCACTGGCGCAGCTTCGTCCTTTGTCCTATCGCCGATACTGCTGTATGCGCTCCATACAAAGCGCTGGACAGCTTAGGGATAGCACTTTCCATCAGTCCTTTTAAGGGCTCGTACCGGCAGGGTCAGAGCCATAGGTGACAGGTCCTGAAAACAGCGACAGCGTCTGTGTAGCAAAGGTCAGGGATTTCGTCGCTGCATTTCCCCATTAGGAGGGAATAGAAAGGCAGGCTTCCATTCCTCTACCCAGAGCCCCACAACCCTGCCACTGTACCCTCCTGTCCTCTGCACACTCCAACTCATTATAACTAAGCCATTATACTAGCAAACACTGAGTGTACCTAGTGGCATCCTAAACGTGGCTATTGGACTTTTGTCTAGTCACACTAGTGCAAAGACATTTGCAGCACCTCTGCCTGCATTGCACACTCCAACTCATTATAACTAAGCCATTATACTAGCAAACACTCAGTGTACCTAGTGGCATCCTAAACGTGGCTATTGGACTTTGCTATAGTCCCACTAGTGCAAAGATATTTGCAGCACCTCTGCCTGCATTGCACACTCCACCTCATTATAACTAAGCCATTATACTAGCAAACACTCAGTGTACCTAGTGGCATCCTAAACGTGGCTATTGGACTTTTGTCTAGTCACACTAGTGCAAAGACATTTGCAGCACCTCTGCCTGCATTGCACACTCCAACTCATAACTAAGCCATTATACTAGCAATTGATACTGCCAGTTTAAGGGCCGTAGTTGCATTGTCAGGGATATTTATTCTTTATTATTCTGCTGTTAATAAAGCTAGACCACTGCTGCAATCTACACCACCTCTCAATTTTTACTACCACATTTTCAGTGCACAATCTTGTCGCAATCAACATGAGTGGCAAAATGACAGATGCTGGTGGAAAGGGGAAGAGGCGTGGTGGAAAAGCAAAAAAAAAGGGTTTGTCCGTGGGGAAGGTGGCAAAGCTCCATTATCATCTGCTGAAGATAGACCATCTACCAGCAAAAGTAAGATGTCTACTACTTACCGTGGACAATCCGATGTGCTCCCTTTTTTACGGACACGAACAGGAACAAAGGTAGATGATGGCCAAAAAAGGAAAATGCTTGAATGGATCTCAAGTGGTCCAACAAGTGCACTCTCAGCCACTTCAAGTACTGCATCCAAAACACACCAGTCCTCTGAGTTGTCATCCCAATCAAACTTGCTTTCTCCCAGCTCTGAAGTCTCCATCAGCCCTGCACAGTATGGTGGAACTGAGATGGCTGAGTCTGCAGAGCTGTTCAGTCACACTATAGCCTGGGAATCAGAGGTCTGCTCCCAAGCTACAGTGAGTACAGAACAGGAAATGGTCTGCAGTGATGCCCAGAAACTTTGTGACTCTGATTCAGGCTGTGAGGACCAAGTTTCTGAGCATAATGTTGACCCTTTGTCACAAACTGTAACACCTGTGGTTATAGACAATGAGGAACATACTGATGAAGATGAGACGCAGATACCCGATTGGGATGACAACTTAAATATTCGGTCAGGGCAAGAAGAGGCTCGGTCTGAGGGGGAGGGGAGTGCAAACACAACAATTGATGATGAAGTTCTAGATCCCACCTACTGTCAACCCACAGTCAGGCACTCGAGGAGGTCAACAGAGGTGGTGGAGGAGGATGCAACTGATGACGAAGTTACCTTGCGCCTTCCTGGACACAGTCGGAGTACTGGTAGCACGTCTACAACTGCATCCTCACCCACCACTCTGCCTCTGAGCATTATTCGGGGTGGATCAACAGGTCGCATGGCCTCTAAGCCTTGCCTAGCCTGGTCCTTTTTTGACATAGAAAAAGATCGCCCCAATTATGTGATCTGTAAAATTTGTCATGGTTCTCTTAGTAGAGGCCAAAACCTCAGCAGTTTGACAACTTCTTCCATGAATCGTCACATGAATAAATATCATATGGCCCGGTGGGAAGCTCACCGTGCTGCAATGCGGCCTAGCGGAGCGAACCATCCACCGCCTGCCCCTTCCAGTGCATCCGTGCGCTCGTCATCTTCTAGGACTGTGGGGACAGCTGTCACACCTGTTTTTCCACCCACAACTTCCACCACTGTAACCGCAACAGGCAGTTTGCTTGGTAGGTCGTCAGTTGGTTTGGAAGGGGAAACAAGTGAGTGTGTACAGCTCTCTCAGACATCGATAGCACCAACGTTGGATGAAGGCAACATCATGTCTCCGCCTGCACTTTCCTCACAAACCTGCATTTTTCCAGGGACACCCTACTCAACACCGTCTACACACAGCAGCCAGATCTCTGTCCCTCAGATGTGGTCAAATAAAAGGCCACTTCCTGCGACCCATGACAAAGCTAAGAGGTTGACTCTATCCCTCTGTAAGCTGTTGGCTACCGAAATGCTGCCTTTCCGCCTAGTGGACACACAGGATTTTAGAGACCTTATGTCTGTCGCTGTGCCCCAGTACCAGATGCCTAGTCGCCACTACTTCTCTAAGAAAGGTGTGCCCGCGCTACACCAGCATGTCGCACACAACATCACCGCTTCCTTGAGAAACTCTGTGTGTCAACGGGTGCATTTCACCACCGATACTTGGACCAGTAAGCATGGACAGGGACGTTACATGTCGCTGACTGGGCACTGGGTAACTATGGTGATAGATGGTGAAGGGTCTGCTGCACAAGTCTTGCCGTCCCCACGACTTGTGTGTCAATCCTCTGTCTGTCCAAGTTCCGCCACTGCTTCTGCATCCTCCACCTCATCTGGGTCCTCCACCTCCGCCCCAAGCCTGCCTGGTCAGGCCACCAGCGTTCTCACTGCGCAGAAGGAATCACGCACCCCTCATTACTATGCTGGCAGCAGAGCGCAACGGCATCAGGCGGTCTTTAGCTTGACATGTCTTGGGAATAAGAGTCACACAGCTGAGGAGTTGTGGTCAGCTCTGCGGTCCGAGTTTAATAAATGGTTGTCTCCACTCAACCTGCAGCCTGGTAAGGCCATGTGCGACAATGCTGCAAACCTGGATGCGGCCCTTTGCCTGGGCAAGGTGACACACGTACCTTGTATGGCTCACGTGTTGAACCTTGTCGTCCAGCAATTTTTAACACACTATCCCGGCCTAGATGGCCTTCTGAACAGGGCACGAAAACTGTCTGCTCACTTCCGCCGTTCAAGCGCCGCAGCTGAGCGACTTGCATTGCTCCAGAAGTCTTTCGGCCTGCCGGTTCATCGCCTGAAATGCGATGTGGCGACACGCTGGAATTCAACTCTCCACATGTTACAGCGACTGTGGCAGCACCGCCGAGCCCTGGTGCAATACGTCATGACGTATAGCCTGGGCCAACGAGATGCAGAGGTGGGAAAGATCACCCTGATGGAGTGGTCTCAGATCAAGGACCTATGCACCCTTCTGCACAGTTTCGACATGGCGACGAATATGTTTAGCGCTGACAATGCCATTATCAGCATGACGATTCCAGTCATTTACATGCTGGAGCACACGCTAAACACTATTCGGAGTCAGGGGGTGCGACAACAGGAAGGGGATGAACTACAGGAGGATTCATATGCGCAAGACACAACAACATCACCAAGGTCCAGGCGTTCATCATCACCAAGGCGCCAGGCATGGGACCATGGGGGACAGGGATCAACAAGGGCGCATAGTAGCAGGCTAAATGTTGAGGAAGGTGCAGGAGAACATGAAGAAATGGAGGACGAACTGTCCATGGACATGGAAGACTCAGCAGATGAGGGAGACCTTGGTCAAATTTCAGTTGAAAGAGGTTGGGGGGAGATGTCAGAGGAAGAAAGAACGGTTAGCACCTCTATGCCACAAACACAGCGTGGACTTGGTCCGCATGGCTGCGCAAGACACATGAGTGCCTTCTTGTTGCACTACCTCCAACATGACCCTCGTATTGTCAAAATTAGAAGTGATGATGACTACTGGCTTGCCACACTATTAGATCCCCGGTACAAGTCCAAATTTTGTGACATAATTCCAGCCATAGAAAGGGACGCACGTATGCAGAAGTATCAGCAGAAGCTGTTACTCGATCTTAGCTCGGCTTTTCCACCAAACAACCGTGCAGGTGCAGGGAGTGATTCTCCCAGTTGTAACTTGCCAAACATGGGACGGTCTCGTCATCTTCAACAGTCTACCCGTACCAGTAGGACCGTATCTGGTGCTGGTAACAGCAATTTTATGGAATCTTTTCATAATTTTTTTAGACCCTCTTTTGCAAGGCCACCAGAGACAACAAGTCTGACACATAGTCAACGGCTGGAGAGGATGATACAGGAGTATCTCCAAATGAACATCGATGCCATGACTTTGCAAATGGAGCCTTGCTCCTTTTGGGCTTCAAATCTAGAAAAATGGCCAGAGCTCTCCAGTTACGCCTTGGAGATTTTGTCGTGTCCAGCTGCCAGCGTTGTCTCTGAACGTGTCTTCAGTGCTGCTGGGTGTGTGCTGACAGATAAGCGCACGCGTCTGTCCAGTGACAATGTGGACAGACTGACGTTCATCAAAATGAACAAGTCATGGATCCAGAAGGAATTTACTACCCCTGTGTCATCCTGGGGAGAGTAAATGCTTGTGGATTTGGAATGTGCTTGATGCAAATCAAAACATCCTGTTTGCAACTAGGGAACAACTGCTGCCACTGAAGGGGTGGGTGTGTGTGGGGCCCAATTTTTTGAAAAAAGGGAGACTCCGCTTGGAGTAACCCTTGCTTGCTGTGTTTTTTAAAAGGAGCCAAGATGAACAGAGCTGGGATCAGGAAAGACTTTGCTACCTACCCCGGTGTCATCCTGGGGACGGTTAATTATGGCGTATTTTTGAATGTGCTTGATGCAAATCTAGCTGTGAAGTGTACAACTGGGGCACAACTGCTGCCACTGAAGGGGTGGGTGTGTGTGGGGCCCAATTTTTGGAAAAAAAGGGAGACTCCGCTTGGAGTAACCCTTGCTTACATTGTTTTTTAAAAGAAGCCAAGATGAACAGAGCTGGGATCAGGAAAGACTTTGCTACCTACCCTGGTGTCATCCTGGGGACGGTTAATTATGGCGTATTTTTGAATGTGCTTGATGTAAATCTAGCTGTGAAGTGTACAACTGGGGCACAACTGCTGCCACTGAAGGGGTGGGTGTGTGTGGGGCCCAATTTTTGGAAAAAAGGGAGACTCCGCTTGGAGTAACCCTTGCTTGCTGTGTTTTTTAAAAGGAGCCAAGATGAACAGAGCTGGGATCAGGAAAGACTTTGCTACCTACCCCGGTGTCATCCTGGGGACGGTTAATTATGGCGTATTTTTGAATGTGCTTGATGCAAATCTAGCTGTGAAGTGTACAACTGGGGCACAACTGCTGCCACTGAAGGGGTGGGTGTGTGTGGGGCCCAATTTTTGGAAAAAAGGGAGACTCCGCTTGGAGTAACCCTTGCTTGCTGTGTTTTTTAAAAGGAGCCAAGATGAACAGAGCTGGGATCAGGAAAGACTTTGCTACCTACCCTGGTGTCATCCTGGGGACGGTTAATTATGGCGTATTTTTGAATGTGCTTGATGCAAACCTAGCTGTGAATTGTACAACTGGGGCACAAGTGCTGCCACTGAAGTGGTGTCTGTGGGGCCCAATTTTTGGAAAAAAGGGAGACTCTGCTTGGAGTCACCTTGTGGTGTTTTACATGATTTTAGAAGGGCGTGCCATGCCTATATCTGTGTCTCGTCCTCTTTTTCCTCGTAACGCTGTTTTATTTTCACATGACAATTTGTCCTTGTCACTTTCCCATGTGTTTGTGTTGTGAGTTGTTTGTCACCTTTTGGACACCTTTGAGGGTGTTTTCTAGGTGTTTTTATGTGTTTGTGATTGCCTGCCATTGTTTCCTATGCAGTTCGAGTTCGGTTCGTCGAACGTTCGACGAGCCGAACTCGAACGGGACCTCCGTTCGGCGAACCGACCTCGAGCCGAACCGGAACCGGTTCGCTCATCTCTAATTGTGAGTCATGGGGAAAGCAAAAGAATTGTCAATGGATCTATGGGAAAAGATAGTTGAACTGTATAAAAAGGATACAAAAAGATATCCAAGGAATTGATAATGCCTGTCAGCAGTGTTCAAACTGTGATTAACAAATGGAAAATCAGGGGCTCTGTAAAAACCAAACCAGAATCAAGTAGACCAATAAAAAATTCAGCCACAAGTGCCAGGAAAATTGCTCAGGATACAAAGAAAAACCCACACATAATATCATCTAAAACACAGGACTCATTGATAACTAGCGCTGTGGTTGTGTCAAGATGGCACTTGAAGAAAAATGGGCTGCATGGTTGAGTTGCCAGAAGAAAATCATTATTGCGTAAATGCCACAAAGTATCTTGCCTACAATACGCCAAACAGTACAAGCCTCCAAACGTCTGGACAAGGTAATTTGGAGTGATGAGACCAAATTCAAACTTTTTGGGAACAACCATAAACGTTACATTTGGAGAGGTGTCAACAAGGCCTATGATGAAAGGAATACCACTCCTACTGTAAAGCATGGTGGTGGATCGATGATGATGATGTGGGGATATGTGAGCTACAAAGGCACAGGAAACTTGGTCAAAGTTGAAGGAAAGATGAATGCAGCACATTATCAGCAAATACTGGAGGCAAATTTGCACCCATCAGCCTGGAAGCTGCGCATGGGACATACTTGGACATTCCAACATAACAGCAATCCAAAACACAAGGCCAAGTTGAATTTTTTTTTGGCTACAGCAGAACAAAGTGAAGCTTCTTTAGTGGCCATCTCAGTCTCCTGACTTCAATATCATTGAGCCACTCTGGGGAGAACTCAAGCACGAAGTTCATGCAAAAAAAGCTCAGAAATTTACACGAACTGGAGGCATTTTTCTAAGAAGAATGGGCAGCTTTACCATCTGAGAAAATAAAACGCCTTACCCACAACTACCACAAAAGACTTCAAGCGGTCATTGATGTTAGAGAGGGCAATACATGGTATTAAGAGCAGTCAGCAGTGGGGTACTGCAGGGATCTGTGCTAGGACTAAAGGGGGCTTTACACGGTAGCGATATCGCTAGCAATTTCTAGCGATAGCGACCGTGTAAGTACCCACCCCCGTCACGCATGCGATTGTTTGTGATCGCTGCCGTAGCGAACATTATCGCTACGCAGCGTCACACATACTTACCTGGTCGGCGGCGGCGCTGTGACTGCCGAACAATCCCTCCTTCAAGGGGGAGAGACGTTCGGCATCACAGCGACGTCACTGCAACGTCACTAAGCGGCCGGCCAATCAAAGCAGAGGGGCGGAGATGAGCAGGACATAACATCCCGCCCACCTCCTTCCTTCCTCATTGTGGCCGGCGGCAGGTAAGGAGAGGTTCCTCGCTCATGCGGTGTCACACATAGCGATGTGTGCTGCCGCATGAGCGATGAACCACAACGCTAAACAACCCTTACCGATTTTTTACTTTGGGACGACCTCTCCATGGTGAACGATTTTCACCATTTTTGAGGTCGCCTAAGGTCGCGGGTAAGTATTACACGCTGAAATATCGTTAATGACGCCGGATGTGCGTCACTAACAACTTGACCCCGGCGACCAAACATTAACGATATCGTAGCGTGTAAAGCCCCCTTAATTCTTTTTAGTCTTTTTAATGACCTGGTGGACGGGACTGAGAGTAAAGTGTCAGTCTTTGCTGACGACACCAAACTATGTAGGATATTAAAAACGGACTTTGATAGTACAATATTACAAAATGATCTGGATAAGATGTTGAAATAGGCAGACACTTTGCAAATGAGATTTAATGTTGATAAATGTAAATTAATGAACCTAGGACTGAGTAATCCTATTGCTGCATATACATTGAATGGAAGTTAACTCTCTACAAGTAAGCTGAGCAGTATTACTCAATGTCCAGCAGCAGATGCAAAAACAAACAAGATTTAGAGTGTATAAAAAGATATTAGATTCTGTGATCCCAACATATTGTTACCCCTCTGTAAATTACTTGTAAAGCCACATATGGAATATGGGATCCAGTTTTGGGCTCCACATTTTAAAAAGAATATTCAGAAGCTAATTCAAAGGCAGGTAACTATATAATTGAGAGGAATGGAAGGCCTCCCATGTGATGAGAGGTTGAAAAAATAAGGTTTGTTTAGCTTAGAAAAAAAACATCTCAGAAGAGATCTAATTTCTATGTATAAATACATGTGTGGTCAATACAAAGGACTGGTACATGATTTATTCCTTCCAAAGACAATAAGGACCAAGGGGTAGGGATGAAACGAGGGGGCAGAGGAGATGGATAAAAAAAAGGTGATTAGCATTACAATAAACACTGCAAAAAGTGCACATAAAGTAAGTATAGATTGATAGGACACAGGGCAATTCTTAAATTAAAGAAAAGAGTTCCACATGAAGAAGTACATATATAAATAGTGGCATGTTAAGATGCAAAGGACACAATAAAGTGGCATATGAGATTATCAGAAAAAGGACTCGCCAAGTAGAGGTGGTAAAATATAATGAAAAAATGATTCCCCAAATGAGACCCCACAAAGTTCCCTTAAAATCATAATGGACCCCCCCCAAAAAAAAAACACTACCCAACCTCCAAAGCATCACCCCTGCCAAGAATTCAAAGCTGAGACCAGAGCAAGACCTATTTGTTGCAAAAAAATCACCCATATTTCAGTAAATGTCCTTCTAAGATTGGTATATATTGAGCTCCATCTGCTCATCTATAAACGGGAATGTCCTATATCGTATACAAGAAGGTCCATATCTGGTCAACTAGGAGTCTTAAGGGTTTTTTGGGGGGCATCTGGCTCTTAACCCTGTTACATTGTGTGCTTTATGCACGTTTTGTTCCTAACTATAAAGGCCTGTTTCAGACGTCAGTGATTCTGGTACGTTTGTGCTTTTTTTTCTACGTACCAGAATCACTGACATACGCAGACCCATTATAATGAATGGGTCTGCTCACACATCAGTGATTTTTCACTGAACATGTCTCCGTGCGGCGTACCCGCGTGTCCGTGATTGCTGCACGGAGACATGTCCATTTTTTTTTTCTGGCATCACTGATGTCCCACGGACCACTCAGTGGTGTGATCCGTGGAACACGTGCCAGAAAAAAACCTGCATAGAATATAAAAATCATTTTTACTCACCCGGCTTCAGCTCTCTGCAGCCCGTTCTGCCTGCTGCTTCTGAGCCGGCTCATTACTGTCGTGCATATTCATGAATGCACGACACAGCCGACCCGGAAGCAGCTGCTGCGGAGGTCAGCGCCGGCCGGATGCTGCACCGCGGGAGCGTTCAGCACCATGGAGAGCGGGAGCGGGCGCAGGTGAGTTAATCTCTATGTCCAATCACGGACCACGGAGAACGGAGCCCGGATTGCACTTAGACAACCCACGTGTGCCCTGAATCACGGCACACGGAGGGACATGATCGTGTTTTACACGTCAGTGAAGAACGTCTGTGTTTTTCACTGACGTGTGAAACGGGCCTAAAGGTGTATATTACATTTTAGTTTCTTCTGCCAAATATAGGCTAATTGTATATAAACATCTTATTAATTTAGAGGTGGTTTTATTCTATTTTCACATTTAATAGGCATATAACGCATAAGTAAAACTTCTATAAATGCACAAAATACACAATTTCTATACAGTACAGACATCTCAATTGTTCTGCATTTGCTTGCCAAGAATAAAATGGCCTAAATCCTCTGGATCCCTCGGCTGCTTGCTTTTACTTCTTTTTTTTTTTTTTCCCTCCCAGACCTCCCATGTTGTAATTGACTTCTCGGGATATGCTTGTGTCTTGCACCGTTACTGCTATGCTACATAACACATTAACCTCATAAGCAGAGAGTAAACTTTAGTATTAGTGATTGCCAATTGTTAAAGATGAATTTAGTTTGCACAAAATACAGCGATTTGAGTTAATATCTATATATTTGTAGCCACACAAATCATTCAAGTTTGAAAGATATCAATTGAAAGACAAAAGTATTTGGCTTATATAAACCTATTACACAATAAATACAGTGAATTTAATGTACACAGATGCCACAGATGTATAACATACTCAGGAGCTGATCAACCATCCTACAATGGGGAATTATTATCCTGAACACTTGTGTAAAGTATTGCAACGGAACGATGAGACACCCTCTCGCTAGCCTGAAATGGCTACTTATACGCAGACATAGAACAATGTCAACTACAGAGCAAATTGCAGTAGCAGATTAGGGTTTTTTTTTTAATTTGATGTCAAACGTTTTAGTTTTATTTCGTAATACATTTCTACAGCAGTTTGAACTCCATTTTTCAGATTGAGCTCCAAATTTTCTGCAGATACAGAGGTAAATGCTAAAAACTAGAGTTGAGCAAAAAAGACTTGCAGTACCGTTCCTGCGGTCACATCACCTTGTGCACCTCCTTCCATCTATCGACAACCAAGAATCCTGTTTTGATTAGTAGATCTGTCAGTCAACGTCATTGTTGTGGAGCGATGCAGGCAGGACATCTCGCTAGAAAAGCTAATCAACAAAGGTGTCAGGGATGTCGGCAGGTATGAACAGGTGGATTCACAGGGCTCTGGTCTGGTGGCTACGAATTGCCAACATGGACTCTGGACCAGGGCTCTACAAATCATTTTGCCCAACCCTACTGTATATTGATGCAAAAAATCAATTTAAAGAAATTGTCCAACGTTTAAAAAAAGAAAAAAAAAAAATAACAAAGTGACCCTTTCATTTATAGTGACCCTGGAGTAGAGGCCATTCTAGTGGGAGTAGCCATGGTAGGTGAGCTATCACTTTTTTTTTGTTATGCATTTTTGACTCTTTAAAAACAAAAATATATAAGAAAAAACATTCTTTAATAAAAAAAAAAATCCCATAATCTCTGCAGTGGTGACTGCAGAAAATAAGGGGACATTTTTTTTACGTATGCCCTGCATGTCACCTATCAGCCTCCATACAGTATTTTTCACATTCTTACCTGACAACAACCGGCCAGCATTGGGAAAATTCAAATTGTGACTGCCAGACTGACAATGCTGGGATTTGTAGTACTACAGGACTTGTAAACCACATTATGATCGCATTTAGTGATGAGCGAGCACTAAAATGCTCAAGTGCTTGTTACTCGAATTGAGCAGGTCGGACCTGACTAACAAGTATAAGGGAAGTCAATGGGAAACTGGAGAATTTTTCTGGCAGACCCTCCCAGGAGGGCTGGGGGGGGTAGTAAAATTGCTGAAATGGATGGAAACTGTATTCAAATGGAATGGGAACAGCATGGTGAAGACACATGGATGCATCTCTGACTCCCAGGTCACTGCTGGGAACAATTTTGTCAGTATTACACCACTTTTGACTGACAATAAAACATACAAATTTCAAGATAAAATGGAATCTACAGGAAAAAATGTTGGGAAACATTATTTGCTGTATGATGACATGTATATAAGGTAAATTTAAAAAAAGCGAAGAAAAACCCTCCATCCTTTAGGTTATGTTCACACGTAGTATTTTTGCATTTCCTCATTGCTTTCAATGCCAAATAATTAAGAAAGAACTGACATGCTACTTCTTTCAAAAATGTAACAGTTTTCCATTAAGCAGGAAAAAAACAATTGTGTGCATCTGATTTATGAAGTCTTCTAGCTTTTGCTGGTACTATAAAAATCAGCTTTTATATTCCATAAAATTCATGAAAAAAATGCAGCAAAAATGCAACATGTGAATATAGTCTTAGTAGCCTGGCCATCTCTCATATTATTTTTTTATAGAAGGGATTTCAATACATCCTGGAAGACACGAAGAGGAGGGCCTCAGAATACATTTTTTTACAATTTTAAAAAGAGTGGAACTCCTACACTGTTAAAGCCTATGCAATAAGTGCATGTGTTTAGTGTTTGGGCCTGTGGGTGGATGGCTGTGTATTTCCACTTGCACTCCAAGTGCTGGGGTAGGGACATGAACGCGGCACTGTCCAAAGAAGTAGACGTGGTTGCTGCTGACGGTGGTTACGAATGTGCAACAACAGGTGCAGTGCGGGAGCCATCCGCCTCTACATCCTGGACAGGGTATTGGCCAGGACGTAGCACAGGCAAAAGGGCACTAGTGTCACCCACAGACACCAATTGTGGACACAGACATTCGGCTCACCTAGTTGGGCTCTTTGATGGCATGTACCTGAGTATGCTGATTGTGGTCAGGCCCCTGCTGACTTTGGTACAGCACAAACAACTGTTGTTTATTATCATCCGCGCAGTCTTTAAAAAAAAAAAAAGCTCCATAGTGGGAAACACAACCCTTGGCTTGGGAATTTGCCGCATGTGGTTGATCTGTGGAGCAGTATAACGCCTAAGCCCACTGCCTTTTCATACCTGTTGCAGTGCTGCGGATCCCTCCCCCTCTGCATTGCTGTCCTTGCCCTGCATGCCACCTTTCCAGGTTTGGTCAGTGACTTAATTGTCCATCAACTCGTCTTCCATTTCTGCACTTTGTTCCTCCTCCTGACTTATTGACTTAACAACTTGACATGTTGGCAACTGTGTCTCATCATCATCATTCACCTCTTGAGACAGTAATTTCCTTTCCCCACCATATTCTTCTGACCGTGGCTGCTAAGATATTTGGGAATTACTGCACAGGATCTCCTCCTGTCCCTTTTAAAACGCTCAGGACGAGAGGCCAGAATCAATACGTGTCAATGTAACGAGCTCCTTGGAGTGTCCCAGTGTGGAATCCCTTGTCTCCTGGGACTCACCATGGTGATTGGAATGAGGATTATGTCTGCATTCTCGGCTAGTGAGACAGGACCGTGTAGAAGAGAGGGTGGTGCTGGGAAACAGACTGGAAGCATTATCTACCATCCAAATGACCACCTGTTTGCACTGTTTTGGCTTCAACAGTGGTATCCCTCACCCCCCTACAAACTGAGACAGGAAGATAGGTCCCGTGGATGTGTGTGTTTGTTATGCTCCTGCAACAGGCACAGTTTCACCCAGCCCATGGCCTTTGCCTCTACATGCACCATCAGCAACACTACCACTTTCCTGTCCCTTACCGCACGCCTTACACATATTAAATTAGGTACGTAGCTAACAACAGACTCAATAGGGACTAGAATAGAATAGATGTAAGACTGAAAGGTACTTTTGGTTTTACGTTGCAGCAGCAAGGACTGTAAGGCAATAATACATGCCTATACACCTTTAATGCTAAACTAATAAACTATCCCTTCTTTAGCAACTCTCCCTACACTAAATGCAGCTAAGAGTATTATTAATAGGGACTAGAATAGAATAGATGCAGGACTGAAAAGGACATTTTGGCTTTACGTTGCAGCAGCAAGGACTAAAAGGCTATAATCACTGCCTACATGCTTTTAATGCCAAACCACTACACTGTCCCTTCTCCATCAACTCTCCCTAAACTAAATGCAGCTGAGAGCAGTATTAATAGGGACTAGAATAGAATATTTGTAACCCTCAAAAGGACGTTTGCTTTTAGGGTGCAGCAGCAAGGACTGTACAGAAATAATCCCTACCTATATGCGTTTAATGCTAAACTAATACACTATCCCTTCTCCAGCAGCTCTCTACTGTTTCCAGGGTAGAGTGTGCCAAGTGCCGCATCACCATGTCTTATATAGACCCGATAATGCGATGTGGCAGGTCGATCGCAGTAAAGCAGGTAGCCAACATGGCTACAGCAGTACTGTAATTGGCAGGCAATCCCTACATGTTAAGTGACAGAAAAACAGCCGCAAAACATATGGGATGGGGACTCGAGGATGACTCTCAAGCATCTGTGATACTCAGTCGAGTACCGAGCCTACACGAGCACCCCGATGCTCAATCGAGTATCGAGCTGTGGCGAGCACGCTCACCCATCACTAATCACATCTGACGTGAATGGATGGAATGTGAATGTAATCTTTTTAAGTCCTATATGATTTGTAACTTTCCATTCTGGCTCTACCGGCTTTTTACGTTTCTAAAGCTTTATGAAGAAATAAAATTGACGTTCTGGCTGATTTTCTTGTATTTTGACATCATTGTTCAGATATTCACCAATAAGAATAACTAAAAGCAAGTAAGTGAAGTGTCTAAAGTAACAAAATGTTTGTTAGTGATTTGAGGGTTTTTTTTCATTAAATAAGTAGCAGTTGAAGGGAAGGGATCAGGAGAGCTGGCTGATTTCCAAAGCAAACACGGGAGAGCTGAAGACTACAGCGCTAAGCTGCTCTCCTTTTGTTACTAAAGCCAAACTCAGTGGGATGTTATGTAAGCATTGAATTGCTGGCATTTACTCAGTGCCATGTTTTTTTTCTCTCTGTACCAGGCACTTAGCACATGTTTAAAGGGAAAAGAAAGCATATTTTTGTAATAGTAAAAAAAAAAATAATACTATTTCCACTATTTATCTCAAAACACAAGATATTGGAGATTCAGGAATAAAAAGGATGACATTAAATTGGAGCAAGAACCCCAAATATAAAAATTTAAAAGGGGTTGTCCTCTAGTAAGACAACCCTTTCTTATTTCCCATAAAAATAAAAAATCCTATATTCACGTCCAATGCTGCTGCAATTCCAGCGATTGTTGGATCTCGCGTTCCCAGGGCCCACTTGACATTGTTATGACCCGTGAGCCCCAAGACCAATTAGCGCCGACTTCCTTCTCCCCACGTTCAGATGGTTAAGGAGTTAACAGGAAGTGAGCACTGTGGCTGCCACTCACTTCCTGTTACTCATGTCTGAAGGAGAGGAGAAGGAAGCTGGTGCTGATTGGTCGTGGGGCTCACGGGTCATAACAATGTCACATGGGTCCCGGGAACTTCCGACATAGATGTTACTGCACCTACACCAAAGGTAAATAAAAGGTTTTTCTATTTTTATGGGGACGAACATGGGGAATGAGAAGGGGGTTGTCCAATAGAGGACAACCCTTTTAAGTATTATGCATTTTTCATTTACAAGGTTTTTCCTCTTGATGAAGTGCAGGTATGTTCTATGAAACGTGATGTTAAATGGATACTTAAGTTATTTAATCAGAACGGAACCTTTTCATAAAAGGATTATTTAAATAGGACACTTGTTAATTTACATATTTCACCTTTAATTTACCATTTTGAGCAACATAGACTGTTATTTGCTCTATAGACACCCTACTTTGAATGTAACACATAACACACAGCTGAAGGGTTATTGTTTTTATATTTATCCTGATAAGGTTATATCAGCCACGCACTCACTAATATAGGATATTTATCTTAGCATTATTTGCTCATGACTTCAGGAGTTTAATGACTCTCCCTTTGGTTGGGGGGGGGCAGTTTATTTGATTTCCATGTCCCAAATATTTTGCCCTCTTTGGAAAAAGTATGTTTTTTTTGTTTGTTTTGGGTTTTTTTTATTCATACATGGTAGACAATGACTTTTGTCCTGCATAACTAAAATCCATACTCTTTGTTTTGCACGTTTGTGATCTACATTTGCTCTTGCATCTTAATCTTTATTCAAAAAAATAAAGGAGGAGTTATTTACAGTTCTCTGTAATGCAAAGGGCGTAATCTACCTCAAATCTGAATGTAATATATGCATGGGGACTTTGTCACATATATTGATTCAGCCAAACCAAACCGAAAAATTTGGACATATGGTCATCTGAAATTTCCAAAAAAAGAGTATTAAGTTATGTTACGGCTTACTTAGAAGAGCAGATAATCTCGTACAAGCATTCATTAGAACCCTTATTTGTGTATTATTGATTTGTGTAACATTCCAGCAAACTCCAAAGAGCAAAATCCACATTTGTTGGGTGATTGGCTAATTCATGCTAGCAATAAAATCATCAGTATCATCAGCACATTGTCCTGGTTCTTTACTGTTACAAATTACCATATTTTCTTTTTATAAGATGCACTGGATTATAAGATACATCCCAAATTTAGAGGAGGAAATAAAGGACAAAATCATTTTTAATGCTAAAATGAGAGTCCATCTTACAATCCCAGTGCGTCCTAATCCTAATGCTCACCAGCGGGGAGCAGTAGTGGTGGAGCGGCTCAAGAAGGTCACAGGAGGCAGGGTGATGCTGCAAGCTCAGAGGAGGGGGTGTTGTGGCTCAGGAGGTTCGGCGATACTGCGGACACGGGGGTGTAGCAGTGGGCGCCATTGATGTGACTGCAGGCTTTGTTAAAGCCCTGGATATGGCTTAGTGGGGTGACTGTGGTGGAGAAGTTTAAAGCTGGATTTGGTTGCAGAAAGATTTCTAAAACTTTAAACATCCCAAGAAGCACTGTGCAAGTGATCATATTGAAATGGAAGGAGTATCATACCACTGCAAATCTACCAAGACCCGGCCGTCCATCCAAACTTTCATCTCAAACAAGGAGAAGACTGATCAGAGATGCAGCCAAGAGACCCATGATCACTCTGGATGAACTGCATAGATCTACAGCTGAGGTGGGAGAGTCTGTCCATAGGACAACAATCAGTCTTACACTGCACAAATCTGGCCTTTATGGAAGAGTGGCAAGAAAAAGCAATTTCTCAAAGATATCCATAAAAAGTGTTGTTTAAAGTTTGCCACTAGCCACCAGGGAGACACACCAAACATGTGGAAGAAGGTGCTCTGGTCAGATAAAACCAAAATTTAACTTTTTGGTCATAATGCAACACAGCTCATCACAATGAACACATCATCCCCACTGTCAAACATGGTGGTGACAGCATCATGGTTTGGGCCTAATTTGCTTCAGCAGGGACAGGGAAGAGGGGTAAAATTGATGCAAAGATGGATGGCGCCAAATACAGGACCATTCTTGAAGAAAACCTGTTGGAGTCTTCAAAAGACCTGAGACTGAGACGGAGATTTGTCTTTCACAAGACAATGATCCCAAACTTAAAGCAAAATCTACAACGGAATTTTTCACAAATAAACTTATCCAGGTGTTAGAGTGGCCAAGTCAAAGTCCAGACCTGAGTCCAATCGAGAATCTGTGGAAACAGCTGAAAACTGCTGTTCACAAACGCTCTCCATCCAACCTCACTCAGCTCCAGCTGTTTGCAAAAGAAGAATGGACAAGAATTTCAGTCTCTCGATGTGCAAAATTGATAAACACATACCCCAATCGACTTGCAGCTGTAATCGCAGCAAAAGGTGGCGCTACAAAGTATTAACTTAAATGGGCCGAATAATATTGCACGCCCAAATTTTCAGTTTATTTTTTAGAAAAATTTAAAATAAGCAATAAATATTGTTCAACTTCACAATTGTGTCCCATTCTTTTTGAGTCTTCACCATAACATTAAAATTTTTATTTTTGTTTGAAGCCTGAAATGTAGGAAAAGGTTGAAAAATTCAAGGGGGCCGAATACTTTTGCAAGGCACTGTTAGTAGTTCTTCTTTGATGGCTTATAACTATCCATCTTCCTCTTGATTACATTCCAGAGGTTTTCAATGAGGTTCATGTCTGGCGATTGGGCTGGCCATGATAGGATTTTGATATGGTGGTCCTTCATCCACACATTGATTGACCTAGCTGTGTGGCATGGCGCATTGTCCTGCTGGAAAAATCAGTCCTCAGAGTTGGGGAACATTGCCTGAGCAGAAGGAATCAACTGTTTTTCCAGGATAACCTTGTATACGGCTTGAGTCATACATCCTTCGCAAAGTTTAATCTGTCCATCTCCAGCCTTGTTGAAGGATCTCCAGATAATCTTCGATCCTCCACCAAATTTCACAGTAGGGGCAAGACACTGTGGCTTGTACGCCTATCCAGGTCTCTGTATAATCATTAGACGAGCAAGTGTTGGGCAAAGCTGAAAATTAGACTCATTGGAGAAGATTACCTTACTCCGGTCTTCTATGGTCCAATCCTTATGGTCGTTGGCAAACTTCAGCCTGGCTCTCCTTTGCTTCTCATTGATGAAATGCTTTTTTCTAGCTTTACATTACTTGACCCCTGCCTCTAGCAGCCTGTTACGAACTGTTCTTGCCGTGCACTTTACCCCAGATGCCATTTGCCATTCCTTTTTGTAAGTTACTTGATTTCATTGTGTGGTTGCTGAGTGACATTCGACTAAGGGTACCTTCACACTTTAGCGATGTAGCAGCGATCCGACCAGCGATCTGACCTGGTCAGGATCGCTGCTGCATCGTTACATGGTCGCTGGTGAGCTGTCAAACAGGCAGATCTCACCAGTGACCAGCCCCCAGCCAGCAGCGACGTGCAAGCGACGCTGCGCTTGCACGGAGCCGGCGTCTGGAAGCTGCGGACACTGGTAACTAAGGTAAACATCGGGTATGGTTACCCGATGTTTACCTTAGTTACCAGCGCACACCGCTTAACTTAGCGTTGATCCCTTCGCGGCTGCGGATTCGTTCAAAAAAAATTCCCCCCCTTGTCGGCTTGTCCCAATATTGACCTGTTTGTGCGGCTAGTCTCCAATGAATTCTCTAAATTTCCTACTAAAATCTATAAAGATAATCTTACGAGGGAGGAGAGGAGCTGCATTGACAGGATCAGGCGATTGGATGACATAGTAATAAAACCAGCCGACAAGGGTGGGAATATCGTGGTTTGGCCCTGTGCGTTATATGAAAGGGAAGCATATAGGCAACTCAGGATGGGTGAGTGCTACCAGCGTCTCACTTTTAACCCCCTCAGCAAATACAAGAAAGAACTGCAATGTCTGTTGAATAGTGCTGTGGAGAGTGGGACCATTGAGAAGAGACTATCTGATTCATTAGTTGTATTTGAACCAAAGGTACCGACACTATATCTGCTGCCCAAAGTGCACAAAGACATAATTACACCCCCGGGGAGACCCATTGTGTCCGGGGTGGGTAATTTTCTTGAGCGGGTGTGCATTTATATTGACTCATTACTCAAGCCCCTAGTGGAATCGCTCCCGTCTTATACGAGAGATACGAGCAACTTTTTGCAAAAGATAGACTCTCTACATGTGGGGGAGGGTTCCCTGTTGGTCTCTTGTGATGTCGAATCGCTATACACTAGCATTTGACATCAGGACGGACTACGGGCCATTGCATATTTCCTGTCAATGACCAGCATGTCCGGGACGGAGAGGGGTTTTGTCATGGATCTTGTGAATTTTGCATTAACTCATAATTTTTTCTTTTTCGGGGGGTCCCTGTACCTACAGCTCCAGGGCGTGGCAATGGGGGCGGCCTTTGCGCCCTCATATGCTAATTTATTCCTGGGGCTGTGGGAGAGGGACCTTCTCCTGTCAGATGTGATGTCATCGGTGGACCGCGTCCCTTTTTGGACGCGGTACATCGATGACATCTTTTTCATCTGGCAGGGGAGTGCCCATGATCTTAATTTATTTATTCAGAGTTTGAACATTAATGAGGTCAATATACGTTTGACTCACAGATTCAGTGACACATCCCTCGAATTCCTGGACGTGCTGGTCAAGCGGGACCCATCGGGTCAGTTGCAGACTGACCTATATTGTAAAGATACATCTCTTAATTCAGTCCTGTATGCCACCTCAGCCCATCCTGCCCATGTGATACGGGCAGTTCCTGTGGGGCAGTTTCTTCGGTTACGAAGGATATGCTCCTCAGATGTGTCTTTTGAGTCCAGAGCCCTTGAACTTAAACAAAGATTTCGTGATCGTGGGTATAGTAATAGATCTATTAAAAAAAGCCTACAATAGAGCCAGAAATTCACCACGTGTGGAGTTATTATTTGGTGATCACGTAAGAAAGACATCTAATGTTGTAAGGATGATCACCAGGTATCACTCGCAGTGGGGTCGAATGTTGGATGTTATGTCCCGCTTTTGGTCTATTCTTACCGTTGATCCCATTCTGCAGAGCTACCTGCCTGATAGACCGTCAGTTGCGGCCCGCAAAGCCAGGAACTTCAAGGACATACTAACATCAAGTCATTATGATAAAAGAGATAATGCTGTCCTTCCATTTTTGCCCATATCCTCTCGTTCCCCGAGGTCTGGATTTGGTTGTTCACCTTGTGGGTCGTGTATAGCATGCCCCAATATCGAAACAGCAACCGATTTTGCCTCGTCGGATGGGAAAGTCTTCCCAATTAAGAAGAGAATTAATTGTCTATCTAAGGCTGTAGTATACTATGCCAGTTGTCCGTGTCCACTCATCTATGTTGGCCTTACCACACGAGCCCTTAAGGTACGCGTGAGAGAACACGTCCATGATATTCAAGCCGCCGTAGATGATGTGGACATTGAGGGCCTTAAGACTATACCGAGGCACTTCAAGAAACATCATAACTGCAATTATAACTTATTGAAGGTACGAGGCATAGACCAGGTTGTGACTGGGGTTAGAGGCGGCAATATTAGCCGACTTCTTGCCCAACGCGAAACTGGGTGGATATGGACATTGAAAACGTTACAGCCTGATGGATTGAATGAGTACTTAAGTTTCGTGTCCTTTCTAGAATAGGGAGCTCTTTTCTGATGGTGTCTTTATCGGGTTTTCTCGGGTTCAAGATGACATGTGGGGTTTCAGTTGGCGTCCGTGATGCTCGGCTCTAATTTGGTCTTATATTTAATTGTGTTTTTATTATTTTTTATTTTTCAGTTCCTCTCATATCCGTCTTGTATTCTGTCCTTGTATACCCTCGATATATGAAGTTGGAGAAGCATATTATCTACCTGGGCCTTTTCGACAAATATACGGAACTTCTGTTGATGTGATCATCGTGGAATAATCAATATAGATTATATTGGGCTGTGTGGAGTCCTCTGATATATATGAGTAATTGTGTCAGGGCCCAGAGGTGTATTACATCTGTTAATATATGTGATCTCGTACTTCCACCTTATACCCGTGAGGCCGGTGCGTGCATGCGTCTGCCCGTGGGCCCGGTGCCGCCATGTGCGCGTCTGCTTTTTCCACCGCCCTGGTGACTGAGTCTCCATGGCTGTGGTTTGGCGCGCCCGTGGCGGCGTGGGTCCAACTGGTCATACGCGTGTGCGCTGCATTGGACATTGCGCTTTTGTTAGATATGCCAGGGCGATGCTATATTCCTTGCCACTCATTCTGAATTTTAATGTTGCAGTACACCTATATATGTGTGTCGGTATTATAATCCACGCCGCGTAAATATATATTAACGGCCATTGGTGTTTGTACGATTTTGAGTACTTACCATATTACTTATTTCACGTCGCTTTGGTGGGGTATGTGCACACACGTGGGACTGGGGGTATGTCCCCAGGGTCACGTAGTGTGTGTGCACCCTCATTACGGCAATGTTGTGTGATGTTTTTTGCTGGGTATTCAAATCGTTATGGATGCACTTTAATCCGTTATGTATAATGATATACCAGCATCCATTAGTGACGATCTCGCTATGTAGCATTTACCTGCTAATCTGTGTCACTGTTGGGGTGCGCAGGCGCATGTGGACATTGAGGGTACACTTGTATTAGCTATAGGATGCGCGCGGCCCCATGTCAGTGACACGGAGAGTCACGATACGTCACTTCCGGTTCGGCATACATCACTTCCGGTTTTGTATACATCACTTCCGGTTCGGCATACATCACTTCCGGTTTTGCATACATCACTTCCGGTTTGGGGTTATTAGGTCCCTGGGTGTATTCTGTGGCTTTCTCATGCGTGTTTGCACGTGGGGGTCCTGGCCACACCCCCACTTGCAGCACGCCCTATGTATCCACCTATTGAGGTGATGGGCATGGTATTGGACATAACGTCACTGCACACACCCTATGATCTGATTGGTTGGGGTCAAGACGGATAGTGATTGGATATTTATCCTTTATAAGGTCACCTCTTTTAATCAGAGACCACCCCCGGAAGAAGGAGTCATACCGAAACCTATGGGTCGGGGAATTGGGCTCTCATCCACCATTTAGGTATGTTGGTTGCAAGGTATTATAGTGCGTTGTTACAAGAACCTTTCTGACACTATGTTATTGATGTATCAGTAACGGGCACCTAATAAGCAGCAGCATGCTTTAGTTTGTATGTACCATTGGCTTTTTAGCCCTTTATGTGCTGTGTGCTAAACTCTAACATGTGCTACCATATACCTACTGTGGGGTGAGGGCGCCATCTATTGGTACTCACCATTTTTTGTCTCTGCTAATTTCAATCCAATATTGTTTGTCTGCTTTTTAGCTATTTTCTATCAATAAAATATACATTTTCTATCATTAAGTCGTTGTACAGAATGTTTTCTTCCTTTTGTCTATAATAATCTGTATATGGCTTTGTCCATATTGTGAATATGGCACGGGATTGTCCGTGCCTTTTGGTATTGTTTATTTAACTTAGCGTGTGCAGGGAGCAGGAGCCGGCACTGGCAGCGTGAGAGCTGCGGAGGCTGGTAACGAAGGTAAATATCGGGTAACCACCTTGGTTACCCGACGTTTACCTTGGTTACAGCTTGCTGCAGGCTGTCAGACGCCGGCTCCTGCTCCCTTCACATTCAGGATTGTTGCTCTCTCGCTGTCACACACAGCGATGTGTGCTTATCAGCGGGAGAGCACCAATAAAAAAATGAACCAGCACTGTGTGTAACGAGCAGCGATCTCACAGCAGGGGCCAGATCGCTGCTCAATGTCACACACAGCGAGATCGCTAATGAGGTCACACAAAACGTGACTCAGCAGCGATCTCAGTAGCGATCTCGCTGTGTGTGAAGTACCCCTAAGATGACTGTCATCCCGTTTAGTGGAAAGTCGCTTTCGCCCTCTGCCGGTCTGTACTCTGGTTGGAATTCAACTGAAACTGGGATGGCATGGCTGTCAGACATGTAGAAAAGCTGATTTTTATAAAAATTTGCAGTGGTCTCTTAATTTTTGACAGAGCTGCATATATGCACAGCTACTAGGGCAGAGGGTGTGGGAGCCCCGTGCACTGGGGACCCACCACCTGCCCCCAGATGGAGTGGTGCTACTATTAACAATATTGGCGTGCACAGTGCGCCGACATAGTTAACCTCTGTGGCAGTGCTGAAAGACACAATCTCCTGCACTGCAGCTGATGACAGCGCACACGCAGGACATCAGCGTCCCATCGTGGTGACATCATCGCAAAGCACTGATGTCTTGTGCGCGCGATGTCCTGCCGGTGCTGCACCATTCAAGACCTGCTGGAGCAGGTGAGTACATGATTTATTTTTTTAATGCAAAACAGGGGACATATATACCAGGGTTGGGGGTCCATATATACTAGCATGGGGCTCAGGGCCCAGGCTGGAGGCCCATATACATCAGGCTGGGGGTCCATATATACCAGCATGGGTTCCAGGCTGGGAGCCCATATATACCAGTTGGAGGCCCATATATACCAGCACAGGGCTCAGGCTGGAGGCCCGTATACATCAGGCTGAGGGCCCATATACACCAGGATGGGACCCAGGCTGGGGGCTCATATATACCAGCATGGTGCCCCCAGGGTGGGACCCATATATACCAGCATGGAGCATAGGGTGGGGGCCCATGTATGCTAGCATGGGTCCCAGGCTGGGGGTCAATTTTGGGGGCCCATATATACCAGTGTGGGGATCCATATTCACCAGGATGGGGGCCCATATACACCAGGATGGGGACATGCTATATATAATAATAATAAAGTTTATTTATATAGCGCCAACATATTCCGCAGCACTTTACAATCCGGTGGGGGGGGGGGGGGGGTTGTATAGACAAAAACAAAACAAAATAGTACATAATTCAACAGCTACAGTAGGAATGAGGGCCCGGCTCGAAAGCTTACAATCTGTGGGGAAATGGGAGTACACAAAAGATGAAGCACACTTGTAGATCTGGCCGGCCATCGTTATGCTAGTGTATTGGTTACATATAAAGATGAATGATCTGGTCTTTAGACAGTAACCTTTTGGGTGCCCTTACGTGCTATTGGTTGTATGTAGGATGTGAGGACAGAAATAGGAGAGAGAAGGTTACGAGTAGCATTTAGAAGGTGGGACGGGAGAGAATTATATATATATATATATATATATATATATATATACACCAGGATGGGGGACATTACTACATAATAAAGGGGGTGCAACATATGTCTCTATAGGATTTAGAAAGCTGCAAGGGCCCATACATGTGAAATAAACATGTCAATGTTGAATTGGGGTCCATCGGACTCTAGTTATGCCACTGGTGTCAGGGGCACTTATATAGTGTGAGGAGCCTTTATACAGTGTGGGCGCTAATGTAGGGGGTCATTATACAGTGTGGGAGCTAATTGGGGGGGCCTTTCTACAGTGTGGGAGCTAATGTGGGGGCTGTCATATACTGTGGGGACTACTTTGGGGGCCCTCATACAGCGTGGGGGTCAGCTATTGAAACCATTATACAATGTGGGTGCTGATGTGGGAACAATTAATCAGTGTGTCGGCTACTGTGGTGGCCCTTATGCAGTGTATGGACCATTGTTTTGGAGGAACTGTTGGCCCATCATACTGTTTATAGTGGAGGTGTAGAGGCATCATACTGTGTATAAGGGAGGTGTAGAGGTATCATACTGTGTATAGAAGGAACTAGGGGAACATCAAACTGTGTATATGAGGGGCACAGTGGTGGCATTAGTATGTGGGGGGCACACTGGTGGCATTATTATGTGGGGGTACAGTGGTGGCAAAACTATGTTGGGCAGTAAGAGGAGCATGTTTTTTGTGCCACACAGCAAGTGCAGTAATAGGGACACATATGGCAGCAGTGGCTCAGTATTGGGGTGACGGCAGGATGAGGAGTTTGTGCAGGTTCGGATTAGATGGGGACGGTGCCAGAAATGTGAGAAGTCAAATGTGACTTTGTTGTATTCTCTGTAGATGAGTTGTGGCTGGAAAAAGTTATCATGTCGGTCTGGGCCAGATGGAAAAGACGGAAAAGGGGAACAATTCCATCCGAAAGAACGTCATCATCTATAACTGCACTGTGATCTCTTGTGTATGCTGCAGGACCGGTATCTACCACTATATAGTTGTAGTGGGTGAGCCTACCCCCTACCAGTACCAGCATAGATAACCCGGAATTGTAATTAATAAAAATGTTGACTTTTATTATTTTATGTTGTGATAGGGTACCCCTAGTGGCCGGGTGGGACGGCTGTCGCCACCGGGGAGGAGGAGCCGGCTGAATTACAGGGGAGTGTGTGTGTGTGTGTGTGAGAGGGAGTCGGATCCGGGACGGGAGAGTGTGAACATCGAGGGGCAGAGTGTGTGAGCGGGACCACCAGGGGGCGCCGGAGAGCAAGGAGGAGAACGTAACCTCAGGGTGTGAAGCAGCTGGTGTGGGTCCGGTGTGCATGAAACCAAAGTGTGGGAGCCCGGCGAAGTGGAGTACCCCGGGCATATCCCCACCAGAGGGTGCGTTAGGGCAGGCTGCCCCCAGTTCCACCGAAAGTGCCTGATTTAACTGCCGGATCGTGTTGTACAAATAAAGGATGTCGTTTGTTACCAGCACCCTTTGTCTGAAGATCGTTTGTACATCGTCCGGCGAATGCACCATCACACTCTGCCCCACCAAGTCAGTCCCCGACCGTGAAGTAGTGGTGAAGCCAGGGACCAGCCTGAAAACTATAGCCACGACTACAAGGCCTGAGGCTCCCCTGGCTCATCACTTCATGTGGCGTAGTCGGCAAGATGCGAATTCCCTGCCAGGGACCCAAGAAGCCGGAGATCAAGTGGTGCCGAGTGCACCGTATCCGGGCTATGAGAGAAGATTTCCAGTCCCATGGTGGGAGGAAGAAGTGCCTAAGGCGTTGGACCGGGCACAAGATGGCGGCAAAATGGCCGCCGTCTGTGAAGCTGAGGAAGAAAGCGCGCGCAGAATTGGCGCCAAAAGAAGAGCCTGGGGCTGGCCGGTGCCGAAGAAGAAGTACGGAGTACTCCGCCCAAAGAGGGGAGGCGTCAGTCCCAGGGCACGAAGAAAGAAATATGAAGTGGGCGGTATTTTCAAGAAAAAGAAGAACCGCCGCGGAGGAGTCAAGATGATGTGTGAGGCTGGGGGCGGAGCTTGTCCAGGAGCGGGAAATATAGACCCGCCTCCACTTCCTCCAGTCTCAGCATTGACCCCGCCGTCATTTCTAGCAACACAGCAAGAGAAAGAGATGGAGACTTCCGGCCAACAGCAGGATCTCGCCACCGCTATGGCTCTGACCAGCCTGGGCCGGGAGCGCCCCAAGCACGCTGCCGCAGTGGATGCATCTCTGCTTGACATTCAGACCGGGCCAGGAGGCCCAGCACGTCCGGAAAAGGTGACCTGGCTGACCACCTGGGACGCGACAACCGGAGGCACGACCACTGAGGTACGGGCAACTTATGCCACCCAGCTACCAGTGGGGAACCGGCCCATGGGGATTACTTATTCCCCCTTGGAAACACCTCAGGCCGTCGTCACAGCCGCAGCACCATCTGTCCCCGTGAGGGAGCCGGCCGAAGTGCTTGCCGAACGGCTGGAACAAGATCACCGGGGCTTCTTTTGGGACCCTGTAACCCCATCTTCCATACCATACCCAAGGGCTCCGTCTCCGGTACCAGACCCCGTCCAAGAGCGGCTGCTTGCGGAGACCATCGTCCGGGAAATGATGTCCGGTCCCGCCGGTGAGGAGCTGGCCCTGCAATTCACCACTGGTATAGTGGTGAAATTCAACCAGCAGGAGGGCTACGGGTTTATCCGTGAAGCAAGCACCGGAGACGATTATTTTTATAATCGGGTCCACCTGGACGTGGAGGGGTTACCGAAGAGGCTTCACGCTCTTTATCCGGGAGAGAAGGTGCAGTTCTTACCCGAGGTGGGAAGTCGCAGCCTGTTCGCGGTTGGAGTGACCCGGATGCCGACCGCCCGGGAAGCGGCCCAATGGCAACAAGAGCTGGAATGGGAGGAGCACCAGGAGCGGCGCCGGAGCCAGCCAAAACCGATGCCGACGGATGCCTCCCATTCCCGGCGCACCTTGGCGGTCCCACAGGAGGTGCAGTCTGCCCCGACCGCTGACCCGGAAAAGGGTACCCCGGTGGTGGCGGTGAATCAAAGCGTCACCAATTGTCCGGTGATCGTTCTGGACGTGCCGCAACCTGTGCCTCAACCACCCCGGGTAGCGACCCCATCGCCCCCGCCGGGAACCGAAGAAGCCACGCCATCCGAGCCTCCTTTTGCTCCTGTATCGTTCCGGAGGGTCCGCCGCCAACCTGGGCAGTCCCTGGGCGCCTACATCCAGGCCCAGGCGGCCGAATGGAAGCGGTCCTGGCCTCCGGAATAGGCCACCTCAGTAGGCTTGTTTGAAGACCGGTATCGTTGAAAGACCGGCAGAAGTTTGTGTTCAGTTGATAAAACCCGGAGGGAGCTCGCTGTCAGACTGAGTCAGGAACTCCTCCGCAGGGCGAAGTATTTGCAGTTGTTATAAGTTTATATGCCTGTTGCTCGCCATCACAAGACCGGGAGCGCTGTTGAGCCTCCGGGCGCCATCACAAGACCGGGAGCGCTGGTGAGCCTCCGGACACCATCACAAGACCGGGAGCGCTGTTGAGCCTCCGGGCGCCATCACAAGACCGGGAGCGCTGTTGAGCCTCCGGGCGCCATCACAAGACCGGGAGCGCTGTTGAGCCTCCGGGCGCCATCATAAGACCGGGAGCGCTGTTGAGCCTCCGGGCGCCATCAAAAGACCGGGAGCGCTGCTAAGCCGCCGGGCGCTGGACTGGTGCCCTTATTCTTGTACGCGGTGCCTGTTGTGGACTGGGCTGAAGGGTATTTTTTTTAGGCTATGTTCATGTTTGTCAGTTGTGTGCTTATAGACAGAGCCTTGCCGGGAGGCTCGGATTTTAAGAGGGGAGGCATGTAGTGGGTGAGCCTACCCCCTACCAGTACCAGCATAGATAACCCGGAATTGTAATTAATAAAAATGTTGACTTTTATTATTTTATGTTGTGATAGGGCACCCCTAGTGGCCGGGTGGGACGGCTGTCGCCACCGGGGAGGAGGAGCCGGCTGAATTACAGGGGAGTGTGTGTGTGTGTGTGTGTGAGGGAGTCGGATCCGGGACGGGAGAGTGTGAACATCGAGGGGCAGAGTATGTGAGCGGGACCACCAGGGGGCGCCGGAGAGCAAGGAGGAGAACGTAACCTCAGGGTGTGAAGCAGCTGGTGTGGGTCCGGTGTGCATGAAACCAAAGTGTGGGAGCCCGGCGAAGTGGAGTACCCCGGGCATATCCCCACCAGAGGGTGCGTTAGGGCAGGCTGCCCCCAGTTCCACCGAAAGTGCCTGATTTAACTGCCGGATCGTGTTGTACAAATAAAGGATGTCGTTTGTTACCAGCACCCTTTGTCTGAAGATCGTTTGTACATCGTCCGGCGAATGCACCATCACACTCTGCCCCACCAAGTCAGTCCCCGACCGTGAAGTAGTGGTGAAGCCAGGGACCAACCTGAAAACTATAGCCACGACTACAAGGCCTGAGGCTCCCCTGGCTCATCACTTCATAGTCACCATATAGCAGTAGTATCAGTGTCTTCTGCTGAGGTTCTACTATACCTACAATTAGTCTGTGCCACCGTACGTATCATGGTTACCTGGTTAGGGGCCACTCAGATGTTTCGCCCCCCCCTGAGCTGAACCCTTAGCTGCGCCACTGTATATACAGTAAGGTTGGTAGTTAGCCACTATCTGCCTGTTAGTTGTTAAGCTCCTGGTTAACAAATATAATTTTTCCGCATCTATTTGCCCTTTAATAGATGTATTGTTGAAAAAGACAGACAAAAAGTCCAAGTATTATAATAGCAACAAATCAGATTTGAGTTTTTGATTAATCTAATGCATTATGGAAAAGCAAAAATCTGATTGGACAGACAATCCTTTTTGTTTGCACTACTTTTCATGACTGAGGCCCACTCTATAGAGACATAGCTACTAATTGATTCCAGATTTAATATTGTCATTGCAAATATTTTCTCGTAGATTAAAATGCTGTTCTCAGAAGTGTAAGCTGCTTAATAGGAACAGAACTTGACTGAAAATAAACATAAATCATCACTTTTTTTTTTTTTTTTTACCTTCCCTTTGATGATGATATATGTCTCCGGATACAGATTCTGCCTCAAGGTTAAAAATTAGAAACTATTCTTGGAAATTCTCAAGACTAGACATGCCACTCCTGTAGCGTTGTAAGAGCTGTAATTTCTACCAGAATGTCTAAGTAAAGACTCTGAAACAATGTATTTTGTAGTTCAGGGAAGTGCGGTGAATTCGTATTTACAAAATGAAAACACCTATTTTTACACATACATTCCCTTTAAGGCTACTTTCACACATCCGGCTGTAGCAGTGCGGCACAATCCGGCGCTCTGCTGAAAAACGAAACCGGTTTTTTTTTACCGCCGGTTTCGTTTTTACAGCATTGACTTGCATTGGCGCCGCATTGTGCCGCATGGGCTTGCGTTCCGTCCATTTTTTGCCGCATGCGGCAGATTTAGCCGATGCGGCAGCCAGATGGAATGTTCCCTGGCACGTTTTTTGCTCCGGCAAAAAAAAACGCATTGCGCCGCATCCGGCCGCTGCGGCGCATTTTTCAATGCATGCCTATGGACGCCGGATGCGGCGTGATGCGGCAAAAACCGCATCCTGCTGCCGCTTGCGGTTTCTTCCACTGCGCATGCTCAGTAGCGTGCCGCAACCGGAAAAAAACGGGCGGGCCGCATGTAAAAACTTATGCAAAGGATGTGGTGTTTTCGCCGCATCCGTTGCATAGGCTTCACAGCCGGATTTAGCCGCACAGCTCAAACCGGATGTGTGAAAGCAGCCTTAGGGCACAAACTTGTCTTATGCCAGTAAAATCAGACTTTTGCTAAAACTGCATATACAGTATATTCATGCAGATGTTTGTAAGCTAAATTCATTGACACATTTGTATCTTCTATCTGTGACTGCATTTCCAAAATATATGCATTATGTTAATTAAATGTTAAGTAGTGATGAGTGTATACTAAAATATTCGGGTCTGGATTATATTTCTCAAATATTTTGAACTATTCATGTATTTGTCACAAATAATGAATCTAATGCAAGTCAACGGAATCTCAAATAATTTTCTGGCAGACCCTCCCAGGATGTCTGGCGGGGCTGTAAAAGTGCTGAAAGGGATGGAACAGTTCTGAAATTGAATGGGAACAGCATGGAGAAGATGCCCGGATGCATCGCTAAAAGACGGGTTGCTTCTGGGAACATTGTTGTTAGAGTATTATGTCATTTTGACATGCGGTTCCTTGCAAATTTGTAATAACCAGTAGAGGTAAAGTAGACAGCTGCGGGCTGCAGCCCCCTGCTGTGTGCCGTATCTTGGCTGGCTATCAAAAATAGAGACTGACCCAAGTTGTTTGTTTTAAATTATTTAAATAAAAAATAACGTTGGTTACTGCCCATTTTTGATAACTTTATAGGAAATGATCAGACGGAGCACTAGGAATGATGGAATCTTCGGTGTTTAAAAGAACCAACCTTTATTGTCCTCTACAGCCACAATGTGTTTCTATAGACAAGCTATCATCATCAGGTGAAATAGCATGGATTCTACCTGATGAAGATAGTTTGTCTATTGAAACGCGTTGTGGCTGTAGAGGACAATAAAGGTTTGTTCTTTTAAACACCGAAGATTCCATCATTCCTAGCGCTCCGTTTGACTGTTTCCTGTCCAGTTTTTTCCATTGTCTTTTCTTAATTCAAAGACTGGTCGGTGCTGTGTTACCCGCAATCTGTCAGGACCTGTGGTGACGCGATTCCATGTGATCAGTCATATGATCCACTCTTGATCACACCCATTGAGATGCGGAAGTCATCGGCGCCCACCTTCAGCTAGTTTACCACTGGATTATTCATCTTGACCGGTATTGTGCAGGGGTGCGCAGCACAATTAAGCTTACACCCTCTCCAGTAGATTCTTCAGAGCGCTTCCCTTTTCTTTTCATGTTAATTTTTGATAACTAGCACAGATAATGCAGACAGCTGAGGACTGGTATTCTCTGTCTGGCAAAGTCTATGGTTATTGGGCAGGCTGACAACAGGACAGTGGCATCAATTGCCCACTCCAAATTTCCCCATAGTCTCTTTGCACAGTAGTGAGGTATGGTCCATGCAAGACACAGGATGTGGCCTGGCATTTCAATTTTAAAAATAAAAAGGGGGATGAGTGGCAGGAATAGGCTTCTTGCTACCACACCCCTGCCAGTACAGACGTCTGTGTAAAACACACACGTTTTGAACGGTCCATGGTGTAGGTGCGTATGTGTGTGCGTGTGTCCGTGTGTGTGTTCAGCATGTGCTGTCAGTGTGCTATCCATGTGACAGCCACATAGCACACGGACAGCATGACCTTCTATACTTACCTGTCCATGATACTGTGTGCCCGCTGCTGCTTCTGGTCTGAGGTGCAGTGCATATGCAATGAACATAATGAGCGGGGGTTGGAAGCAACTGACAGCAGCGCTGGAGACAGGTGAGAATGAAAAAGCATTTTATTTCACAGACACAGTGTTTTCTCCGGTACGTGTCACACTGATGTCACATGGAGCACATCAGTATGCAGTCCGTGTGATCCCTGTGCTGCCGAAGGAAAACTGACATTTCTACGTGTGGAGTACACGGACACACAATCCATGGAAAAATACGCACATGTGTGCAAACCCATTGATTTTAACGGTTCTACGTGTGCCCGTGTCTCCAGTACGTGTGAAAATGGACAACAAACGTACCGGAGACACGGATGTGGGAAGGGGCCCAAGACTCACCATGGAGACCCATCTTGAAGTCTTGAGATCTAAAAACCTTTCAGGCAGACAGCAGAACAGTGGCATCAATTCCCCCTCCCCCTCATTTCCCTAGAATGTCTTTGCACAGCAGGGAGGTATGGTCCATACAACACACAGGATGTGGCCTGGCATTTCAATTTTAAAAATAGAGAGGGGGATGAGTAAAAGGATTAGGCCTCTTGCTAACATGCCCCTGCCAGTACAGACAAGACACACCTTGGTGATCCTTCTTGAAGACTTGAGATTTTAAAACCTTTCAGGCAGACTGCAGGACACTGGCATCAATTGCCCCCCCAAAAAATTTCCCCATAGTGTCTTTGCACAGCAGGGAGGTATTGTCCATGCAACACACAGGATGTGGCCTTGGTGTCTCACATGGGTCAAGAACACCAGGCATCATCACTTCCGTAACAGCGGACGGGCTCTCATGCACCCTGACTGTAGTAAACCAGTAGTGGTTCTGCGGTCGGAGACCTGTATGAGAATAGTTTCGACCATGATGCAGGAGGAGGAAGAAGCAGAGCAGACGCAGTTGATTTGGCGGCCGGTGGTTGGGTAGGCCCGGTTGTCCGCATTTTAGAGCAGTGAGATTCCCAAAGTAATGCACATTGGTTGCGCATGTTCCGGTTCATGCATGTAGTATTCAAATTATTTTAATGTTTGCTTCTATTGACTTGTTTATAACGTTGGCAGATAACAAAAGTTGGGTCATCCTTCGCGGTTTCAAAAAAGGCCAAGGCTAGGCAACCCTTCCTCCGAACTGCAGTCCTGTGACCGCTGCTGGCCACAGCCAGAGTTGTGGCTGAGGATGCAGTGCTTCTCATGGTTGCATCACTAGGTATTTGTGCAGGAATCTCCAACGTAACCTCCTTGTCTTCCTTCTCCCCCTCCTCCTCCTCATCTGCTGAGCTACACAGCTGCATGCCTCTGGGTTCTACAACTTCATCATCAGGCTCTATGTTGTCCCACCCCTCTTCTTCCTTACCTGACATCACATAACAGTATGTGTGCACCTCAGGTATCTGAGTCTCATTATCATCACCTCCAAACCCGGGGGTTAACGTCAGTTGATGAGGCCGGGATCCTGTTCGGAGCCTACTTCATCTGGGCCAGGATCCAATAAACAAAGATTTTTGGCATTAGTGCAGATGCTTTCTTCCTCTTGTGTCTAGCAGACCTCTGATGCCCATGTGATAGAATATGTGAACAGATTTGCAGATTCGCCCATGTGTGGTTCCCAACAGTCAGTTTGCCGGTTGGAGATTTGTGAAGCGGGGGAAACGAGTGTAATTGGAGTGGCACCTCTGAGGAATGAACTGTGTGTGATGTTGAGGTGCAGGAAGAGGAGAAGAGGCTACTTGATACAGTGCTTGCCAATAACTCTAGCACATGCTGTTTATCACCCTCATTTCGAATTTCAAGCAATGTGACGTTGCTAAAGAAATCTAGTGGAGTAGGCTGTCCAGTAACAAAAGTTGTTCTCATTTCTCTTGTGATAGGATGAGCCAGTGTTTGCTCACGAGAGCTTTGAGTAACATTAGAATGTCCCACACGTATATATTGAACACCCCACCTATTCACCCTTCCACCACAACCTCGTCATGATTTACCACTCATGGTTGATGTACCCTTCCCCTTTCAAACAGATGTTTCACAGCCCTACGCCCACACCCGTCAGACACCTGACACAAAAGATAAATTATTTCTTGCCTGAGATGAAAATATTGTGAAGGCACTAAAAAGTATCAATAACTAGAAATATGGTTCACTGCATAATTTGGAGCAGACACTCAACAGTGCAAAGACCTATTTAGCTAGTTCACCAGCAAATTTACAGCAGGCACTACTAGCTAACAATACCTAGAAATGTGTCTCACTGCATAATTTTGAGCAGGCCATGACAAGTGCCAAGACATATTTAGCTAGTTCACTAGCAAATTTACAGCAGGCACTACTAACTAACAATACCTAGAAATGTAATTTACTGGGTAATTTGAAGCAAGCAGTAATAAGTAGCAATACCTATTTACATAATTCACTGGCAACTCTTTAGCAGACACTGACATGTAGCAATCCCTAATTTCTATCATGAAATGCCAATTTGTGGTACACAAATTTCCCTACACTTGCACGTCCCTATTCTACACTATCGCTCTACTATCTATATCAACTACCTATCATTAAACCCCTAGTTAAGCTAACGGTCTAGCAGAACCAGCGGCAGCACCTTCCCTAATGTTTTACAGTCACAAAATGGCGCCAACGCCACATGTCCACATTTTATACGCAGATGGATATGTGACTTAGGCAGTCAATAACACAAGCCCTTGTGTCTGAACCTTGTGGATGTTTGCTGGGCTGTGATTGGCTGCAGGAACATCTGCAAATAAAGTTAAGAAAAAAAAAAGTGGCACTGCATGCTTTGGGCTTCTCCTGAGTTCCCACCCCCTCCACTCATTAAACACATTCCCCCATTCATCATACAGCATCACAATCCTATGGAAAACGCGATTAGTGATCAAACTAAATCGAACATTGACGACTTTTGGGGAAAGAGCTTGGGTTACCAAGCTGAAACTAACAGGCTAAGGCTCGTACTGAATTTAAAATTGGCGAACCTTTATAGAACAGGTTTGCTCATCTCTAGTAGCAGAGATGCACACACGTTTTTCCAAGAATGGCGGTGAGTGTGGAAAGTTTGAGGAGTGGATCCAGAGCTGGGGGGGAACCTGAGCAGAGTCTCATGGGGATCCTAAAATTTTGCCAGTATGGGGCCCTCAAATTCCTAGTTGCGGTCCTGTGTTCACACTGATTGTTTTAGTAGACACTGAGCAGAAACTCTCCAAATCCTTCTCAAAATCTCAATTCTTGGTTCTGCTGATTCATGTAAGTACCTCTTTACATTGTTTTGCGGACCATAGGATTGGTTTAGTATGACAATTAGCCCTTGGACTCTGATTATTTCCCCATTGGCAGGTGTTGTGCACCTGTCCGATTAATTTGAAGCGCATTGTGGAATTGAGTTGAGAAGGCATAAGGGCTCATTCACATGTCAGTATTTCATGTATGAATGCTATCAGTGTTTTTTTCATAGATAGCACTCAAACATATGAAAGTCTATGGAGCTGTACATGTCAATGATTTTTTTTTTGGACCTAATGATCTGTGCAAGACATGTCAAAGATTTATCCAGGTATTGAATCAAACTCGGCAATGAAAGACTATGAGTTCGTAAAAACAATTGTAAAGGACTCGGATGGATCCCTTCCCACTGTCCTTTTTTCACTGACTGATAGGTAAAAGGGGAGAAACTTTTTTTTTCTCATTATTGAAAAATAACTGAAGAAACTGACTAAATTCTGATGAAATCACTTTTGAAACTTGGTCCATTTTTCTTGCACGTAAATTCCCCTCGATGTCTGAATGAGGCCTAGCTCTGCAAGCTGAAACATTGAGATCCATTATTGTTTCAGGGCCTGGGCTCAGATCAGGTCAAAGCAGAAACTGACATTGATCCTTGGAGAATCGTCAGAGGTAGGGGCGGTTCGACCAGGTAGAGTATTTTTTTGTATTTTAAAACATATGCCTAATACCATAACCCTTTCACTCCTAAACAATGGGATCTGCACAACTTTTTTTGGGCCCCAAGTATTTTATCCCATATTGTATTTAGCTTTAGCTAACAAGTATCCTACTGATAATGTGAGCACAATGGGAATGTTGGGTTTCAGAATCGGCATAGTTTTAACCTGCTCATGAATATGTTAGATAGGCGGCGGGGTGCTACGGCAGTCGTGGCAGATACTGCCTTCCGACTGAAGCACAGCCCTGGTCACTCCTATGCATCGCCGCCGCCTCTCCAATGCAGGGGAACTTGTTCCATCTTCCATCAAGGCCAGGGCTTGTTCCATCTTCAGGACCGCTTCCCAGCTGCCGGTTGCAGCAGGTCCCAGTGCCCTCAAACACCACACAGTGACACACTCTTTTCTGAACAAAAACATCTCTTTTCTTGTAACATCTCGCCAGTGGTGGGCACATCTAGTTACAGGGGACATCATCCTTAATAAACACCGTCCTTTGGACATACGCTCCAGCTTAACTCTTTAGTCGTTGCCATTAACGACCAAAGCCACTCTTAATTTGTACATTCTGTCGGCCGACCGCTTTCCTGGTACTCGGGCCCCCGTTGGGGTCCCTAATCTTCTTATCCTCTCTTTCAGCTTCATTATTCACATCAGAAACAACAGTCTCTCCAGTCAGTCAGGGCCTACTCTTCTCTCAAGAGCCCACTGACCTTCCGCTGACTGAGGGAAATTGTTAGGTATCTGCCAGGGAATGGACACCACCCGGGCCTCACAACATGTTCGACACCCGAATTCGACCCAGAAGGTCATGCCAAATTAATATTATTGAGGTTTTCTTCACCACACCTCTCACAGACACAGTCTACTCATCTCCGTCAGGTACTCTCCTCACCAACTGACTTCTAAACTGCTCTCTTTCAAACTAAGCCCCTCCCCTTCATTAACTCCCTGTAGCCCGAGAGCACCATGGAAGCAGCATACACACTGTGGCCACCTAGTGGTCGTTTACCAATAATACACACTATACCAGAACAACATACAGTATATTGCGAGTTTGCTGGTCTGTTGTGGACTGAGCCCTGCACCCCTCTTTCAAATAGATCTAGTTCATTGGCCTCTGATTAACCATAAAGGGCCCAATCAACCTCCCCTCCATATCTCTGTAGGCCTGAATGGGGTATAGTGCCTAACCTGTCCATGAGCCAGATGTAGGGGCGTTGCATGCACATTCCTAGACACATACTGCACTTAGGGCTGGTATAACAATTGATATGCTTGATACTCAGCTTATGGCATGAGTTCCCATTGGCATTTCTGTGCCATGCCGCAGGGAAATAATGCAGCCTCACCATGTATATGTGAACACATCCTTGGGATATAAAAACTCAATACAATGTATGATAGGACTCTGTGTTCAGCATTACCGCTGGAAAAATACATATATAGAGGTAAAGCTACAGGTTATCCCAATATAAACCATATAGTTGTTCCAAAAGACACATCAAATATTGGCCCAAATCAATGCAGTGAATGACTAAACAGAATGCTGTGCTCTGGGAAAGGAAATGCTGAAGGGCTGCCAAAACTGGAAGTAGTTCCTTCTCAGTGGAAAATTACATGGAAAACAATTGCAATTATATTTTTACATGAAGCTTCTTGGCCGACGGTTATAGGTTGAATATATTTACAAATTCTTGTAAGGGCTCACACAGTATGGTCGAATATGGCTCGAAGAAAAGTCTATGTGACTCTACTATACAAACAAAATCCAACTAGAAATGAATTGTAGCATGCAACCCTGGATGCTGTATAACAAGGATAATCTGGAGAAAAATATGGTGCTTTTATATATAGGCAATAAATGGTGAATTATGGAGCCACAGGGACTCTGGGTGACATCATACAGTCTCCTTGCACACAGACTAAGACACTCCAATTGGTTTCCATTAAGTCTTTTTATTTTCCACTATTTCTTACAATGGGATTGTTTGTAGCCTCTTGGCTAAATTTGAGCATTTCATATCGGTTAAATAAGACGCTACATAAATTATGGCCAAAAGTCCCGCTTTAGATTTCTTCTCAGTGTCAATGGTATGCAGTGAATTCAATGAAAAACCATGCCTGTGCTGAAATAAAAAACATGTGCTTTTTCCTCAAGAGGCAATATAATATCCAAGATAAAAAGGAATTTATTCTGTGTTTATAGATTATTAATCTTAAATGTCAGATCTGGTTCTTGGCATTAAAAGGGTTTATATCAGTTCAGCTCCTCGCTGGTTTAAGTTATTCTGATTTTATTATCTAATATGACTTTGGTTTGGCTGTTGCCACAATGTTCCATACATGAAAGATTTTATGTGAAATATGCTTCATCTCATATTGGTGAAACTGGGTTCCTTAATAGGGCTGTGCTGGAAACATTTTACCAGTAAATCTCCAGATTATACTGATTCGCTCCAAATAAAACAGCATGAAGATACAAAAACACTGGTTAAGATATATTATCCATATTGTATCACACTTTAGTAACCAGATTTGCTCCTATAAAAATGGTTCTGATCTGCAAAAAAGAAACCACACCAAAAAACTGCCTCAAAATCTGCATGTTACCTTAGTCTTGTAAGCATTGTCACATATGTTAAGGTGTCAAAGGAATTCTGTCACCAAGTTTTTGCCACCTAATCTGAGAGCGGCATAACATAGGGGCAGAGATCCTGATTCCAGCGATGTGTCACTTACTGGGCTGCTTAGTGTATTTTGATAAAATCACTGTTTAATCAACAGTAGATTAGGACTACTTGGCGTGCTGCAGGTAGTCCAGCATATTCATGAGCTCCATATAACTGCTAGATCCGCAGCAGAGAAAATATTGATTTTCTCAAAATGACAGCAAACAGCTCAGTAAGTGACACATCACTGGAATCAGGGTATCTGTTTCTACATTATGCTGCTCTCAGATCGGGGAGCAAAAACCTGGTGACATATTCCCTTTACTCTGATCAATTTGACATTGAATGCATTCACTTGTGATAGGTTTCTCTGGTTTTATTTAAATGTGGGCTCATTTTGAATTTCTATGCCTATAAATAACGATTATTCCAAAAAGCATAAGTAGGGGCCAGTGTGGTCTGAACTATGAGGACCTATTTGTTTTTAATGGATTTATGCATTATGTTTTAAGGAAGACAAGGTGCTGGATTCTCTATTCCATTGCTACATTTTTTCAAGCAGAAGCCAAGTCAGGAAACTCTGATTTTTTTTTTTCAGAAGCTTCTGTTGTGTAATTTTTTACATCTTGAACATTTTTCTGACCGTTTTGATCACTGTCATTGATTTGAGGGTTTTCCCATGAATTTTTTTATTTATTTATTTCTTTTAGTTTCTTTCTTATAATTTTTTTCACTCCATTTAATAATGTTTTTTTTTTTTCAAAGTAAAAACAATAGTGTGACGCCCTGGCCTATTAGGCTGTTACAGGGTGTTGCACAATTTTCCTTTCCGTGAAGCATCCATCTCTCCCTTGGTTCCAGGTGTCACCCAGTGATGTGCTAAGACCAGCATGCAAATCCCACATACACACACCAGGGGGGCAGGTCCAGTGAGGAAAGGGCCGCCCACCGAAGGGTTAAGCAGACTGGGTGGGAGGTAACTAGTTAGTCGTCAGCTGGGGAGCAAAGAGAGCAGAGGGCTCTTAAGTAGCTCTCAGGGAGGAGAGCAGGCTGGGGAGTTGGAGCTCCCAGACAGCGTGAGAGAGTAGCCTCAGAGAGTGAGGGGCTGTGAAGTGGTGGCTCCCGGAGGGTCGGACTGGACCAAAGCACACTAGTAACATCATTGGGAACGGTCGCCTGGACGTGCTCCCCCTCAGCAGCAGCGGTACTGCAGGACGTCTGGTTGAATCACTGCCTGTGTGTTCATTGACCTCACAAATCAGCACAGCCTCATCCAGCACCACGATAACCACAAGTTTCTCTGCTCCCTGTCTCACAGGCCTACAGACCACGGCTCCCCTTCTCCACCATCACCGGACCCCGGGGCACAACCCCCTACCCACGGAGGGGTTAAACACCTTGCTGCTAAACCACCGCCACCGGGCTCACCCACCAACAGCAGCAGTGGTACACCATCTTACCACGCACCGTGGGTGGCGTCAAGAACTTCCAATCCCCCTGTACATAGTCCCCCTTTTATTGAGTGGCTGCACGACCCCCGGGTCCGGAGACCCCTCGAGCCACTGCGGATCCGAATCCGAGCAGCCTGGCTGCTGGCGTGGAGGTGGCACAATAGCAAAACACTTCAAAAGACATCTGGACATCTTTGAGGCATGTCTTTCACTTGACCATGGATTTGTATGGCAAAGTACAGAGTGCGCAGAATACGCCAGAAGAATGGATGAATGGATATTTCACTTTTCTTAAATAGGTGGCAGTTTATCAAACCTCAAATGGTTAAAAGATGGTCAAAAGCCTGCATATATCCTATCTGCGGAAAATCGTTTGTAGATAGAAATGCACGTTTTGAACTTTTTCTGATCTTTCAGGCGGTTTCTGCGGTGGATTCCGCCTGAACAAGATGTTGTGTTCACTAATCCTTAAGACAATTTATTCCATTATGGACTAAACTGAACAAAGGACCTTTGGCGTTTCCTTAAGAATTCAGCTAGGTCAAAGAACTACCCAAATATTTTTTTTTTCCCAAAATTGAGAGACCTCATATCTTTATGGTGACCAATAACATTTTTCAACCCATTTCAGAGAACTCCGGCTATTTTTAGCAAAGCTCAAGTTCATCAAAAATGCATTTACAGCTGTGTCAACAAGGCAAATGTCTGACATTAGATCCAGATGTTTAACCTGCCTTACATACTGCACCACGGTGAAGGATTAAATCTTTAGGGAGCTGCACATAACCTGCTTTGTTCATAATTTATCTACATCATGAGTTACGTTATATTTGCATTTACTTTAATAATGAAAATGAATGACTTCCTCGTGTTTCCATCCTGTCGGCATCGGGACCATATTACAAGAGGCAGATATATATATAGATATATATATATATATATATATATATATATATATATATATATATATAAAATTTCGAATAAATGTCTAGCTTGCTGGATTTTCCTTCTACGTTTCTGCGTATAGCGTTTTCTATGATGTTTTATATTTGTTTATTCTATTTGTCTTCAAAGGACGCCACATGCCTTTTATTAAGACTTTGATGTCATATCCCCCATGTAACTAAATCATTGTCGTTTTCTGTGCCACACAAAAGTTCAGTTTTATTGTAAACCATAAAGCATCTAAAAAATTCTCAATTAAAGCAGAGTTGTAGTCATTGCACAGTTACCCTGTCACCCTCTACTTTAAAAATAAATTCTAGTAGTTTTTCAGTAATAATGAGGCAAATGAATGGTTTTGTACATAGTGGAAAATGTAAAAAATGACCCGTTTCCCTTTGTTTGGTTTTTAGAGGCTAATGGTAGAATGACGTATCATACGTACTTGTTATAGGAGATGCTGGAAATTCAAAAGTCCATCTACAATCGTATCCATTAGGCCTCTTTCACACGTCCGCGCATAACATATGTGTTTCACGGTCCGTGGTCTAGGTGCATCTGTGTGTGTTGCTTGTGCTGTCCCTGTGCTATCCATGTGACATCCGTATAGCACACGGACAGTATGATCTGGTATACTTACCTGTTCCCAGTGCTGCTCTCTCTGGCGCTGCTCTTACTTCTGGGTCCATTGTGAGTGCAGTGAATATGCATGAGCATAATGAGTGGGACCCAGAAGCAACATCCGAGGTATAGACAGCAGCGCAGGAGACAGGTAAGAATAAAACGTCTTTATTTTTATGTCACCTGTGTTTTCTCCAGTACATGTCAAACTGATGTCACACGGATCACATCTGTGTGCGATCCGTGTGACACCCATGTTCTGGCAGAAAATGGACATATCGCCGTATGGAGCACACGTACACACAGTCCATGTCAAAACACGGATGTGTGACTATACCCATTGATTTTAATGGGTCTACATGAGTCCGTGTCTGTGAAAACTGGGGCGCCACACATAACGGAGACACGTATGTGTGAAGGGGGCCTTAGACATTGCAATTTGTCTTATACTTCTATGTACTCCTGCACTATAGCTGATACTCAGTATTAGGCCTCTGTCACACGTTCGTGCCTCCGGTACGTGTTTGACAGTTTTCTCACATACCGGAGACACGTACACATGTGGACCTATGTATTCCTAATGGCTTGGACACATGTAAGTATTTTGGAACGGAACGTGTGTCCGTTCCGTACTTACGTGTGTCCGTGTGTTTCTCACGCTGACATGTCCACGTTTTCTCCAGCATCACGGGTGTCACACGGCCCGCACCTGTACCACACGGATTAAGTGTGGATGCGGTCCCGTGTGACACGCGCCCGAGAAAACTCACGTGTCAGAGTAAAAAATAACAAATCTTTACTCACCTTCTCCAGCCCTCCTGTCTCTAATGCTGCTGTCACTTGCTGCCGACCGCCGCTCATTATGCTCATTTAATATTCACTTCACAGCGGCCGGCAGCAGCAGCGGGGAGTCGGCAGGACTGGAGACCGAAGATCAGCACCACAGACAGCGACGCCAGGGACAATGCAAATTACCAGTTCTTCGTGTGTTATCGCGGATAGCACACGGAGAACACACGTGGCCCGCACGTACCGGAGACACGTACTTACCTAACGCAACACGTAAGGAAAATACGTGTCTCACGGCACGTGCGTGATTTTCACGTGAGTGTGGCGGCAGAGGCAGAGTGGAAGATATGAATTCACTTGTTCTCGTGGATCTTCCCTGGAAATTCGATTTCTGGATATATTATTGTCTGAGAGTTTAAGGACCCTTATTATGCTCTGAATTGTCTGGAGACCAGAGAGCATAATAAATGAAAGTGTAAAAAATTTTAGGAAAATCCCTATAGTCCCCTCACGCACCTTACAGGTAACCTCTCTAGCTCTTCCACTACTCACCACCACCGATCTGGTCCTCGCCGAATCTTCAGATCCTTGACGCTCACATTGAAATTACCAGCAGCCACCATTTTGTTGAACCCACATGGAGGCGAATTACAAAACAAATCAGTGGATTTTTGTAACATTTGAATACAATAGAATTCAATTCCACTTGAATTTATTCACTTATCTCTACAGCTTAAAATGAAGTCAATCAGTACATGTCCTGCTGACGTGTACCGACTTCAAAATGTGTCAATTTCCTCAGGCTTCTCATAATCCTTTAATGGATGCCTGCAACAAAGATGGATGCCCGAGCACATGGAATTGTGCACGCATTCTGTGTTACTCTACTTTTGCACAGAACCATGTATATATATTTTTTTTTTTTATGCAAGGGTAGAATCTGGAAACTGAGCAGAAAAACAGTCTTGTGTTTGTGTGAATGACTCCCTAGCCCTCCAGTATCACAAATCTTTTTTGAACTAAATATGCCATGTTGGATAGACACACGCCCTCTCAAAGAACTACTCAAGGGGCAAAAGAAGGATATGGTGGTCCTCATCCATTTCTTTCCCTGCACTGTTAAATGAAAGCTGAACTTATGAGTAGCAAAGCCAGTGCTACAGTAAGACAGTTGCTTTTGAATGAGGCACAGTAAGTATCATAGAGGGACTGCAGACTTTCATCACAAACTTGGACAACCCATTTAATGCTCCTAAAATAAAACCATTAAAACCCTTAACTTGTCAGACAGCACAACACTTTATTGCCTTAGTCATGTATCACATAAACCTACAAGTTATGAGTTGTTACATGATTGTACAGGTTCAGAACTAATAACAGCACAAGAATACATCACCAGAACCACCATCAGTACACAAATACATCACCAGAACAACCACAACTTAGGTTGGAGAATCTGTTCAAAGGACAACTATTAGTCATATACTCCACAAATCTGGCCATTATGCAAGAGTGACAAGAAGAAAGACATTTTCTAAAACTATTCATAAGAAGTCCCTGTTGCAGTTTACCCAAGGCCATGTAGAGAACACAGCTAGCATGTGGAAGAAAGTACTCTTGTTAAAGAAGGCCAAAGTAGAACTTTATGGGTTAAATGTAAAACATTATGTCTGGTGGAAAAATAACAGTTCACAAAAACTTGAAAACACCATCCTCAAACATGGTGGTGGCAGGATCGTGCTTTGGGGAGGCTTTTCATCAGCAAGGACAGGGAAGCTGGTCAGAGTTAATAGGAAGATGGATGAAGCTAAGTTCAGGGCATTCCTGGAGGAAATCCTGTAATATTGCAAAAGACTTGAAGTTTGGGATAAGGTTTGCCTTCCAACAGGACAACGATCCTAAACATACTGCCAGTGCTACAAAGAAATGTAGCATATTCTTGTGTGCCACTGGCTTAGTCAGAGTCCAGATCAAAAATCCATTAAGTATCTCTGTCAAGAAGAATTGAAAATTGCTGTTAACAGACGCTCTCCATCCAATCTCACTGAGCTGCAGCTATTTTACATGAAGAATAGGACTAAAATGTCAGCAACTTGCAGCAATAATTGAAAGGGGGTTATACAAAAGCATTGATTTTGGGGGGTTGAATACAAATTTAAGTTGCAATTTTCAGATTTATATATTTTAAAACATTAGAAAACCATTAATTAGCTTTGTGATTGTGTATCATATAAAACCACAAACAAATACATTAAAGCTTGTGGGTATAACATGGAAAAATATGGAAAGGTTCACAGAGTATGAATACCTTTTCAATTTGCCATTATAGAAAGAGGGCAAGGGTTTCAACCACAGAGGAGAAAACAGAAGTTGTTCTTATCAGTGAAAAGTGTATCCACCAACTAAGCGAAGATTAGATACAGCAGAAGTGAATAGAAGCTTATTCCTGACTATGAAAATTGTTGCACAAGAAATGTTGAAGTGCTACAGTCTGAGAATGAAAAGAAGAACCTTATCCAACACTGTTATCAATATGTGCCTGTGTGTGAGGAACTATGATGTAGTAACTATACAGTTAGGCTGCGATAATATGCAAATTGCCAGACATTAGTTGCCACAGTTAGGTGCCATGCTGCACTGTGCAGGAGACAAGGAGATTGTGTCTCTGTGATTGAAGTGTTGCTGAGGTGTTTGCCAGCAGGTTGCTAAATGTGCAAGTGTGAATAGTGTAAAGGCTGCTTTACACGCAGTGACATCGCTAGCAATGTCGCTCGTGAAAGCACCAGCCCCCGTCGTTTGTGTGTCCCGGGCAAATCACTGCCCGTGGCGCATAGTATCTCTAGCACCCATCACACATACTTACCTGCCTAACGACCTCGCTGTGGCCGGCGAACTACCTCTTTTCTAAGGGGGCGGTTCGTGCTGCGTCACAGCGACGTCACACGGCAGGCGTCCAATTGAAGCGGGGAGGCGGAGCAGCCGCAGGAAAGTCACGCCCACCTCGTTGCCGGAGGATGCAGGTACCGTGTTCTTTGTCATTCCTGGGGTGTCACACTTAGCGATGTGTGCTGCCTCAGGAACGACGAACAACCTGCGTCCTGCACCATGAATAATAATTGGGATTTGAATGACGTGTCAGCGATCAACGATTAGGTGAGTATTTTTGATCGTTAGCGGTCGCTCGTACGTGTCACTTACAATGATGTCGCTAACGAGGCCGGATGTGCGTCACGAATTCCATGACCCCAATGACATCTCGTAAGTGATGTCGTTGCGTGTAAAGCCCCCTTTAGCTCATTACTGTGTACAAACCATCTACCTGTGCTTAATCTTGTTACCACAAAAAAAAGACTTTGAAATTATCAAGCTTGTTGCTTCCCAGTGAGTGAAATCCATTGTAACTGTTGCTGGTGAGTGTTTACATTACTTTTTTGCCTTGGGTGGGTAAACCAATGAGGCCCTGAGTATTCAAACCATTTAAAGGGGCACCCCTTACACAATATCTCTCGCTACAGGTACAGGAACATGCACAATAGCACACAAACCACTACATTTTTGCTCTCTACAGTGCACTTATTGAGTATTGCACAGAATAAAAAGGAAAATGAATAAAACAAGGAAAATAAAAATATATCTTTATAGATCATTTATGTTGAATTTAATAGTCAAGCAAAGTGGAAGCAGGGGTGTGCTACCCCCGTGCCAGCAGCTGGCGCTGCTTGGATCTGCGCTCACTGCGTGGATCGAGGGATCCCCTGGACCCGGGGGTCATGCGGACACGCCGAATGAAAAGGGGAACGTAGTTGTACGGCCTTGACCGTATTTGGTTCGTGACACCACCCACGGTGTGTGGTGAAGTGGAACACCACCACTGCTGTTGTGGCATACCCCGGGGGAGATGTAATGGCAGCCGGATGTTAACCCCTCCGTGGGTAGGGATGGTTGTGTGCCGCCCCTGTGCCAGCAGCCTGGCTGAGCTGGGTCACCGTCTATTCCTCTGCACTAGTTGTGGTTGTGTTTTTAGACTTTCCGGTATGGAACACAGGAGTCTGCTCCCAGCTTTCTGTGTGCCTGAGGAGCCGTGCCCGTCTGACGCTGACCCGTGGGATCTACAGGCCCTGGCAGTGGCCCTATCCCTCTCGGTGGGTGGTCGTCTACTTTTCGGGACTTAGGTTGGGACACGACCTATAATCCTGCCCTCAATCGGTTAATTACAGTAGCTAGGTCGTTGGTCCCGGTCCTGGCTTCAGGGTCCGAGTACCCCCTCTGTGCACGGTTTCCGGTCGGGTCTCCGGTGTTGGTACCGGCGGGCTCCAACACTGCTACAGGTCCTCCTCGGATCTGCCGAGCTGTCATCCCGTTTCCTGCTGACGGAGACCACCATCTGCCACCTAGCCAAAGGCACCAGGGCTCTGACCCTGGCACTGTTCAACTTGAGCGTCTCCTCTGCTGGAGCTACACCTAGCTCCAGCCCACACTCCTCTTAACTTGAACTCCAAACTTATCTGCTTGCTTTCCCACCCCGGGCTGTCTAGACCCCTAGGTGGGCGTTCCCTAACCGCCTGGTCCCGCCCACTGGTGTGCCTGTCTTGCCCTGAGAGGGGTGACTAGGGTTTCAGGTCAGCTGTATGTAACCTAGGTGAGGGATGGTGTTATGCGGGGGCCTGCTGTGTGACTACCTGGTTTTGCCAGGGAGTCACAGATTAATGGCTCTATCTCACTGACTATACATAACCTCTTCATTTTTTTTAGTTATTTAGAAGGACAGTGGTGACTATCTAGTACAGACTGAGACTATGAGATAGCAACAGTTTTATAAATACCTATTCCTATGAAACCAATTCCTTGTTTCCTGGGTTATAATAAACAATCTGTAATCTGTAACATTTAATGGGAACATATCACTTTTACTTTCCTATCTGAGAGAAGCATCATATAGGGGCAGGAGCCCAGGGCAGATCAAAGTGCGCCTGCTCAGAACCCCAGTGTTGGCTTGTGTGGATGACGTACGACGCGTCATGCACCCAGGCTTCAGAAGAAGGAGGACAAAGATGGATGAAAGATGAGGCGCCAGTAGCGGAGAACGGAGACACCCATCCAACCAGTCTGCCCTGCACTGCCCCTTAGGCGAGTATTATAAAGTCATTTTTACGTTCTACACAGCGGCTTGGGCTTTTATACATACAGCATGATAGAATGCTGTATATAAGAGCCCACTGGTTGTGGCCACAGCTTATAGGCCCCAAAACTAGTGACAGGTTCCCTTTAAATAAAAAATTGTGACATACAGAAAATAATAATAATAATAATAATAATTGATAATAATAAAAAAGGACATGTATAGTATCACCATAATTGTAATGATGAGTAGAATCATATGGTGAGGTCACTTTTACCACAAAATGTACTCTAAAAAAAATCCCCAAAAAAATGACGGAATTGTGTTTTTTTTCCACAATTATTCCCCATTTTACAGTATGCTATGTGGTAAAATGAATGGTGTCATTCAAAAGTACATCTCGTCCCGCCAAAAACAAGCCCTCATATGGATATGTTTGCAGAAAATTAAAAACCTATGGCTCTGAGGAGAGGAAAAGACGAAAAAGCAAAAAGGAAAAGGGGTTAATTAACACAATTTAAAAAAAAAAATAAAAATAGTTTTTCTGCTTTTGGAAATTTACTTGAATATGTTATAAAGCCTGAACATGATCTAATAAGTTTGTTTAGGCGGCAAGATTTTAACAATACTTAGTCTGGATTCCACGTTAGTTATTTTTTTTCCTAAAACATTTTTTTAATTTAAAATCTATTTTTAAATAATATTTTTTGTGGTTTTTTTTTACCATTTCTTGAGTATATTATTATATTTGGTTTAGCTGACATTTATTAAATGATTTATAAAGTAGCAGCCAGATTTACTCACAATTTTTGAAATAGAGATAAAACATCCCCGCTAGGAATATTTCAATGTCTGATTATTTCTGTCTATTTTCCGTTATGGTAAAAAAATATATAGGCAAACATATGACTTAAGGGTAAACACATGGACCTGTTTCCATTACAGTAGGATCCAGTTATAGTAAAATGAACCAGATGTTCACCTAAGTACGTACGTTTTCATTTACTGCTCTATTAATTTCTGAATATTTAAAGTATAGTTCTATGATATGTATATCAGGATGAGATATGATCTGATTGATGTGTCAGGTTTATAGCGCTCTGAGGATCTGACCATCCACATATGTGCCTTTTCTAAGGAGTAATCCAGGTCACTTGAAGTAGAAATGCTATGACATGCTGTTATCTCAGTCACATTATGTTCTTCAGGTTTCCAGTAATAGACTAACAAATAAAGTTGCTATGATAAAGACAATGGAGGAGGTTTATGAATAATCGTATTCAATGTCTGAGACTTCCCAGATTTTTGGAGCAAATGGTTCTCGTGAAAACACTATGTTTCACATCATATTTGACACAGCTTGGAAGACATAATACATGTATACACAACCTTACATCACCAAATAGCTTGTTTAAAGGGATTGAATGCAATGAAAGAAGCATTTCATACCTGTAGAAACCAGCAAATCTTTTGAATTTCGAAAGTTGCCAAACTAAACAAAAAATGTTTGATTCACTGCGAATCACAAATACTGCAAAGCTGTGAAGGGATGCCCTGGGAACAAAGAATAACCTACACTGGCCCTAAGGCTGGGGCACCTGCACTCACTTGTACACCCAGAGGTACCCTTGAATGTGGGGAGGTCTGGGCCCTTAACCTGGCCCTGACTCCTGTATAAGCCCTGATGGTAATGTCCCCTCCTCACCCACCACCCAAAGGGACAGACCAGGACAGGAGAACTCCAAAAAACCAATAGAAATGGGTAACAACAACTCACACACCGCAAAGAAAACACACAGGGATGTACAGGTACTGGGAATAGAAAAGGGAAAGTACCAACACCAGGGTAACACTTCCACACAACAAAGCACAGACCACAGCAGCAGCAAGAAACACATCAATCCACCTCCAATCCCAGCCTCAGAATGATTCTGAATAACCGGCACCCCCTGCTGGAAATAGGGGGTATTTATCCAGCCCAAAAGTGGACATCAGCAGGAACAGCTGAGTAGCCTAGCATAGTCTGCTGCTGCAACAAAAACAGAAAGTCAAAAAACTCCCAGGCAGAGACGACCATGACAAGAGCCTCCAAAAGGGTTCAAAAGATGTAAAGCCGTTGAAATAGGTATTGAACATGTCACCAATTTTCTAAGTAAATATATTTCTAAAGGTGCTATTGATATTGACATGAATTTCTCACTGGATATCGATAATAAATTCATTCAGTCCACACAGGCAAAAAAAAAAAATAACTTCATAGATGTCCATAAATTAAGTTATGTGTAATTATGAGAAATTATACAGGAAAAAGTATTAAACACGCCTACTGAAATCTGATTAACACTTCATTCAAAAGCCTTTATTGCTAATGATGACTTCAAGATGCTTCTTGTATGGAGAAACTACTGAGATGCATTGCTCAGGTGTGATTTTGGCCCATCTTTCCACACAATAATTCATAAAATCCTTAAGATGCCGTGGACTCCTTTTTATGAACTCCAAGCTTTAGTTCTATCCATACATTTTTTATTAAATTCAGGTCATGTGATTAGGTGGACAATTCTAGCAGCTTTATTTTCTCTCTCTGAAACCGATTGAGAGTTTCCTTGGCTGTGTGCTCATTGTCATTTCATTTTCATCATCCTGGTAGATGGCAACAGATTTTCATCAAGGAGGTCTCGGTACATTTGTCCATTCATCCTTCCTTCAATTATATAAAGCTTGCCAGTGCCATTTGCTAAAAAACAGCCCCACACCATGATGTTGCCACTTGCAAACTTCACTGTTGGTATAGTGTTAAAGATCCCCAGACATGGTATCTATTATGGCATCCAATGAGTTCAATTTTGGTTTTATGTGACCAGACTTATATTCTCCCACTATATCACAGGCTTATCTAAATGTTGTTAAGCAAACTTTAAATGTGCTTGAACATGATTTTTGTTCAGCAATGGAGTCTTGCATGGTTAGCATGCATACAAGCCATGGAGGTTGAGTGCATTGCATATTGTTTACTTTGAAACAATTTTACCTGCTGTTTCAGGTCTTTCTGTGGCTCTCCACAGGTGGTCCTTGGCTCTTGTAGAATTCTTCTGATAATTATTTTCATTCTTCTACTTAAATCTTGTGCGGAGCATCTGGTCATGGGCAGTTAATGGTGAAATTATGTTCTGTACACTTCTGGATTAAGGCCCCAATGGTGTTCACTGGCACCTTCAGTAGTTTAGAAATTATGTAACATAACCAAAGCCATCAGTACGTTTTGCAACAATAAAGTGGGGAAGGACTTGAGACAGCTCATTGGTTTTACCCATCATGAGATGTTTCTTGTGTGCCACCTTGGTAACAAGACACCTTTTTATAGGCCATCAGTTGAATCAGCTGATATTTTTCAATAAGTGGCAGAATTGTTTTCTAATTACTGATAGATTTCAGCTAGTGTCATGACTTTCCATGACTTTCTGCATCTCTTTCTGCATGCATTCAATACTTTTTCACTGTGTCAGCTATCATTATTAAACATCACTAAATTTGTGGACATCTGTGGTTTGATTTCTTTGCCTGTGTGGATTGTTACCAACATCTGGTAAGAATGTCATATCAATAACACTTTTAGAAATATATTTATTTAGAAAATTGGTGATGTGTTCAATACTTATTTAACCCTCTGCATGTTGTTCTCTAAGGCCTTCTAGGACCATATCCAACCTTTTTTCAAGTTGTTTTTTATTGCAAACATAGCTTTATGTTTAAGTGACCTCACCATACAAAACAGATGGTAACCGTGACCAGTAAAAACCAATAGCCGTTTAATAACACTGCACACTGAAAGACATTTCAAGCTTTTTCAAATGAAAAAAAAATGTTAAAAAACATTATTCTTAGGCACTGATTAATTGTTAGGTCTGTATTGATGCGAGTGTGTGCTGGAGTCAGATGCTGTTGATTCATGAAGTGGCACCTCTTCATGAATCACGACCATTGGAGAAGAAGTGCAGACCTTTATGTACATCTCATCACTAATCTTACTCCACTTGGGGACTGGAGTAGGATTTTTACAGCTGTTCTTTACGATTTTGATGAGTGGCGATCAACATGCCCCCATCCCACTCACGCTTTGCCCATTTTGTCAGTACAGGTCAAAAAATTGGGTGTGAACACCAAAAGTTATACATTTTAGAGTTGTGCCAAAACTTTGAGACTTTTCAAAGGGTTTTACACCAGAATTCTAGTGTTAAAGCTTTCATAAATCGAGCCTTTAGTCTTTTGTGAAAAAGCTGTGTGAATAACAACATTTTGTTGCTGCTTGTAAGTCCATGAGAAAAAAAAATTCTTGCAGAGGAGCCTGCTAAAAATTAATCTGCCTAGATAATAATAATAATAATAATAATAATTGTATTCATTTTATATAGCGCTATTCATTCCACAGCGCTTTACATACATTGGCAACACTGTCCCCATTGGGGCTAACAATCTAAATTCCCTATCTGTAGGTCTTTGGAGTATCTGTCCAGATCAATCCTGCTTTAACCATGCATTTTATGAAGAGGGCAGAATCATTGTATAATGAAAGAAAGCTGATAATCAGTGCTAGGGTGCAGTTTTACCAAGATACAATGGGCACCTAGTCTAGCATTGATATTCTCCTGCTGATAAAACACTCGCTGTATTGAAAAAAAAAGCACACAGCCCAATAAATAGGACATCCATGAAATCTTTATGTCAGCTTGTACCTCATGCTGTCCTGATTATAAAGAAAAATGTGCTGACAGGTTGTCTTTAAATTGTGAGCTACAACGGGGACTGTGATGGAAATGTCAGTATAGTACTGTAAAATTAATGACACTTTATAAGTGAGCAAAATAAATAAAAATACTAAGTGTGACTGTGGATTGATCTGTGATGTACTTCAGTAACAGAACCTTAACAACAGCCTTTTTTTTTTTTAAATTCTTCACACACCTTAAACATAAACATGGATGGAAATCATAAACCCATCAGTGCTAATTTTCTACTAACCAAAATTCTAAAAAAAAGTGTGTGTGTCACAGAAAGCTTGCTTCCTACTTTGTGGGGTTGGCAAGCCATACATTTTTTATGCCAAAATAAATATCTCCATAATCCATAAATTTAAAGATAACTGTATACCTCACAAAATGTGTGTCTTGTAAAAAAAAAAATGTTTTTTTTTTTGCACAACTTTTGTTGCAGTCCAATATAAGACCTGTACACTGCACCCAAATACCACTGTTCCCATCTGTGTTCCTCTAACTACATAGGTTGAGGTCACTTAAACCTCAATTAAGCTAGGTTTGCATTAAATAGGTCAAAAAGGAGTTAATACAGTCCTACGGCAACTTAATATTATACACATATTTTCAGGTCAATTGGAGGTTCTTCATTATTGTAATTTGCAAGAAAATTAACTTTTTCAATTTTTTTTTGTGTTCAAACTAGTGATGGGTGGACAGATAAGCGGAATCGGCAGACTAAACTGGATTAGAAAAAAAAAATCTGGTTCCGGCCCGGAATTGATCCCAGATATCTGGCCGGACGCTGATCCCCATATAAGTCTATGGGGACTAGAATCTGGTGATTAAACATGGTGGTAGAAGGGATAGGGGCATAGGAGCAAGCAGGCTATACTTACTGAGGTTTCGGCGCTGATGTAACTGCTTTCTGGCAGCTCATTCACTTCCAGCGCTGCTCATTATTTTCATAGCATATACACTGCAATCCCCACCCATCGGCACCTCTGATTGGTTGCAGTTAGACATGCCCCCACGCTGAGTGGCAGCCTTTGAGCTGACTACTTCCAATCACACACTCTATGCGCGTCTATTGTGGTATAAAAATAAATAAATAAAAAAATTGGCATAGGGTCTTTCCATGTTATGATACCCAGCACAGATAAAGCCCACGGCTACAGGTTGCAGCCCCCAGCAATGTGCTTATCTTGGCTGTGTATCAAAATAAAAGGAACCGCATGCGGCTTTTTTAAAAAAAATATTTAAATAAATAATTTAACAAAAAGGTGTTCGGTCCCTCCCAATTTTTATACCCAGCCATGATAAAGCACGACAGCTTGGGGCTGGTATTCTCAGGCTGGGGAGAACCATGCTTATTGGCCCCCCCCAGGCTAAAAATAGCAGCCAGCTGCCACCTAGGATTGACCTCTCACTAATTTGATAGTGAAAGTAAATAAACAGAAATACCGAAAAAATCCTTTATTTGATATAACATTCAAAAGAACAGGTCTGTCGTAATCCACAGGAGGTCCCAGGACGATTCCAGCTCTCCTACATCTGAAGTCAGAGCACGAGATCATGGAACATCACCTCTCGCTGTCGACTTCAGGCAAAGACTGAGCCTCAGTGATCAGTGATGACGTCACTCGGGTGATTTTGTGGTCACAGCTGGAGGTTCCCATGGTCCTCCACCTGTGACTGCAGCTAACCTGACCTCAGCATACTTTATTAAACTCAGTGACTCCCCTGATGGGAGGTCACAGACTTTACTGAGATCACCTGAGGTCAGAACTTCTGCCTAGGGATGGTTCCAGCGGGTGAGTTACAGAACTTGTTCACTCCCCATGATATGATTAATAATGCCTGTCCTCTGAAACGTGTAGAGGAATAACAATTGGAGATATGGCATAAGCTGTTCACATGAATTTTAAGAATAAAGAAGTTTGAAGTTTGTGAAGCTGTTTTTTTGGACTTTCATAGATCCTTCCTGGCAGAAATGTTTCCGAGCTCCAGACTACAAGACACTGACTATTGCGGTGAGCTGGTTTGTTTCTTTTTCTGTGACATCTGACCAATATGTAGGGAGGCCCTGCCCAAATTTTGCGCTGGCTTAGATAATCCACCTTACCAACCCATAACATTTTTATTATTGTTTTCAGACAAATCCTATTTACAGACACTTTTTAAAACTGTTAGTGCTCTTTCAGACATGAAAACGTTGAATCATGTCTGCTTTTCATCTGAGTCATGGATCAAACTCATCGATACAAGTCTATGGGTCAATGAAAATATCAGACAGCACTTGGATGTAATCCATGTGCAGTCTGTATGACGTTTGATTTTCATGTTTATTTGATAAGAGAAACTTGAGAAAGCTTAAAAAAATAACATTAAAGTCTGATCCAAAACACAAATGAAAATTGCTTTGTTTTTGCGTATGAGAGAAATCACTGATGTCTGAAGGCAGCCTTGGGTAGACCTAAAAACTGAATAAAGCTGATAATACATTGGAAGGACACAATGTATAACATTTTATGCCATAAATGTTTGTTTGTTTGCTCATCAGACCTTACAATGATGAAGAATAACTATTGCAAGGTTTTATTTTTAAAATTTTTAATTAGTATTTATATTTCTATGATATTTTAAAGGGGATCTGTCACTAGGTTTTTGTCACCTAATCTGAGAGCAGCATAATGTAGACACAGAGACCCTAATTCCAACAATACAGTGGAACCTTGCTTAACGAGAACAATCCGTTCTGGGACGGTGCTTGTTAACCAAGTTACTCGTTCAGCAGAGCAAGAATTCCCATAGCAAATCATTGCAATGCAGACAATTCGTTCCACAACTAGTTAAATGTCCCATCCTGGTCCCCTATTCTGTCATTCCACACATGCACAAACACGTACAAACACACATAAACTCACAAGCACGCACGCAAACGCACATATTATATGCTCACATTACCTTCTGTTCAATCGCCGGTCTCCTGGGACTTGCTGTTCTCTGGAGCGGGCTGTGTATCGGGTTACCATAACGACGAGGGACGAACTTCCTGTCAGAGCGCTGACGTCAAAGGCAGAGCCGCTTGCCTCTGATTGGCCAGCGCGCTGCCTTTGAGTAGCAGTGACAGGAACCAGGAAGTTCCTGCTTCGTCACTATGGATCCGATGCACAGCCTGGAGTGGAGCGTAGCGGCGAACTACAGGACCCAGGAGGCCGGCGATGAAACGGAAGGTACACATTATATGCTCACATTACCTTCCGTTCCACCGCCGGCCTCATGGTACTTGCAGTTCGCCGCGAGCACGTCGTGATGTACCCGGAAACTACAAGAACCATGAGACCGGCGGTGGAACAGAAGGTAAGGTGAGCATAATACTGCATGTGTGTGTGTGCGTGTGTGTTTGTGTGTGTTTATGCGTGCATGTGTTTGTTTGTGTGGACTACAAGTGCGGGTCAGAGCGCGGTGGATGGACGAAACTGGAAGTGTCTGAGGTGAGGATTTCGCTCGCACAGCAAAGCTTTCTCGTAAACCGGGTTACAAATTTACAGAAAGCTTTGTTTGTTAAGCAAAATTCTTGTTAAGTGGGTTACTCGTTAAGCGAGGTACCACTGTATATCATTTATTGAGCTGCTTGCTAGAGTTTTGATAGAATCACTGTTTAATCAGCAGGAAATTATCATTAGAAGACTACTTGGCATGCTATCAGGTAGTTAAGTATATTCATGAGCTCTGAATAACCCTATCCACCCTTTCTGTATACACCATGTATATATATACTGGTCAGAAAGCTGCCAATCAGTGGTATGGGAAAGCGAGATGAAATCCCCTTGAACATGTCTCAATTACATGTGGCAGCTCCCTGAAGAAGACCACGAAACTCAAAATGCGTTGGGGTGCGGTGGTTGTTTGTCTGTCCGGGATTACTATGGGTAAGCACTAAAATTGTATTATGATGGTGTGTGCATATGTAATTATGATGCAATCAGCACATGTCTGTCTAACCTTGCTACCTTCCCAGTGGTAATCCACCAGACTTACTTTTTGCTCTGGATGTCTTTTCCGATACCTGTTCATTATTTACTCTTAATTTTTAGATCTCTCTGTGTGTAATATGCAATAATTATATCTTTTTTACATAATAAAAATTTCCAATTTTTCCATATGAGATGATCTAGTTTGAGATTACTTTTTCAGACATATTAGCTACGTTGCTTTTCCCTTTTTCCTCTGATTTTTACAATCAGTGGTATGGGTGAGTGTGACGACTCAGTGTTGTCAATGTGGCCACTTGTGTGGGGGTAATTTATACTTACCGTAATTTTGCCAGACATATTATTCCTTTGTTTGGTAAGTCAAGGGACATGAGCTATTGTTTCATTTGAGAACGTCTGGTACCCCCTTTTGTATGCTAATTTGTAGAATGCATGCTAAATGAGCCCCTCATACTCCGGCTCACTTTTTGTTATTTTTGTAGTCTCTTTTACTTAGTACAAATAGGGTGTGGCCCCCTTTCAGTGAGCTGGTCATTTCATCTAGTGCTTCCCATGGCTGTGTATACAGTTGTGACCCAACCACTCTCTGCCGTTATTCAGATTGAGGCCTGATTTGACCCATGGTAAGGTTTTAATATTAGAGAGTGTAGGTACCGTCCCGATTGGGTACACCTTGTAAAAACAGTGTTTACTAAGTACCCAATGTTTATTTCTATGCATTAGGCTTTTATTTAGTTACAGCAGGGTATATGTACATATTATTTTTATCTTGGGTTTCCATCGGTCCCTTGCAGTGTACTAGATTGCATCATTTGGAGGACAACTGGAGAATAATTCTGCAGTGTAATTCAACTAGTGAACAATGAGGGAACAGACATGTTTATTTTCCCCCATTTTGTTGGACAAACTGCCCTAAATTGGGGACCGAAAGATATAAAATTAGCCTGCTTCTGTAATCAATGTGATTCTACGGGACTTCTGCCTAGGGATCATAGTTCCAGCTGGTGGGTTACAGAACTGGTCCACTGCCCACCACTAAGCCCACAACTTTGTTTGGAGAACCCAGGTTGGGACCATCCAGTCACCTGGTTACATGCCTCCCTGTGCTCAGTCAGCTTCTTAAGCTTAACACTATCTCTTTTCAATTGGTGTCCGCCAAAAGCGGGGTGCTGCTGGCTGGAGCGGTTGGCCGTGGGTGCTCTGAAGTCGCAGAGATTTTAATCCTAGTTGAGCCAGCAGAAGGGTGAGAGTCTCTGACTTCCACCATCTTGTGACCTTGCTGGAAATGTACTATATGCTGTTAACTTTTGGTGACCCAATAAAGTATTACCAGAGTGTGGTACCTTCATCATGTGTTGTCTGAGTAGTGTTCTGCCCACGGCAAAGGAGTACAGGCATTCTGTGCGATGAGCCTCGGCCTGTCCGGTCTTTCTACAGATACCGAGGCCAGTGGACTAAAGCAGTCACTGAACCTCGTGTCTTCACGACGGGGTTAAAGAGCTTTACATTCAAATAACTGCTAGATCTGCAGCAGAGAATACAGTGATTTTATCAATATGGCAGCAAGCAGTAAGTAACACATCGCTGGAATCAGGGTCACTGTCTACATTATGCTGCTCTCAGATGGGGGAGCAAAAACTAAGTGACAGATTCCCTTTGATTGGAACCTGTTAGCACATTTTTGCATATAAAAGTAATGGCACGGCTGCATAAATGCTTATCCTACAATAAAAATGATATATTTTTTTCTTTTACTCGATGTGTCAGTCATGAAAATCTATTCAGTCAGTTTTTACAAAAGATTTTGTAGATAAGCTTACTGTGTTGAGTAACTTTTGATATTGCTGCCCGATTCCTTTTTGCATTTTTGTACAACCTCCATATTATGATGTTTTACAATGTAAATTCAATTTTTGTTTATTTTTGTTAAATTTTCTCAGGGCACTGATGAAGGTCAATATCGGACCAAAACGTCTGTGCTGTTAATAGTCTGGATTTTCAATATATCATTATTTCTACAATTGGAGTGCCAAGTGTTAATATTACTAAATTAGTCTACAAAAAAGTCTGTTTTGAGGTTACGACATATAAGTGACATGCAGCCAATTTCACTAGCTAGCCATTGCTGAATACAAGTTATCCATTTAGGCTCTTTCATTCAGGAGAGTTTTGAATATAGGTTTAATAAAAAAAAAAGCTCCACATTCTGATCTCTCACAATATAGTCACACGAGGACTTAAAAAGTCCCAGACTCATTAGGTATCATGGTGGCATCAGGCTCTGATCACACTCCAGAACCTGACAGGCAACCTGATGTCTCCTAGTTGCTAAGCCAGAGTTGGACATTGACTATTTCATGCCCGCTGTTCCTTAGTGCTGCAGGAGTTAATTTCTGCTGGCCTGGGGAACTCTGCTAAGAGCTCAGGTTGCTAATTACTAATCACAGCAGTCTCCTTCCTATAGAAGATTCTGGATCCTGCTACTCAGTGCCGATAATAGCTTCAGCTTGTGCAGCGATTCTGGTCTATTGTGGTGATCCAATTTTGGTGATCTGTGGTGTGCTTATTGTACAGAGTGGAAGTTTCCCAGTTATCTGTTTACTTCCTCCCTTTTATGTTATTCTCTCCTGCGAACATATTGTCACTCCTTTGTATTTCATTGCCATGTGTACAAGCTTTGGTTTTTCCCTTGTCCGTGTTTAGTTGTGGTGTTTGTCACTACGGTCCCAGCTCACCCCTTGGGTAGAGTAGGTGGAGGGGTATTACACCAGGGCTTGGACAGAAGGTAGGATCACACTGGCGACTCAGACCTCGCTATCATCAAGCGTACCTCTGAGCTAAGGTTCAGCGCAGGGTTCCCAATCTGAGGGCCAGCCTGGGTGTCCCCGTCTAGTCATCCCATCCTTAGTGACAGGAAACCACTTAAACTTCACTCAATATGACGATTGGAAGCCCCTAATCAGCTATCCCTACACAGCATTTTAAATTAATATTTCCGTAATTTATTGAGTGGAAACAGCTGTTTTTTCCTATGGCTTTTATGGCCATTGCACATCTCAGGAACATATATATGTTTCAAACATTCAATGATATTATATGTCATCCCCTGAGAGTAAATCCAGATGGACGTTATGAGTTTTGGATGAATATGTAGTTATTATCCTTTGCAGTGTAGAAGTAGTAAATTAAATCATTTGCTGATATATGTGATTTATTGCAAGATGACTTACTTGCCATTAGTGCTTTACAACAGCCTACAATGATTATATACTGTTTATCTATTCCTAATATACCCATTAAAAATGAAATAGCTAACTATAAAGATTTACAGTCTACGACATTTATTTCTGATAAGTGTAGTTATTGTAAATTTTTACATTGTAATGTAGAAAGGTTAAGAAGGATGACAAAAAAATGTGTTTTCTGGAAACAGTACAACTCTTATCAATAGACCATGCTTTGAATTGCAATAAATAGTAATAATAATATTTAAATTGTTGATCTAATTTTTTATCATAATTATAATTATTAAAATCTGTTTAAAGGAATTGACTTGTTTAGAAACCCCATGGTTAAACATACAACTAAGGCATTGTGAGTAAATAAAAAAAAGTCCTTTATTCAGGACCTTCATCAATAATTATAGGAGTGGAGAGTAACTACAAAGATCACCTTGTTCTGTCTGGAGGACCTAACATGTGTAATGCTTTCTGTATCCTGTGGTGGAGCTACAGAGGAACTGAAAACGTTGTAGAGCAGAATAAAGATGGTCTCTCAGGGGTCCCTTCTAATAATATTGATTGTCTAAATTGAACACCTCCACTAAGGTTTTACGTTTTAGAATGGTTTGGTTAAAAGTTAAAGGCGAGATCCAAATACATAGGTAATTTTCTTACTAAATAACTCTCTATTTAATTTAATAATCTAATCTGTATTCTAATATACTTCATTTAAAAATTCCCTAACATTCTCTCTCTATTCTAAATAAATGTCTGCTTTTTTCTCCATTGATATTTTTTTTTGCGAATGCAGAGTGCATGTTGGGATAACTCAAATGGTACGTCAGGGGGCATGGGCCATGGCACTGCTGCAGATGCTATCCCCACCCTGAAACAAAGCATCATCAGTGGCGTCCGTTTTAGGATCTGATCTAGCTCCTGCACTACTGAGTGTGCGCCATTGTTGATTCTGACGCATGCTCAGTATGTGCTCATTGCTCTACATTACTTTGAATGCACACTGACAGTGCACTCTCTCGCTGGCTATAAAAGAGAAGTGACAAGACTATTAAATAGATAGACATTTAGTATGAAAATCACCTTTGGTTTCAGACCACCCCTTTAAAAAAACAAATTTCTTTCCAACAAAACAGTTGTAGAAAATTTTACGCACCACTTAAAATAATCAAAATAATCAATGATCAGTACTCTGCACCATATCTCAATGTCAGAATCTAGCATAAATGCATCTATTCTGTTTTGACTCGCAAATCCTCAACTGCTAATTGAGAACAGATTGAAGGATGATTCATGTTACCATATTATACTGTGGGCACAATGGAAAGAAAGTTATAAGTGACTCTAGACAAGGCAGTAAAGTTGGTAGGATATAATGTTTTTAGGAGAGATCTGTTTTCCATTGCACAGTAGACCACTGTTGCTCATACTTTATACCAATTTCTCTGAGAAATGCCTTGAAGACAAGTTAAGCCAATGAACTTTATTTCACAGAACCCTTTGTGGCTGTTTTCCTCATAGTCTGTTATGATCTGTCAAAAGTGGACCTTCTGAGTCATTATGGAGTTATTTTAGCACATCAGTTTGAGACTTGAAAATGCCTCCTTGTATTTACCAAAATACTTGATACAATTGAACATTTGTTTTCATGTAAGCAACCTGTAAGTTAGGCTCAGATTAATCAAGACTGGTGTTTTACAAGACAGTCTTGACGAGTGCCAGAGTAAGATACTCCAATTTTTTTTAAAGGTGTGTGCCTCCTCACCCCTTAGTGATGAAGCCAATTTCACCTTTCTGACCAGGCCAAATTTTTAAAATCTGACCAGTGTCACTTTCCCAGTGGCTCTGAGATCGTTTTTTCATGACACATTGTACTTTATATTATTGGTAAATTTAGATTGATATTTTTTTTCTTTTATTTGTGAAAATAGCAGAATTTTGACAAAAATGTAGAAAATGTCACAATTTTCAAGCTTTCAATTTTTATATTTGTAAGCCAGTTAGACATGCTGTATAAAATATTCAATAAATACAATTTCCCATGTGTCTACTTTACATCTGCATCAGTTTTTAAACGTCATTTTATATTGTTTGGATATTAAAAGGGTTAAAGTTTTTGCAGCAATTTCTAATTTTTTTTCAAGAAGTTTACAAAACCTATTTATTGGGATGCTGATTTAAATGACCTTTGAGGGGCCTACAGTATACATTGGAAATGCCCCCAAAGTGATACTATTTTTTTTAAAAAAATGCACCTCTCAAATACTTTAAAACTGCTGTCAGGAAACAAAAATGAACCCTTCAGGTGCTACACAGGAATTCACAAAATTGTAATTTTTACTTGCTTTAGCCCCAATATTTTCCCTTTTACAATGCATAGCATAACAAGATGGATTATACAATTTGTTAACGAGTTTCTGCTTAATGCGCTGATACCCCATATCTGGTCAGAAACCTCTGTTTGGACGCACGTTAGATTCAGAAATATTTGTACAAATCTCTGCTACTAGACCTCTTTCTGGACCGCGCTACCCATCCAACCATTCGAGATACCATAATGGCCTGGAAAATATTATTTAAGGAAACAAACTTAACCAACTCCGTTCTAAGACTGGAGGATATCCCTATTTTAATTCTCAGAATTGCTTTACAATAATTCCCGTATAAAACTTGTGGTATTCCAAACTTTGCAAAAATAATTAAAGAAAATAAAAACAATTGTTTCTATCATTTTCAACATTTAAGAACTAATTATGGTCTTATAGAGGGAAGAAGTATACTCCTTTTTTGGAAATTAAAAAATATGTAAAACGTAAATACAACTTCCCACTAACTTTTCCTCAAGTTATATTACCTCTTATAAATAACCCAGATAACAATTCAATTTGTAATACAAAATACAATTATTCCCTTTTTAATTCAGACTCATCCTTCTCCAACATAATTTCATGCTCAAATGGGAAAGTGAATTGAATTCACAATTTTCTATAGACAATTGGAACAAAGCCATTAAAATGGCTTATTCTTCATCACTCAATGCCAATTTACATGACGCTATCAAGGTGGTACTTAACTCCCACCAGACTTCAGAAAGCATTTTTAGATCATTCTGCTTTATATTGGAGAAACTGTGGTCTAAAAGGAAGTTTAATACAAATATTATGGAATTGTCCAAAAATTAGTGCTATTTGGAAAGAGGTGTTTAATATTCTTAATATGATTTTCAGCTTGGACATTCTGTTTTTACCCCATTTAGCTCTTCTTTCTTTAGAGTTGGACAATTTACCAATTAAAGTGAGATCAATATGTTCTCATATGTTCCTAGTTACTAAGTCTGCTATAGCAGCAAACTGGAAACAGTCTGAAGTCCTCTTATTATCAGAAATTATCGAAAAAAACTTCCATACAATGCGTTTCAATTATACTTCTCAATTAGGAACAACTCTTTATCTTCATATAATTTAAGAAGTCCTCATGGAACACCTTTTTCCTATTAGTATTTAATCTCTTTAGATTGAAATATTTAAATGCTTAAATGTTTACATTTTAACCAGATTACCTTTTCTACTTTTTTATACACATTTATCAAAAACATTTAGTCATGTATCACAATAAAGGTCATATTTGTTCAGTTGACCTTATTCTATTTTTTTCCCTGCATGTTACTTTTACATTTTCTCCTTCAATATTTCCTTCCATTTCCCTGGTTTATTTTATTATATGTTAATAACTCGTGTGTATTGTTAGCCCCTTTCCCCCAAAAAAATTCAATAAAAATACTTTGAAGAGAAATATTTGGACAGTTACCGAATCTTTGTGATTTGAGCTCTGCATTAATGGTGTGCACCTTGTGGTGAACCCTTGGTATTTGCTGTCATGAATCTTCTCTTTATGGTAGACTTAGAAACTAAAACACCTACTGCCTGGAGAGTATTCTTCACTTGGGTGGATGTCATGAAGGGGTTTTCCTTCACTAAGGAAAGCATTCTGTGATCATCCTTGGACAGCCAGGCCTCATTATGTTCCCAAGCTCTCAAGTGTGCTATTTTGTTTTTTTTTGTTTTTTTCCCAGATTATACTAAACTATTGATTTGTCCACTCCTAACATTTCTGCTTTCTCTCTGATGGATTTATTCTTATTTTTCAGCCCAATGATAGCCTGTTTCTCCACCATTGTCCAATTACTCTTGATCCCTTGAAAAAGAGATAGCTACATCTTTAAGAGCTGTAATTCCTAAACCCTTACTCCACTTAGGATCTGAGTGCCCTCAAATTAAAACTGAGAATATGCACTTAAAACACATATTAATTACATCTCTGTATATTGAATATGTTTTGATAAACTTTATAAAATTTAATTAAAATTTGATATAAATTGTTGCACTGTTCAAATATTTCTGGACCTAACTGTAGTCCCTCTTTGGGACATGAACATTTTCTACTTTGATCCCTGATCTCATGCATTGCAGTAAAATTGTACTGCCCCACTTGAAACCTGTTAGTGTCTTACTAACAGAGTCTGTTAGATTCTGCTCATAGTAGGATTTAAGAGGCCATCATAAGCTGGGGGTTATTATCAGATGACCTCACGGTACTATGGCAACAAGTACTTTTAACCCTTAAGATACTGCTGTCAAAATTGATAGTGGTATTTAAGGAGTTAATCGACCCCAATCGGTTCCAAAACTTGTCCAGGCCAATGCCTGCAGGTGTCAACTGTCATATACAGTTGTCACACGTGGGAATTTTGCAGTTAAAAAGCAGCGCTGAGGAATAAGGCCCCTACATGACTGCCACTAAAAGGCATCCCAATGGTCATTAAGGGGCTAAGGAATTTGAAACAACTCTCAACTGCCATGCATCACCGCAATAATTATTTTCTAGTCAGAGACTAGAGTACATTTCTGTCCACTTTTTGGCATACATTTTTATGAAGTATGATGCCAATGCCCTGTACAGCCAGAGCTTCCCGCAATTTTCATGATGAATTCTGATGCCAATGTCCTGTCCCGGGAGAGCTCCACCAAATTTTTCATGTTGAATTTTTGTTCAAGTTCTACTTGTGCAAAAATATTGCAACATTTCAAGCAGTTTTATGCCAGAGTTCTGGTGAAAAATGCTTAATTATTAAATGCCATAGAGTTTGGTGGGTCATTATAAAAATTAACTTAAAACAATAGATGTAGGCAGTGGTAGCTGGAGTTGGTGTCATCTTTATTGCTTGGCGCTGATATCTACAAAGGACTGAAGGTTTGATCCCTGTATCTGCCACAATTTTAGTACAATGACAAAATAAATAAACAAAAAAAAGATAAGATAAGTGAATATAGTTTTACAACTATGAGGAAATGTTTTCCTTCGAATTGGACTAATTGCCAAGTTACTGCCAACTGCGGCTTACATAGGCACGCCGCCATAGCCCATAAACAGACACACAATTTGCACACACATCTGACATTTAAAGATCAGTACAAACAAAAGTGCTTCTTCTACTCCGACAACAGAATATTAACCGCTTCCCGGTGTGTGACAGCCTGTGCATTGCGCCAGCTGAGGATCTGAGCTTTCACCTTAAAAAATACATGCTGACTGTGTTAAACAGCCAGCATCTACCTGTAACAACAGCTACCAGAGCTAGCTTAGCTCGTTGCTGTTTAACAATTTAAATTTCGCTGTCAATCTTTGCGGGGCCATGTATGTAAGATTACCATTGGACCCACACAACATCCCATCCCATTAGACCCACACCCAGCGTGCAGAAAGGTTGTTATGCCATCCAGGGGGCTACTGAAAGTCCATCTTAGTCCTTTTATGCCAGTGTCTGTGGACTAAAAAATAAACCAAAAAGAGTTGTTAAAGGCTATAAAAACAATATAAAATTGTAGTCATTCCCATTTTTCGCAATGTAAAAACAAAAATGTCCATAAAAGTCCGATCTATCAAAAATTAAAATGAATTAACCAATACAGTAAATGCTGTAAAGAATAAAAAAAAATTGAACTTAAGAATTTAATTTTTTTTGTTGCTGACCCGAAGTATATTGTTAAAACTGTTGCCAACAGAAGCCAAATTTATTTATCTTTTTTTTTATAAATTTTCATTTTTTTCTCACAACTTAAATAACAAAAAAGGTATACAAGTTTTGGCATTGATCTTGGTATTCCTGAAATTATACTAACCTCAAAAATCATGTTGCCAGGTTATTTTACAGCACAGTGAACACTATAAGAACAAAATCCAAAAAACAGTGGCAGAATTGCTTTTTCCCCATCTCATTACACTTGTAAATTTTTTCTGCTTTCCAGATCATTATATGGTAAAATAAACAACGTCATTCAAAACTGCAACTCATCCCATAAAAAAACCCATTCCTTCATATGGCTACATTAATGGAAAAATAAAAAAATATTATGGCACTTGGAAAAAGTTAAAGAAAGAAGTTAAGAACGAAAACAAAAGTTGTCCATAGCAGTAAAGGGGGAAAAAAAAAGCAATACATCATTTTCAGTTACTAACTGGAAAAAAAGCATACAGTATATAAAAACTCAAAAGACAATTACACACAGGAAAAACGTTGTGTCATACTGTCATATATACCCACAAGAACAAAACTCACACGGAAAAATACTCACTTGAAAAAATTGAGAACTGACCTTGCCTTTCCTCCTGCGATCCAGCACTGCTCAGCGAATAGAGCCATGACATCAGGATTATGGCATGTGACGCTTCAGCCACTGATTGGCTGCAGCAGTCATGTACCGGCCACATGTAGACAAAGACCGGCAGCAATGCTGGAGGCTCAGTGCTGGATTGCCAGGGCAAAGAATTTTTATTACATTAGAAGACATTTTGCTTTTCATAAATACATTTTTTGGATAACCTCTTTTTGATATTAATTCATTGTTGTACAAAAATGGCCTGTGTATGAAGAGGGCTTTATTATTTTGCACATAAGTGTCTTTAAGGCTGCTTTTACACATCCGGTTTTTGGCGTCAGGCACAATCCGGCGAATACCAGATAAAACAGATCTGGCGCCCGATGCATTTTTATCCTCATTGAATTGTATTAGCGCCGGATTGAGTCTGATGCCCTTGCGTTTCATCTGGCGTGCGCCGGATCCCGCGAAATGTCTGTGTCCTGCTGCCGGAAAGGACGCACAAGGGAACATTTTTTGTCACCGGCAAAAAAAATGCACTGCACCAGATTTGGCGCCGTGCGGCATGTTGTAAAATGAAAACCTATGGGCGCTGGATCTGTCGTAATGTGGCACACAACGCATTGCTGCAGTACCGGGGACTGCCCTGGATAGCCCTGGTGGCTATCTTCCAGCACAAGCCTAACCTCATCATCAGAGGCTCTAGTGAAGATGAGGTTGTCGATTAGTCACACCCTTCCAAGGTAAGGCCGGTGCCATGGCACAGTAGGTAAACACCACCAAAGTGACAATTTCATACCCTAAGTCCAGCAATACCTTCACATGGCTAATCCATTCATCTGTTACTGAGAAATCAGCATTTGATGTGATGTGGAAATAGCTATGGTAGATCTGAAAACTACACGTATTCCCAGTGCAGCACTGCCTACTGCTTGACTGATGGCCTGAAGTTAAACAGCATACGAGCTGTCAGTGTCATAAGACCATTATAATGAGTACATTGGGCACACTAAATAAAAAATAACATCTCAGGAACCACATGACAGATTTAAAAAAGCAAATAGGAACAAAAATATTTTAATAGCTCTAATAAGTGATCATTTGGATATCCTTATTTATTGAAAATTAGCCAATCACCTTGAGTAGTTATGTTTATTGTCCACCCACTCATATTACTGCATGGAAGAGACAACCATGTCATGTAGTGCCAATTTTCTCTTTTTCACCTGTAGGCAACCTGCCTGTGCATTAGCCAATATTAATTTATGGCAAAACCAGATCCCTCTACAGTACACAAAAACTAAACAAATGACTGTAGTGGAATAGAGAGTGTTGTGAAATCCCTCAATACTGTAAGTTTCTGGTGACGGACTTTCCAGGACGTCTACAAGATGAGGATCTCTGCCTGCTGTGCCCTCAATATACAGTGGGTGAACACGTCAATAATTTTATATTTCTAAAGATACTATTGATATGAATTTCTCACCAGATGTCAGTAATAATCTATCCAATTCACAGAGGTAAAGAAATCAAACCATAAATGTCCATAAATTAAGGTATGTGTAATAATGAGAAATGACAGAGGGAAAAAGCATCTTGAGTTGTTAAAGAGGAACTCCTTCACCAACTGTTGAAGAAGAGCTTCATCTATATATATAATTGCCTTATTCTGTCTGTCTGTCTGTCTGTCTTTCATGCTCCGAAATTGTGTCCTTACGGTGACACAAAGCTGATTGGCCGCTGGGCTCGCCATGGCCCCGCCCCCCCACACGGATTGGCCGCTTGCCCAGGCTGCGCCCCCACACGGATTGGCCAGCCGCTCGCCCAGGCTACGCCCCCCCCACAGATTGGCCTCTCGCCCCGGCACCCTGCAGGCATTGGCAATTCGGCCACACCACGCCCCGCCCCCCTCACGCAATGCACGCTAGCTCTGGCCCCGCCCCCTCCCTCCCCCGCGCATTTCCCGAACTGACACGGCTGTCACGGAGGTGAGTACTGTACTCCCTCCCCCCCCCCCGGCCCCCGCTCCCCGGCCCCCGCTCGCACGGGAGTGGTGTGGATACGTTGGTAACCATGCTTGCATGGTTACAAGCGCTGTCACGGAGGTGAGTACTGTACTCCCTCCTCCCCCCCCCCGGCCCCCGCTCGCACGGGAGTGGTGTGGATCCGTTGGTAACCATGCTCGCATGGTTACAAGCGCATCAAGGTCCTGCTGCCTGCTGCGGCGGAAGATCCACACGCACACACACAAACATACACACACATCAGATCACACTCACTCTCACACACACCTCACACACACCTCACACACACCTCACACACACCTCACATCGCATCCACATACTCACAAAATCCTGGGATATCGCTTGCTTCTCGGCCTCGATACTGTTCTGTTGTGACCTTCCAGGACCTGACGGAGGATCACATGGCCAGAGGCATGTGATATCTCCTGATGTTGTGAGTATGAGCGCCTAAGTGCGATATCGTCAGTGTCTGTGTGTGTGAGTGGATGCGATCGGGTGTGTGTGAGTGGATGCGATCGGGTGTGTGTGAGTGGATGCGATCGGGTGTGTGCGAGTGGATGCGATCGGGTGTGTGAGTGTCGGCAGAGGAGCACGGCGTGCTGGAGGAGGCTGGGAGCAGAGAGGCTGATCATGGGGAAGGCTGGGAGGAGAGAGGCTGATGCTGGGGGAGGCTGGGACGAGGGAGGCTGATGCTGGTGGAGGCTGATGCTTGGGGAGGCTGATGCCGGGGGAGGCTGGAAGGAGAGAGGCTAATGCTGGTGGAGGCTGATGCTTGGGGAGGCTGATGCTGGGGGAGACTGGGAGGGGAAGGCTGATGCTGAGGGAGGCTGGGAGGAAAGAGGCTGGGAGGAGAGAGGCTGATCCTGGGGAAGGCTGGGAACGGGAGGCTGATGCTGAGGGAGGCTGGAAGGAGAGAGGCTGATGCTGGGGGAGGCTGGAAGGAGAGAGGCTGATGCTGGTGGAGGCTGATGCTTGGGGAGGCTGATGCTGGGGAGACTGGGAGCGGAAGGCTGATGCTGGGGGAGGCTGGGAGGAAGGAGGCTGGGAGGAGAGAGGCTGATCCTGGGGAAGGCTGGGAAGAGGAGGCTGATGCTGAGGGAGGCTGGAAGGAGAGAGGCTGATGCTGGGGGAGGCTGGAAGGAGAGAGGCTGAGGCTGGGAGGAGAGAGGCTGATGCTGGGGAAGGCTGATGCTGAGGGAGGCTGGGAGGGGAAAGCTGATGCTGGGGAAGGCTGGGAGGAGAGAGGCTGATCCTGGGGAAGGCTGGGAGAGGGAGGCTGATGCTGGAGGAGGCTGGAAGGAGAGAGGCTGATGCTGGCGGAGGCTGATGCTGGGGGAGGCTGGAAGGAGAGAGGCTGATGCTGGTGGAGGCTGATGCTTGGGGAGGCTGGGAGAGGGAGGCTGATGCTGAGGGAGGCTGGGAGGAGGGAGGCTGGGAGAGGTAGGCTGAGAGAAGAGAGGCTGATGCACACACACACACACACACACACACACACACGCGCGCACAACACACCACACACACACTGGGAACCACAAACAACTGCCCTACACAGACACCCACACACACAGACAACGCTGGACACACACACAACACCCAACACACAAACACCGCGGCACACACAAATATACGCACATACCGCACAACACACACATTGCACAAAACATACCTCCCCTCAAAACACACCACACACACACAAACCGCGCAACACACACACAACGCTACACACACACAGCGCTCCACAAACAACGCAACACACGCAACACACATACAACACCGCTCTCACCCCCCGTCACACCCAGACAACACCCAGAACATGTACAGCGCCTACACAAACACTTGGTAACTACACACAACAACATCTCTATATATATATATATATATATATATATATATATATATATATATATATATATATAACAAAAATCATACATGAACTACACAATACGTAAATTCTAGAATACCCGATGCGTAGAATCGGGCCACCTTCTAGTATATTAATAATTACTAAATGACACCTTAGCATTTTCTGTTCCTATGTCAGAAAGAACGGCAACTAAATGAGACAAACCTGTGCAATAATAAAGAATATTTACTTATTATATTTTACTCTCTACACAGTAATGATACAATACTAATACAGATGCAAATCCGCAAAGACGTAATCATATTTCGTCCCCACGTTAGTTAAAAACACTCACACAATTACAGCCCCCCACTTAACACTCACTATCCCTATATGGAGTTAGGGGAGGTTAGGGTTTGGTTTATGGGGATTAATAACTTAGCCCAGTATGAAGTGGTCACAGGGGTAATGCAGGGGTCCCGGAGCAGGAAGATGCAGGAGGGTTAATACTGGGATCTAGGGTTTGGTATTGCAGAAAGATGCAGGGGGAAAGGGTGAGTACACTTAGACCATTATGCTCGACTGGAGGTCAGCTGGTCAGAAAGAGAGTGTGTGCGTGGGTTCTTTGGCTTATACATCCACAGAAACGGGATGTGTGCTAAGATTCATTCCCCCTATCCCTGGCTGAGGGCTATAATGTAACTTTGTATTTTTTCCCACCCACTGACCAATACTCTTCCCTCAATCCTGGCAGAGGGTTAAGTTCTTATCACCATTTTATTGTACATAAAACTTTTAAATCAATTCCAAAAAGATTCCAGAGATCTCATGGACTCCTAGAAGAATTATCAAGTGTCATAGACCCATATTTCTCGGCAATGGCAGATTACAAAATGGGCTGCGCTGTGACAGAAGTGGAGGTGGTAACTGTACTAATTTGGCTCAAAAAAAGTATTCTTCACAACTCTCTCATATGGAAGACTCGAGGGATAACAGGTAGGTTAGCAGAAGAGCTGTCAAGTTTCCCAAGTGCTCTATATACTCACCTCCTCCTGTTCATGTACCTCCATATGTACTGCAAACAATACTGAAGTACATAGAAAAGTTTGCATCCCACACTTGGAATACTTAATACTCATGTTAAATACCAGTACAATTACATCCTCCAAAGCCTTATAACAGCCTGCATACTTATAAATATACAGGCTACTGTATACTTGTAAAATTTAAATGTACTGCATTTTGTATGTAATATAATAATGTTAATAATTGATATATACACAGTAATATGTATAAATATTCTCATTAAATAATGCAACTCACATTATGCCATAGAATAGCCTTAACCAGCGGCGACAGTGCACCAGGAGGGCAGGTGGCCTGGTGCCTCACAAGCTGTTAATGTGGCGCCCTGTGCCTGAGTCACCACAAATAATAGCTGTATGTGTATTTCTATATGTATAACATGTATTGCCAGCTTTAATGAGATTCGTTTTTCTCTGTTGTTCACCACATACAAACATTTGCCTACACTCCCTTACTGGGGCTGTTCACAAGAGCTGATAACAAGGCTTGTGTGCGCCCTAGAAGGAGAAAGGGAAGGAGCTTAGGTGTGAGGTAAATTCAGAGTGTAGCAGCTGAAGTTGGTGTCAGCGTGTGACAGGAGTGTAATATGGAGACGGTTCTGTCCTGAGATAACTGTGGAAACCTCTGGAGGGGAAGCTACAAATTAGCAGGGTATCAGTCCCTAGTCCAGCTGGACTTTCAAGGTCAGTGGCAAACTGACAGACTGCTTAGAGCCTTTTTATTAGGAGCAGTGAATTTGCCAAGGAGCTCAGTGATGTGAGTAAGTCTGGAAACTTCTAGAAGGAACAGTGAGTTTTCCATCAGAATTAAAGTAACCTGCTCACTGGAAGGGATTAAAGATCCAGAGTTTTATTGTCTTGAAAATCCCAGGATTTCAAGACACATACAGTATTCTCGGGAAGGGAAGTAGAGGCAGGAGGAATACACTACCACCACGCAGCAGAGAAACCAAACTCTCATTGGGGCAGGTCAATCCACCATCATTGTGAAAACTGTAAGAAATGTTCCGGACTATTCTGCAGAGCATCAGTAAAAAGGTAAAAGCTCCCTGTCCTGTCTCTGGCTGAATTATTCTCTGCTGCGCCATCACTACCTCAACATCGCCAGGAACCAGCTGTAGTTGGAAGGGGGGGGAACAACCCTCTGGCACTATGCATCACCACCTAACTCCTGGGGACCTTAAGCAGTGCCCAGCCACACCAAAGCCGAACATCCCAACTGGTGTCACAAACTCTTTGTTTATTTATTTTTCTCTCTCCCGTTTTAACATTATTTTTAATCCCCACCACAAAAGCCTGTCGCACACGCCCGCTACGGTCATATTGCCACTCGGACCCACCACTGTGACATCAGAGGTCTATCGGGGCTGGCACTGAGACCCACTGAAAGGTTCACCGTAATGTGGCAGTGGACTTCATACAGTCCGATCAGAATGTTAAACCAATGACCTCATGTTCAGTTTTATAAATTTTTGCCCAGCAGCACTAGATCACCTAATGAGGACATTACAGAGCTGGTAACTGTTAGAAACCTTGTGCTCCTCCATCTTCCATTTGAGGATGCTTCACAAGGTCTCTAACATCCACCAACCCTGTGATGTCATCATGGAGGAGTTGAAAAAGAGTCTAGTGGCTCATGTGAAGTGTCGCGGGCGGAGGGGACGCACTCGCCACGCTCGGGTCTGGGGCTTCTGCTGCTGCTGCTCGGTTGCTCGAGCGGTGGGCCGGACCCGGGGACTCGAGCAGCGCTCCTCACCCATGAGTGAAAAGGGATGGTTTGTTTGGGGAAATGGTTCGTGATGCCACCCACGGGACGTGGTGATGATGGCACCACCGCTGCTGGTGACGGGGATCCCGGGAGAGATGGTAGGGAGCAGCTAGGGTGTTGTCCCCTCCGTGGGTAGGGGTTGGTGATCCCGGGGACCGATGGTGTAATGGGGAGGCTGGATGGCTGGGGGTGCAGAGTTGCAGGGACAGCTCGGTGCCGGATGGCACTGGTGTACTCACTCAGACAATCAATGTCAGAGTCTCTGGTAAACCAAACAGCTGGATGGACGGGTCCCGCAGCCGGCTGCAGTGTTGTTGTGCTCTCCCTGGATGGCTGATGGTGGCTGTCTTTCCCTGCACCTGTTAGAATGTTCTGACTCCTGTGGTTGCCCACCGGTAGTCTGCTCCCCAGCGTATAGGTGCTGTAGGAGCCTGTTTTGCCCGCAGGCGCTGGCCCTTGGATCTCTAGCCTATGGCGGTGGCTGTATATCCTCTCGGTGTGGAATGTTGCCTTCTGTCGGGTCTTGGTTGTTGGGAAACCCCTGGGGTTCCTGTCACACTCGGATTTGACTATTGTCGGTGGCTCCAAGCCTGGTCGGGGTCCGATGGCCCTGCCTGTGTGCTTGGCTTCACTCCACTCCCCGGTTTGGTACCGGCGGACCAACGCCCAACCCCGGACCTACGGCTCTGCGGAGTTCTGCTAACTCCTGCAGACGGCCACCACCGTCTGCCAACCTTGTTGTCAGTGCCTGGGCTCCTACCCAGGCACACGCAGACGTTTTACTCCTCTCACTTTCACCTCCAAAACTCATCTGTCTGTTTTCCTGCCTCCAGGCCTGTGAACTCCTTGGTGGGTGGGGCCAACTGGCTGGCTCCGCCCCACCAGGTGTGGACATCAGACCCTGGAGGGAGGCAACAAGGGTTTTTGTCTGACTGGTGTAACTGTCTAGGGAAGGGGGTGTGTATGTTGTTATGTCTGTGACTACCTGGCTAGTCCAGGGCGTCACAGAAGCTCTAGGGAACTTCATGCCCAAGAGAATTAAGGCTCTGCTTGAAAATAATGGTAGCCACACAAAATATTGACACTTTGGGCACAATTTGGGCATTTTCGCTTAGGGGTGTACTCACTTTTGTTGCCAGCAGTTTAGACAATGGCTTTGTGTTGATTTATTCAGAGGGCACCAAATTTACACTGTTATACAAGCTGTACACTGATTACATTGTATCAGTGTTATATCTTCATTCAGTGTTATCCCATCATAATAAAATATTTACAAAAATGTTAGAGGTGTATTCACTTTTGTGATATACTATATATTACTAGAGATGAGCGAACCGGTCCCGGTTCGGCTCGAGGCCGGTTCGCCGAACGGGGGTCCCGTTCGAGTTCGGCTCGTCGAACGTTCAACGAACCGAACTCGAACGTATAGGCTAGAATGGGAGGCAATCACAAACACATAAAAATGCATTATAAATGTACACAAACAGTTAATAAACATTGCCATAACACTTACCGGTCCTCGCGATCCCTTCTGCACTCTGTCTCCTGCCGCTATTCCATCCGATGATCGCTGAATCCTCCCGGTGACCTGCACTGCCAGCAGAGATGCAGGACCTATCGTGACGTCAAAATAGCCATGTGACCAGTCACGTGGCTATTATCTCATTGGCTACAGACTGGTCACATGACTATGACACGTCATGTAGGACCTGCGAGTGCATCTCTCCGGTACACGGTGCACATATGTGTATCGCCGTGTACCGGCGACATGCTCTAGCACACGGTCGACTCCCCGTTCCGTTAGGGACCGGCTGACACAGCCGGTCATTAACGGAGATCACCGTTGCCATAGCAACGCAGTTAGCGGTGACGTCACCGATAACCGCGGCTCCGAGAGCACCGTTGCTATGGTAACGCGTCTGTCAGCGTTACCGCTAGCAGCCAGCACTGATCACTCACGGAGTGAAGGCTGCACGCTGCTTCCCGATTGTAGTGATGATTGTAGTGAGGATGGAGGTTCCCCAGCCCCAAGTGATGAGCTGGTGAACCTCATCCTTCCTCACTACAATCGTCACTACTACTACACTAGTGATGATTGTAGTGAGGATGGAGGTTCCCCAGCCCCAAGTGATGAGCTGGTGAACCTCATCCTTCCTCACTACAATCGTCACTACTACTACACTAGTGATGATTGTAGTGAGGATGGAGGTTCCCCAGCCCCAAGTGATGAGCTGGTGAATCTCATCCTTCCTCACTACAATCGTCACTACTACTACACTAGTGATGATTGTAGTGAGGATGGAGGTTCCCCAGCCCCAAGTGATGAGCTGGTGAATCTCATCCTCACTACAATCGTCACTACTACTACACTAGAAAGAAAGAAGACAGAAGAGCAGGATCGTGGAGGGCTGACAGGGGGTAATAAAGATGGAGTCTCTAATGTGTCTGTGTATTTATTTCTATTAAAGTATTTTTTCTCTGTGTGGTGTCTTTTTTTTAACCCTTTATTGGAGATTCTTAATGGCCGGGTCAAACGTGCCTGACATTAAGAATCTCTGGCTTAATACTGGCTGGTAAAACAAAGCCAGTATTAACTCATGATTACCCAACAAGCCACCCGGCTCCAGGGCTGTTGGAAGAGTTGGATACAGCGCCAGATGATGGCGCTTCTATGAGAGCGCCATTTTCTGGGACGGCTGCGGACTGAAATCCGCAGCAGAGGCGCCCACAAACCTCGGGCTAACCTGTGCTGCGGATTCCAATCCCCAGCTGCCTAGTTGTACCCGGCTGGACACAAAAATAGGGCGAAGCCCACGTCATTTGTTTTTTAATTATTTCATGAAATAAGTGAAATAATTAAAAAAAACGGGCTTCCCTATATTTTTGGTTCCCAGCCGGGTACAAATAGGCAACTGGGGGTTGGAGGCAGCCCGTGGCTGCCAGCTGTACCTGGCTAGCATACAAAAATAAGGCGAAGCCCACGTCATTTTTTTGGTGGGCAAAACAATTCTGCATACAGTCCTGGATGGAGTATGCTGAGCCTTGTAGTTCTGCAGCTGCTGTCTGCTCTTCTCCATACAGACAGACAGCAGCTGCAGAACTACAAGGCTCAGCGTACTCCATCCAGGACTGTATGCAGAAGTTTTTTGCCCCCTGAAAAAATTATGTGGGCTTCGCCATATTTTTGTATGCTAGCCAGGTACAGCAGGCAGGTACGGCTGCCCCCAACCCCCAGTTGCCTATTTGTACCCGGCTGGGAACCAAAAATAAAGGGAAGCCCTTTTTTTATTATTTCATGAATTTCATGAAATAATTAGAAAACAAATGACGTAGGCTTCGCCCCATTTTTGTGTCCAGCCAGGTACAACTAGGCAGCTGGGGATTGGAATCCGCAGCACAGGTTGGCCTGAGCTTTCTGGGCCCCACTGCTGCGAATTGCAGTCTGCAGCCGCCTCAGAAAATGGCATTTTCATAGAAGCGCCATATTCTGGCGCTGTATCCAACTCTTCCAGCACTTGCCTGCTATACCTGGCTAGCATACAAAAATATGGCGAAGCTCACGTCCTTTTTTTGTAGTTTTTTGGCAAAAAAAATAAAAAATGCTTCTCTGGATTTTCCATTGCCAGTGAAGGTAACACCAAGCAGTGGGGGTTAGCAGCCAGTAGCTGCTTGGATTACCCTTAGCTAGCAATACAAAAAATGCAGCGGGAGCCCATATTTATTTTTTTTAATTATTTATATAAATAACTAAAAATAAAATGGGCTTCCCTGTATTTTGATTGCTGGACATCACAGTGCTGTAAAAATAAATCTTTAAAAAAATGACGTAGCGCTCCGCGGTATTTTTGATTCTCAGCGCAGATAAAGCAGACAGCTATGGGTTGCCACCCCCATCTGCCTGCCGTTACCTTGGTTGGCAATCAAAATACAGGGAAGCCCATTAATTTTTTCTATTTAAAAAATAGTTAAAAAAAAAAAAATGACGTTGGGTCCCCCCATTTTTGATAGCCAGCTAGGGTAAAGCAGACGGCTGTAGCCTGAAAACCACAGCTGGCAGCTTTACCGTGGTTGGGGATCCAATGTGGAGGTCCCCTCAGGCTCTTTTTTATAATTATTTTATAAATATTAATAATTACACAAAAAAAGTAGGGTCCCCTCCAAATTGGATCACCAGCCAAGGTAAAGCGGACAGCTGTGGTCTGGTATTCTCAGGGTGGGAAGGTCCATAGTTATTGGGCCTTCACAGCCTAAAAATAGCAGGCCGCAGGCACCCCAGACGTGGCGCATCCACTAGATGCGCCAATCCTGGCGCTTCACCCCAGCTCATCCCGTGCCCTGGTGCAGTGGCAAACGGGGTAATAAATCGGGTTGATACTAGCTGTAAAGTCACCTGAGATCAAGCCCAGCAGTTTGTGATGTCATGGCGTCTATTAGATACCCAACATCATAAACTGTCAGTACTAACAAAAACAAAAAATCGACAAAAGAAATTTATTTGAAAAAACAGTCACCAAAACATTTCCTCTTTCACCAATTTATTGTAAGAAAAAAAATAAAGGGGTCCCACGACGACTCTGGACCGTCTAGAATATGGGGGGGAGACACTCAGGGAACGTATCCCCCATTTTCTAGGAGTGCGGACCCTTCATGTGAGGAGTGTGGGTGCAATGAATCTGCACTCACTCTCCCCGGGTCCACAGCAGCAGAGTCCATGTCGTAATGGTTGCTACCAAAGCTGCAATGCCCTGCTCATGAGGTAAGGGCATGCCTAATCAGGAGAACTACTGTAGAGGAAGCTCTGCTCACTGGTATATAGGTGCTCAGAGGTAATAATAGATAAAATTAGTGAGTAACCTCGGCACTCTAAATCTCCCAGACTAAGTCAGTAAGTCCCAATGGATAGTAATGCAAAATCACTCTTTATTGGTCCGTATTAAGAACATTTTTTTTTTCATAAGCATATATGTTTTTGTCCAAAACAAGTTACAATTGACGTTTCGGCCTGAGCCTTCGTCAGATTGGACTTATCTGCATGTAATCATGAAAAATGACAATAATCAGTATCACATAAGAGTGAGAGAACAATAACATAAACTCGAACAATGTAGAGGTACAATTGGCATGCAGCAAAAAAATTGCAACACAGCAAGAAATGAAACACATGATACAAATGTCATAATACAGTACAAGGACAATATAGTAATGACAAATATGGGGTCAGAGTAGACTTAGACAGCTCTGGTACGAAAGAGATGTCAATCATAAAGTAACATGTGCAGTAGGTGTAGAGCTACAGTATGCATGGCAGAGCTAATGGGTAGACCGACCATAGAAAAAGAACGGAGAAAAAGTGGAGAAAAAGTGGAGAATAAGTGGAGAATAAGTGGAGAAAAAGTGGAGAAAAAGTGGAGAAAAAGTGGAGAAAAAGTGGAGAAAAAGTGGAGAAAAAGTGGAGAATAAATGGAGAAAAAGTGGAGAATAAATGGAGAAAAAGTGGAGAAAAAGTGGAGAAAAAAGTGGAGAAAAAGTGGAGAATAAATGGAGAAAAAGTGGAGAATAAATGGAGAAAAAGTGGAGAAAAAGTGGAGAAAAAAGTGGAGAAAAAGTGGAGAAAAAGTGGAGAATAAATGGAGAAAAAAAATGGAGAAAAAGTGGAGAAAAAGTGGAGAAAAAGTGGAGAAAAAGTGGAGAAAAAGTGGAGAAAAAGTGGAGAAAAAGTGGAGAAAAAGTGGAGAAAAAGTGGAGAAAAAGTGGAGAAAAAAAATGGAGAAAAAGTGGAGAAAAAGTGGAGAATAAATGGAGAAAAAGTGGAGAAAAAGTGGAGAAAAAGTGGAGAAAAAGTGGAGAATAAATGGAGAAAAAGTGGAGAAAAAGTGGAGAAAAAGTGGAGAAAAAGTGGAGAAAAAGTGGAGAAAAAGTGGAGAAAAAAATGGAGAAAAAGTGGAGAAAAAATGGAGAAAAAGTGGAGAAAAAGTGGAGAAAAAGTGGAGAAAAAAAATGGAGAAAAAGTGGAGAAAAAAAATGGAGAAAAAGTGGAGAAAAAGTGGAGAAAAAGTGGAGAAAAAGTGGAGAAAAAGTGGAGAAAAAGTGGAGAAAAAGTGGAGAAAAAGTGGAGAAAAAGTGGAGAAAAAGTGGAGAAAAAAATGGAGAAAAAGTGGAGAAAAAGTGGAGAATAAATGGAGAATAAATGGAGAAAAAGTGGAGAAAAAGTGGAGAAAAAATGGAGAAAAAGTGGAGCACCCTTTGGTGCCTTTCATGTGGCACTAAGGGGTGCCTAGCTTTGTATTTAGCCAAAAAAATGAAAAAAAAAAAATGACGTAGGGTTCCCCCTAGTTTTGTAGCCAGCTAGGGTAAAGCAGACGGCTGCAGCCTGCAGACCACAGCTGGCAACCTCACCTTGGCTGGTAATCCAAAACTGAGGGCACCCCACGCTGTTATTTTAAATTAAATAAATAATTTAAAAAAAAAAACACGTAGGGGTCCCCCAAAATTGGATCACCAGCCAAGGTAAAGCAGACAGCTGGGGCCTGATATTCTCAGACTAGGGAGGTCCATGGTTATTGGACTTTCCCTACCCTAAAAATAGCAGGCCGCAGCCGCCCCAGAAGTGGCGCATCCATTAGATGCGCCAATCCTGGTGCTTCGCCCCAGCTCATCCCGCGCCCTGGTGCGGTGGCAAACGGGGTAATATATGGGGTTAATACCAGATGTGTAATGTCACCTGGCATCAAGCCCTGGGGTTGGTGAGGTCAGGCGTCTATCAGATACCCGACATCACCAACCCAGTCAGTAATAAAAAAAAATAGACGACAAACACATTTTTATTTGAAAAAACACTCCCCAAAACATTCCCTCTTTAACCAATTTATTAGAAAGAAAAACAAATCCAGGTCTGGTGTAATCCAAGGGGTTGCCATGACGATCCACACTGTCCCAGTCAATGAAGAGCAGGATGTTCCCCATTGGCTGGGAGAGCAGTGCAGTGACCTGAGCTAACATCAATGGGTCAGCCCAGGTCACTGCAGGGGATGACAAGTGCTGCTGTCAGCGAGGTACATTACCTGCGCTGATCTCCAGCACACTGACAGCCCCTGTCACTGAGGTCAATGACCGGCGCCTTCACATCAAGTATCGCGAGAGGTCTGTGACGTCACCGCCAGTGTCAGTCTCGGGTCGGAAGCGATAGGTGATGTGACAAGCGGCGGCCATGGAGGACAGTGACAGCGCTGAGGTCGGGATGGCGGGACTTCATCACTGCGGGTAAGCCGAGCGGGGGAGGGGGTATGGGGGGGTGCGTGTGTGAGAGTGTGTGTGTGTGCGTGTGTGTATATGTATGTATACATGCCGCGGGCAGGAGGGGGCGGAGCGAGCTGAGCGGGAAGTGTGGGCTTCCTGCACGTAACTAAGATAAACATCGGGTTACTAACCAAAGCGCTTTGCTTGGATACCCGATGTTTATCTTGGTTACCAGCTTGTGGCAGGCTGCCAGCGATGGCTCCTGCACACTGTAGCTGGGAGGGGGGGGGGTGCGTGAGTGAGAGTGTGTGTGTGTGTGTGTGTGTGTGTGTGTGTGTGTACATGCCGCGGGCAGGAGGGGGCGGAGCGAGCTGAGCGGGGAAGTGTGGGCTTCCTGCACGTAACTAAGATAAACATCGGGTTACTAACCAAAGCGCTTTGGTTGGATACCCGATGTTTATCTTGGGTACCAGCTTCTGGCAGGCTGCCAGCGATGGCTCCTGCACACTGTAGCTGTAAAAAGCCCTGCTTTTTGCTGCTAGAACCGTTCTCGAACGTATCTAGAACTATCGAGCTTTTGCAAAAAGCTCGAGTTCTAGTTCGATCTCGAACAGCCCCAAAAATCACTCGAGCCCCGAACTGGAGAACCTCGAACCACGAACCGCGCTCAACTCTATATATTACTTTAAGATTCGAAAGCAACAAACGATAAATCCATCCAATTAGTAATAACCAGAAAGGCAGTAAAATAAAAATGAACAAAAGTTCCAAAATCACTTTTTTTTCCCAAATGTAGTTATCCGATGTCACACATCTTGGGAAATGTTGAGTCAAGATCACATTTTTGGAAGAAGCCACATGTATGCTGTATGAGCAAATATATGCATTTTTAATACATAAGTAAATAGATTTGCAAAATGTGTTGTCTTCAAGAAAACAAATAAGAGTAAACGTACAATACTTGCTACAGTTCTTTTCACCATAAACCAATCCTTTCTTATAAGACACAATCAGTTTTTGTTTTTGTTTAGACTGCTAATATTATGGCGATTCTAAGTGCACACTACATTTTAGGAATCCAGATGGTCTAAATAAGTTTTACATTGTTTTCTTCTACATTCCAAAAGCTTCTTTCCCATCTTGTTAGATGACATAAGAGTTAAGTACCCCAACAATAATCTATTGTCCTCCTTCTCTCTCTTGGGGAGACAAGCACACTGCTCTCTTGTATTTCATTCCTCATTTCTCTGGTTATTTGAGCTGTTTGCATTTGTTGCTTCTTGTTCTTGCCTTTTATTTATTTCAATAGACCCACAACTGCCAAGTTTTATGGAAAAAACTGAACTCTAAGAAATATCATGTTGCTTCACCACTGGGAGCCAGATGTCACAATGCTGGCTCCACACTGGTCCAGGGTCTTAAAAGCACAGCTACATATTGTATGAAGTGAGAAATGAGTCATAGGCACTTAACTAGAAAGGCTTCAGCGGTGGCAAGCTACAGTAAATAGACTCTTTTAAGTTTCCTTCACAATATCGAATACTGCTTGGCCTGGCACAGGCAATCAGTGCTGACGTTGGAGTTTATTTTTCTTTTTTAAAGTGCCATCGAATGGTATTCCAAAACCAGAGATCACCTATGCAGCAACCTTATTTAAAATCTATGGAAATGGCAAAGAATTGTGACTTCATATCCAACTTAGTGATTGACAGCAGCTAAGATTGATTTTTTTTTGTTATGAGGTGGTGCAGAAGGGAAAAAGCACTCTACTTTATGAAAATGCAGTGAACAAGTATGTGTATTATTTTAACTGTTTACTTTTCAAATGGTATTTAAACAAAAAAAGGTTCTTTGCTTCTTTACCATTTCCTGTGCTGCTAAAGACCAGTTGGGGCATTGAACTGACCCTTTTGCAATGATGCAGCCTCTTCCCAATTAGAATTAAAGGCAATTGATTAAAAACCTTTTTGTTCAAACTTTGCTTAGTTAAAAAGTGAAAATAGAAATGTGACTGGGAATCAGGCCCAAATTGTCAATCTGCCAAAGTGTTAATATTAATTATAGATACACTGCACACTATGTTTTTTTTGCAAGTGAAAAATATTTATTTACATAGGAGAGATCATTAAGCTTATTGCGACCAATTCCTACGTTTCGGCTAATAATAGCCTTGTTCACATAGTCGCTAAGAAGGAAAAGAAAAAAGCTTTGAGTACATAAATACACTCATACATATTTACAAATATATACATGAATATACAATATGTGCAAGTTAACATATTTTATAAGGAATTAATTTACGTTTTTGATAATGGTTTCCCTATATGTTAAGTCATGGTACAGGTACATGGTACAGCAGTCACACTATCACCCACAGAATGTACATGTTGGTACTGACTGCTGTACATAAATTTTATAGTTGATACTTCAATTGCTATATATACATTATGTAGGTGATACTGCTAGCAGTCACAGAACTATACTAGAAAAAAGTCCCACTCACCCTATTCATATGGAGACCTCCCAAACCAGACGGTGCCAGGGCAAAAAGGAGTCGGCATTCATCTACATGGCAGGAACAAAGGAAGATGCCCAGCAATCACTTCTAGGTTCTATAAAAATAAAAATCCTTTATTTTAATCCATATTAAAAAACATCAGTCCATCCGAAAGTTAAAAAAATCCAAAGGATAATTAAGTAGAGGAACTAGTTTCAGACTACATGTCCTTATTCCCTCCTAATATTGGTTAGACACGACTTATTTTTCATTAATCCATGCTGTCTGTCAGTTATTATATTATTTTCTGCAATATATTTTTGCATGTCATCCCTTGTGTGTATTGAACAATACAAAAAAAGAAACAGAAAAAAGGCAAATTGGACAAATTTCACACAAAACCCAAAAAATAGGCCAGACAAAATTGTATTGTAAAGCAGCTGAAATTCCTAAACTCTTCATCAAATTTTAATGTGAATACCTTCAAATGAAAGCTAAAAGTGAGGACTTTATGTAAATTAAAAGAACAATCGCATATTTTAGTTAATTTATTATAGAGGACCCATGAAACTACTTTTCTTCAGTGAAACCTCAAAACATACCATGTTCTTAATCTAAAATAGAGTATTCATGCTGTGTTCCAGGGATACTTTAAGTTTATGTTCAAGAGATTGTAGGCAACCAAGGAAACCTAGCTAACAAATACTGACTTACTGGCACATCTTAACATGTATATGTCGGCTTAGACATTGTCGGCGTGTGGATCCTTTCAGTGTGGATCTATAAGTGTGCAAAAAATGAATTAGCCTGAATTCCATATTTTGCATTTATTCATCATCTACTCTCCATCATCCACATGGCAGGAACAAAGGAAGATGCCCAGCAATCACTTCTAGGTTCTATAAAAATAAAAATCCTTTATTTTAATCCATATTAAAAAACATCAGTCCATCCGAAAGTTAAAAAAATCCAAAGGATAATTAAGTAGAGGAACTAGTTTCAGACTACATGTCCTTATTCCCTCCTAATATTGGTTACACACGACTTATTTTTCATTAATCCATGCTGTCTGTCAGTTATTATATTATTTTCTGCAATATATTTTTGCATGTCATCCCTTGTGTGTATTGAACAATACAAAAAAAGAAACAGAAAAAAGGCAAATTGGACAAATTTCACACAAAACCCAAAAAATAGGCCAGACAAAATTGTATTGTAAAGCAGCTGAAATTCCTAAACTCTTCATCAAATTTTAATGTGAATACCTTCAAATGAAAGCTAAAAGTGAGGACTTTATGTAAATTAAAAGAACAATCGCATATTTTAGTTAATTTATTATAGAGGACCCATGAAACTACTTTTCTTCAGTGAAACCTCAAAACATACCATGTTCTTAATCTAAAATAGAGTATTCATGCTGGGTTCCAGGGATACTTTAAGTTTATGTTCAAGAGATTGTAGGCAACCAAGGAAACCTAGCTAACAAATACTGACTTACTGGCACATCTTAACATGTATATGTCGGCTTAGACATTGTCGGCGTGTGGATCCTTTCAGTGTGGATCTATAAGTGTGCAAAAATAAATTAGCCTGAATTCCATATTTTGCATTTATTCATCATCTACTCTCCATCATCTAATCATCGTGTCTGCTCTATTCACAGGTATGTGTGACAACCACCCATCTTTCCCATGACCTGCCTTTCTTTGTGTATCATCCTGACTTCTCTGTATTGGTATGTGTCTAACTGACCACTCCATGAACCCCCTATTCTCCCCTTTCTTTATAACTTCCCTGTTATCTGTGCCTATGTTCTCTTACAGCTGGGGTCAGCTTTGATTTAAGTAATCAGGATGAGTACCAGCCCCTCCCTTCTGTGATCCACCTGAGTGCTTTCTAACACTATATATGTGGTTCACATTGTCGGCTTAGACATTGTCGGCGTGTGGATCTGTAACACCCTCGACTAGCCAGGTAGTCACAGATAGCGCCCCATACAACACCTATCCCCTAAAAAGGTGTCATCAGCCAACCAATAAAACCTAGTCACCTCTCTCAGTGCTTGATGGACACACCAGGGGGCAGAGCCAGGAGGTTGGTCACGCCCACTGAGGAGTTCAGAGGGCCTGAGGCAGGAAAAACACAGTCAGTTCTCAAGGGGAGTTTGTAGTAGGAGGCAGTGAGTGGAGGAGGTCAGGCCTGTGTGACAGGCTAGTAGCAGACTGACAGGTGCCAGGGTTGGAGCCCGGGCACCTTTGGCTAGGAGGCAAGTGGTGGCCTTAGCCTGCAGGAGCCGGGAAGATGGCTCGGTGGAACCGTGGTGGACCGGGACAGGGTAGTGGCCCCGGGTACCGACCCGGGGAATCGACTCGGAAACCGGAGCACAAAGGGGGTACTCAGACTCTGAAACGAGGTCCAGAAGCCACTGGACCGAGTTAATTAACTGATTGCGGTATGGACTATAGGTCCTTTCCCACCCAAAGTCCCGACTGAAGACAACAGCCCAACAAGGGGGATAGAAAGCCACCGCACAGGCAGAGAGATCCCACGGGCCAGCGTCTGCGGGAAAAAGGGCTCTCCCGACATCCACAAAGCTGGGGAGCGGGCTCCCGTCGCTGAAGCGCAGGCAGTCCACAGATACACAACACGGTGCAGGAAAAAGGCTTCGACCACCAACCGGGTGGGGGACCCGACTCAGCCGGCTGCGGGCTTCGACCACCATCAACTTGTTTTACCAGAGACTTGTGTGTGTTACTAAGCGTGAGTACAGGAAACTTCTAAAGAAAATCGGGGATCATCGCCGCGCTTATCACCTTTGAATCTAATGAATAGTTTTCAGGTCATTTATTGAAGAAGTACAAGTCTACGCGTTTCAGGGATCTCTATCCCCTTCCTCAAGACAAGTAAATGATGACACAGAAGATCTTACAGCAGAGAACACAGAAATATATATATACCTTAAGTCATATACGTCAGTGACTCATCTACGTCATAGAACAACCCACCAAAAAATATAAAAACCTTCGGTAGAAACACATGGTTGATTTGAAATAACGTCATAAGGTGTATAGTTTGTAAAATCAATCTAACTTGCATCATAAATAGGAGTTATAGCATAAAATAGCAAATGATAGAAAACATTATCCTTTTCTATGTGTATTAAAGAACGGGTGTATTTTCTTTTTTTATTTTTTTGTAGTATTCTGATTCAAATTTTTTTTTTTCTTTGTGTGTATGTATTTGTAGAGCTGAAATGTCAGTGTCATCTTTATCCATCACACATGCGTTTCTACCTGGAATTGAACACCCACACCCATCTGTTATAGTAAACCTCAGGGAGAGGGATTTGCCCATAGATCCAGTGTTAATATACAGAGTTCATGGAGACAAGAAAGGGAGAGAAGGGGGAATGAAAATTATTTACTAATGGTATTGTTCATCAACGTATGAAAAACGCAAATGAACAGGGAAAAAAGTGAAAAGGTAAGTAGCCTGACCCGCAAGGGTTCATCGGAGTTCAGCCACTACGGGGAAAGAAAGCTGACAGACCGTGCACGGAACACATCAGCAGGAAGCTCACACTTCAAAAGGGACGGAGAACCACGGTACGATTGCAGAACTCTGACGAGTCTGCAGCTGTCTCCACCAGCCTCAATGCTCCATCAGGTGTTGTGACTGTCTCACAACATCCATAGGTGAGTGCACCTTACAATCCCCCTACTGTTGTTTATTAGTTAAAACCCTATGCACCTGTCTTTCTCCCACTACTTCTTAGATTACTAATCGTGAGTATGTGACGCCCTGGACTAGCCAGGTAGTCACAGACAGGCCCTTGCACAAACACCCGTCCCCCTAAAAAGGTAACAGCAGCCAACCTAAAACTTTGGTCACCTCCCTCAGAGCTTAATGGACACACCAGGGGGGCAGAGCCAGGCAGTTGGCCACGCCCACCGAGGAGTTCAGAGGGTCTGAGGCAGGAAGTGCAGAGGAGTCAAGTTCAGTAGTGAGGAGATATTAGTTTAGGAGGTGAAAGAGAGAGCAGTAACGTCTGACAGGGGTCTGGGTCGTAGCCTGGACACCCTTTGGCTAAGAAGCAGATGGTGGTTGCTGTCTGCAGGAGCCGGAAAGACGGCCTGGTGGAACCGTAAGGGACCGGGACCGGGACCGGGCAGTGGCAAGGCCGGTACCGAACCGGGGAACCAAATGGAAACCGGAGCACACAGGGGGGTACTCAGACCCTGAAACGAGGTCCTGAATATACCGGACTAAGTTAATTCACTGATTGAGGTCTGGACCTTAGGTCCTTTCCCAACCAAATCCCGACAGAAGACAACAGCCCAACGAGGGGGATAGAAAGCCACCGCTCAGGCAGAGAGATCCCACGGGCCAGCGTTTGTGGGCAAACGGGCTCTCCCGATACACACACAGCCGGGGAGCGGGCTCCCGTCGCTGAAGCGCAGGCAGTCCACAGCTACAAAACAAGGTGCAGAAGAAAGGCGGGGACCACCAAACCGGGTGGGGGACCAGACGCAGCCGGCTGCGGGCACCGACCACCATCTTTTTGGTTTACCAGAGACTCCAGTGTATCTGTCAGAGTGAGTACAACTGTGCCTTCGGGCCGCGCACCGCCCCACACCACACCAATCCGCCCGCACCCTCACAACCGGGCCCCGGGACCATCAACACCCTACCCACGGAGGGGATCAAGACCTGGCTGTGCAACACCGTCCCCGGGGGCCTAGTAAACAGCAGCGGTGGTGTCTACATTCACCACAACCCATGGGTGGAATCACAAACTTAACCCAAACCACAGGGCCCCCGGGTCCGGAGACGCTTGAGCCACCCACCAGCGAGCCCGGATCCGAGCGGCTCGGCTGCAGCCGAGCGTGGGGCGGTACAGATCCTTTAAGTGTGGATCTATAAGTCGGCAGAAAATGAATTAGCCCGAATTGGGCCGGAAGGGACCGGAAGGTAACTGGATGCATAGTCACAGTAAACAATGTTTTTGTATCTTTTTACTTTCACCCCTATAATACTTCACTTTCTACTTTCCCCTCTGATCCCTACATCCAGTAATGAGCTATTCATCTCTCCCTCCATCCTCCCCACCCATCTCACCCTCTCCTCAGATCTGTTCCTCCACTTTACACCCTTTGTCTCCAGACATACACGCCCAACTCATGGCCTCTCCTGCTCCCACTTACTAACACTCTCTCTGCTGGAGACATCTCTCCAAACTCTGGCCCTCCTCACCACATCTCCATTGTCACAACTAACTGCCATCCACAATGTAACACAAATCTTCACAACCCTTCTAACCTCATACCCATTCACCCAGCCCCCGCTCCCCCAGTCCCACTAACAGGAGCTCTATGGAACGCTCGCTCTGTCTGCAATGATCTTTTCATCACTGATAAACTTTACTTCCTTGGCATCACAGAAACCTGGCTCACCCCCTCAGACAAAGCCTCTCCTGCTGCACTTTTTTATGGTGGTCTCCAACTCTCTCACACCCCCCGCCCCAGTAACAAGCATGGTGTAGGAGTTGGTTTGCTCCTGTCCGACCAATGCTCCTTTACACCAATTCCACAACCACCCTCTGTTACTCTTCCCTCTTTTGAGTTGTACTTCGTACAAATCTACGCCCCTTCCAACCTCCAAATGGCTGTCATTTATCGCCCCCCAGGACCAGCCACTGCCTTTTTTGACCATTTCACCACCTGGCTAATACATTTCCTTTCCACCGATATCCATCCCCACCATCATCATGGGTGACTTTAACATTCCCATTGACACTTGTCACTCATCTGTCTCTAAACTTCTAACACTGGAGTCGCTTCCTCCTTCAGCCTCACCCAATGGTCCACTGCAGCTACTCACAAAGATGGCCACACGCTGGACCTCGTCTTCATTAGCCTCTGTTCCCTATCTAACCTCTTTAACACGCCTCTTCCCCTGTCTGACCACAACCTACTCACATTCTCTTCCCTCTCTTCTCCAAGTACACAACCCCCCCTCCACAAACTTTCACACTCCCGCAGAAATCTCAATCACTTTGACTTACACTCACTTTCTCAGTCTCTTTTCCCTCTTTCAGACATTGCTTCTTCACACAATGCAGATGCTGCCACATTATACAACACCACCATCTCTGCAGCTCTCGAATCAGCTGACTCTCTCACACACACCAAAACCCGTACAATTAACAGGCAACTCTGGCACATGAGTCAGACTAAAGAATTGAGACGGGCTTCAAGAATTGCTGAGCACAGATGGAAGAGGTCTCATTCCACTGAGCACTTCCTTACATACTGTATAAACAGGCTCTCACCACTTTCAAGTCTGCACTCGCTGCTGCAAAACAAACCTACTTCTCATCCCTCATATACTCTCTATCCCACAACCCTAAACAGCTATTCAACACTTTCAACTCTCTCCTCCGTCCCCCGACACCACCTCCCTCTCTTCTCATCTCAGCTGAAGACTTTGCCTCTTTCTTCAAGCAGAAGATTTACAACATCAGAGCAAGCTTTGGCCCACAATCACCACAGCCGCTCCTCACAACTACTCAGCTTTCTTCCTCCAAATCCAGCTTCTCCACCATGACAGTAGATCATCTTTCCACTATACTCTCAAGATCACATCTCACCACCTGTCTGCTTGACCCAACCCCATTCCACCTCATCCCCAATCTCACCACAGTCTTCATCCCGACCCTAACCCATCTCGTCAACCTATCACTAACAACTGGTGTATTCCCTTCATGCTTTAAAAATGCCTCCATCACACTCATCCTCAAAAAGCCTTCCCTTGATCTTTCCTCTGTGTCAATCTATCATCCCATATCACTTCTCCCCTATGCCTCAAAAATACTGGAACAGCATGTCCATCTTGAACTGTCCTCCCACCTCTCTTCCTGCTCCCTCTTTGACTGTTTAAAATCTGGCTTCCGACCCCATCATTCCACTGAAACTGCTTCAACCAAAGTCACTAACGACCTATTAACCGCAAAATCCAAGTGACACTACTCTGTCCTCCTCCTCCTGGACCTGTCCTCTGCCTTTGACACAGTAGACCACTCACTTCTACTACAAATTCTCTTGTCTCTGGGCATCACAGACTTGGCGCTATCTTGGATCTCCTCATACTTAACCAACCGAACTTTCAGTGTCGGTGTCCCCCAAGGTTCAGTTCTTGGACCCCTGCTGTTCTCCATTTACACCTTCAGCCTGGGACAGCTCATAGAGTCCCACGGCTTTCAGTATCATCGCTACGCTGATGATACGCAGATCTACCTCCCTGGACCTGACATCACCTCCCTACTAACCAGAATCCCACAATGTCTGTCTGCTATTTCATCCTTTTTCTCTTCTCGATTCTTAAAACTGAACATGGAGAAAACAGAATTCATTGTCTTTCCTCCTCCTCACTCAACTTCCACACCTGACATATCCATCAATCTCAATGGCTGCTCACTTTCCCCAGTGCCACGTGCTCGCTGCCTGGGAGTAATCCTAGACTCTAATCTCTCTTTCAAGCCACACATCCAAGCCCTCTTCACCTCCTGCCGCCTCCAACTCAAAAATATTTTCAGGATCCGTACATTCCTTTTCCAAGAAGCTGCAAAAACCCTAGTACATGCCCTTATTATCTCCTGCCTGGATTATTTCAACGTCCTGCTCTGTGGCCTCCCTTCTAACAGTCTCTCACCCCTACAATCTATTTTAAACTATGCTGCCCGGCTAATCCACCTGTCCCCCCGCTACTCCCCGACCTATACTCTCTGCCAATCCCTTCACTAGCTTCCTATTACCCAACGACTCCAGTTCAAAACACTAACCATGACCTACAAATCCATCCATAACCTTTGTCCTCCCTACATCTCTGACCTAGTCTCCCGGTACTTACCTGCCACTAACCTTCGATCCTCACAAGATCTCCTTCTCTACTCCCCTCTCATCTCCTCTTCCCACCATCGCATCCAAGATTTCTCCCGTGCCTCCCCCAGACTCTGGAATTCTCTGCCACAACACATCAGACTCTCGCCTACCTTGAAAAGCTTCAAAAGGAACCTGAAGACCCACCTCTTTCGACAAGCCTACAACCTGACGTAACCCTCAGTCTGATATAGCGCCGCACAACCAGCTCTACCCTCACCTACTGTATCCTCACCTATCCCTTGTAGACTGTGAGCCCTCACGGGAGGGACCTCTATCCTCCTATACCAGTCTGTGCCTTGTATTGTTTATGATTATTGTACTTGTCCCTATTATGTATACCCCTTTCACATGTAAAGCGCCATGAAATTGATGGCGCTATAATAATAAATAATAATAATGTATACATTGAAACTGTAGGCAACCATGGAAGCCTAGCTAATAAATACTGACTTACTGGCACATCCTAACATGTATACATTGAAACTGTAGGCAACCATGGAAGCCTAGTTAATAAATACTGATTTACTGACACATTTATTCTTAACATGTATACATTGTACTTAGGATTTGGATACAAAATTGTCTAGTTTGTTGAAAATTGTTGCAGACGTATCTTTCCACAGCTGTTAGCACTAGACTCTATCAGCTTTACTATAGATAGCCTTGCACATGTACATTAGTGTTTCTGTTTGTTACTCAGACTGTTCACAATTTTTTGGGAAAATATGCTCGCTCCTTTTACTTTAATGCTTTCATAACAGCAAGACATCTGATTTTCATTAAACCATCCAAAGCACAGAACAATCAAGTTTAATTTGTACCAGGCACAAATCTTAGATACTAAAACTTACATAAAACATACCATTCCAAACCGATTCACAATCCTGCCCTTGTTCCCCTCTGCCAAGTTTCTCTGTATTTTTGTGAAATATACTTTTATATAATATCCAGCTCCCTTTATCTCAATGTTTAGTTGTAAACAATACTAAAAATAACCGAGTGACATATTAAATACTAAAATATCAATCACTCGACCACAATAACAACACAAGACATAATTACATTGTAAACCATTTCCCATTCTTGACAGAATAATTTATTGGTCTGTGATTCTGTATTTCTACTGGATAGATATGCTTATGGAGTTATGCGGATGGTTAACTTTGCATAATTTTTTTTCTCATTTTGTTTTTATTCACTTACAAATTAAATATGTACATAATACAGAACAGAATAAGAAGAGAAAGCTCTGTAGGGTAGAGGGGAAGACTGGCAGGTATCTGGACTAGTGATGTCACTGAACAAGTATGGTGATGTCATGCAATGGCAGTAAAGCAGCTAATTAGCTAAATGTCAAACATAGTGGATTACAAAGTATCTATTTCCATCTTTAAGGCCGCATTACACGCTGCGACGTCGCTAAAACGATGACGTTGGGGGTCACGGAATTCGTGACGCACATCCGGCTGCGTTAGCGATGTCGTTGCATGTGACACCTACGTGCGATCCAAAATCGTCGCAAACACGTGCAAAATTTCTAACTGTTGACATGCTCCCCTATTCCCAATTATCGTTGCTGCTGCAGGTACGATGTTGTTCGTTGTTCCTGCAGCAGCACATATCGCTATGTGTGACACCGCAGGAACGAAGAACCTCACCTTACCTGCAGCCGCTGGCAATGAGGAAGAAAGGAGGTGGGCGGGATGTTCGTCCCGCTCATCTCCACCCCTCCTCTTCGATTGGGTGACCGCTTAGTGACGTTGCTGTGACGCCGAACGAACCGCCCACTTAGAAAGGAGGCTGTTCGCCAGTCACAGCGAAGTTGCAGGGCAGGTAAGTAGTGTGATGGGTCCGCGCGATTTTGTGCACCACAGGCAGCAATTTGCCCGTGACGCACAAACAAACGATGGGGGCGGGAACGCACGCTAGCGATCTCGCTAGCGAGATCGCAGCGTGTAAAGCGGCCTTTAGATGAAGATTTTGCCCTGAACTGGCGCCTCCTCCATTTTGTGCAGTTGCTGTCCTCCTTGCCAGCCCTGTGTGCATAACGCATCCTGCATCATCCACTCAGAGGCCTCCATTGTGCTCCTGCACATGAGCACTTTGATCTCTTCTGCTAAGGGCAGAGCAAAGTACTGTAATGTGTAGGCGTGAGGAGAGGTCAAGGACCGCCCACACATGCGCACTACAGTACTTTGCTTTGCCTTCAGATGGGCAGATGAAAGTGCGCATGCGCAGAAATGCAATGGAGGCCTCTGTGTGAATGATGAAAGCGTCATGGACATGAGGCTGAGGAGGAGGACGGCGATCGCACAAGATGGAGGAGGTGCAAGGACCGAGAGCAGTGACACCCAACGGACCAGACCGCCCCCTAGGTGAGTATAATAAAGGTGTTTTTTATGTTAGACAGAGCGGTCTGGGCTCTTATATACAGTATTCTGGAATACTGTATACAAGAGCTCACTGGGGGTGGCCGCAACTCATAAGGGAAAACTTAGTGACAGGTTCCTTTTAAAAGTGATGTCAAAATGGAATTGAGAGGTAATTTATGTCTACAATAGGTTGTCTCATGAAGGCAAACTTTTTTTTCAGACTAAACTTGACCATTGCTAAGCTGATTGGTGTTTCTGAGAAAATCTGTAGTAATCAGCTGTGACTACTGGTGAAAGCATTAGCTAGCCACATATGTTTTTTTTAAGTTGGCTCCGGCATGGGAAAGGTAGAATTACCGTATATGTCGAGAATTCAAATGGACCTTATACATTCACAACCTTGTCTGCCACAGAACAGGTAGCACAGCACAGTCTATATTACCACCTCTCTTCTGTTTCATGGATGGGGTCACTCAATGAGGTCCACACAGCCTAATATGGCATATCTAAATAAACTACGCTAGTGAGACTACTGCTTTTTTAGATCTTTATATTATACAGTGGCTGTTTATTTATAGATTCATGGGTTTTGGATTGTGCAATAATGTTTACTGTGTAACATCCTTGGAAACGGATTGCTGAAATACTTCCTAATTTTCAAAATTTACAGAAATGAAGTGAAGTATGTTCTGCATTTAACAAAGTATTACATATTTGCCTGTTGTTGAAGCCAGTTTAATGCAGCTGTTTTTTTGGCCACAGTTTGTGAGTCCTTTCTGTGAGAGTAAAGCCCGCTTTACACGTTACAACAAATCTAACGATGTGCCGGCGGGGTCAAGTCGTAAGTGACGCACATCCGGCATCGTTACTGTTGTTGTCACGTGTGACAGCTTTGTGCGATTGCGATTGAACGTAAAACCGTTCATCGCATAAACTTCGTTCATTTCCTTAAAATTGCACGTCGGGTTGTTCAATGTTCCCGAGGCAGCACACATCGCATTGTGTGACACCCCGGGAACGATGAACAGATCTTACTTGCGTCCCGCAGCTCCCGCCGGCAATGCGGAAGGAAGGAGGTGGGCGGGATGTTTACGTCACGCTCATCTCTGCCCCTCCGCTTCTATTGGCCGGCTACCGCGTGACGTCGCTGTGACGCCGAACGTCCCTCCCACTCCAGAAAGTGGATGTTCGCCGCCCACATCGAGGTCGTATGGAAGGGTAAGTACGTGTGACGGCAAATAATCGTTTGTTCGACACGGTCAACAAATTGAACGTGCCGCACATACGATGGGGGCAGGTACGATCGCATACGATATTGTATGTGATATCGTAAGGTGTAAAGCAGGCTTAACACCTAAAACACCCTAGATTGTACAGAATTGAAATGAGATGAGTATAGTACTGTGACACCTGAATGCTTTCACTGTAACATCAAGTAGCTATGCTATAGTCTTCTAAGTTTGATTCATTGAAAAGTGTTGCATCTATGAAATCGACTCTGGATCTAAGTGTGAACATTTTTCCTTGTGGAGAGTGCTAAGCCAGTGTAAGGAGACTTACAGGCCATGCAGTGCATCTTTGGCAAAGAGGAACAGGACTTGAACTCTAGCACATGGCCTGTAAGTCTCCTTACACTGGCTTAGCATGCTCCATAAGGAGAAGCATTCCCCCTTAGAACCACAGAGTTCGCTCCCTCGGCTGAATCAGATCTCCAGCTTTGCACTGAAGAGGGGCAAACACCCCAAAACATGTGTCTGCAAATGGAGTTACTGGTTTGACTCATATCCTATGTCATGTGGCAAGGCTAAAGTGTCAGTACTGATTTTAGATTTGCTACATCCAATAAGTGACATTAGAGTTCAAGTTCTCTCACTCTCTGAAGATACAATTTACATATTGTAATGGAGTCCAAAATTCAACCAAATAATAAAACTTGCTTAAAAAGCATAATAGAAATCAGACCAGACAATACCAATTTCAATTTTGTCCTGTCTGTTCACATTGGAATTAATATTATTTTATTATTGGATTCAATGGGAAAGTCAAGTGCTGAATGAATCCTATTCTGAGACTTCTGACCCCAATTAAGCTTTCTGCACCAAAATCACTTATTTATCTTTGAACATGATTTATAAGTATGTGATGTAACTCATAAACTAACCTCAACCAAGACTAAATAACTTCTTTCTCCAAGTTTCCCCAATGTCCTACCGAAGGCACCATGTAGCATATGTGGTGCACTTGCCCCAAGGTGAAAAACGTATGGATTCTTATGCATAGTTTTATCTAGTCAGTTACCTCTTTCAATATGATGAAAGCTCTAGCTTAAGCTCTTTCAATTAACAAATTCCACAAATACCTTCCTACACCAACGCCCTGATCTCCTTTGTATTTCTACCAACTGAAATTACAATAGTTTGCTTTTGGAAATCGGTTGCTTCACCCTTGAGTCTAGTCAAATATAAACTAATATGGATTATGGTCAATGAATCCAGTATATTAAATAGTAGGGTAATATATATTATTTGAAAGACGGTGGATGGGCAATTAACCTTATGGGTCAACCCCTATCTTTTCATATCTGTCGCATCTCTAGTAAACATCCTGTCTTGTCTTAAGCTGGTGTCACACATAACGACGACGACAACGACGTCGCTGCTACGTCACCATTTTCTGTGACGTTGCAGCGACGTCCCGTCGCTGTCGCTGTGTGTGACATCCAGCAACGACCTGGCCCCTGCTGTGAGGTCGCCGGTCGTTGCTGAATGTCCAGCTTCATTTTTTGGTCGTCACTCTCCCGCTGTGACACACACATCGCTGTGTGTGACAGCGAGAGAGCGACGAAATGAAGCGAGCAGGAGCCGGCACTGGCAGCTGCGGTAAGCTGTAACCAGCGTAAACATCGGGTAACCAAGGGAAGACCTTTCCCTGGTTACCCGATGTTTACGCTGGTTACCAGCCTCCGCCGCTCTTGCTGCCAGTGCCGGCTCCTGCACTGTGACATGTGGCTGCAGTATGCATCGGGTAATTAACCCGATGTATACTGTAGCAAGGAGAGCAAGGAGCCAGCGCTAAGCAGTGCGCGCGGCTCCCTGCTCTCTGCACTGTGACATGTAGCTGCAGCACACATCGGGTTAATTAACCCGATGTGTGCTGCAGGAGAGCAAGGAGCCAGCGCTAAGCGCGGCTCCCTGCTCTCTGAACTGTGACATGTAGCTGCAGCACACATCGGGTTAATTAACCCGATGTGTGCTGCAGGAGAGCAAGGAGCCAGCGCTAAGCGCGGCTCCCTGCTCTCTGAACATGATCGCTGCTTCTGCTGTGTTTGACAGCTAAGCAGCGATCATAACAGCGACTTACAAGGTCGCTGTTACGTCACCGAAAATGGTGACGTAACAGCGACGTCGTTGTCGCTGTCGTTTAGTGTGACACCAGCTTTAAGGCCCAGTCACACTAAACAACTTACCAGTGATCCCAACAACGATCCAACCTGATAGGGATCGCTGGTAAGTTGCTAGGAGGTTGCTGGTGAGATGTCATACTGCGACGCTCCAGCGATCCCACCAGCAACCTGACCTGGCAGGGATCGCTGGAGCGTGGCTACACGAGTTGCTGGTGAGCTCACCAGCAACCAGTGACCAGCCCCCAGCCAGCAGCGCCGCGTGGAACCGATGCTGCGCTTGGTAACTAAGGTAAATATCGGGTAACCAACCTGATATTTACCTTGGTTACCAGCGCACACCGCTTAGCGCTGGCTCCCTGCTCTCCTAGCTACAGTACACATGGGGTTAATTACCCGATGTGTACTGCAGCTATATGTGCACAGAGCAGGAGTCGACACTGACAGCGTGAGAGCGGCGGAGGCTGGTAACGAAGGTAAATATCGGGTAACCAAGGTAGAGCTTCTTGGTTACCCGATGTTTACCGTGGTTACCAGTGTCCGCAGTAGCCGGCTCCTGCTGCCTGCACATTTAGTTGTTGCTCTCTCTCTGTCACACACAGCGATGTGTGCTTCACAGCGGGAGAGCAACAACTAAAAAATGGCCCAGGACATTCAGCAACAACCAACGACCTCACAGCAGGGGCCAGGTTGTTGCTGGATGTCACACACAGCGACATCCCTAGCAACATTGCTGTTACGTCACAAAAGTTGTTCGTTAGCAGCGATGTTGCTAGCGATGTTGTTTAATGTGACTGGGCCTTTAGTCAGAAACCTTGTTTCCCTATCCTCCACATCTTGTTCCATCTTATTTTGTTTATATTTCTAAGGGGAAGCTTAATATAAGTAAGTCACTTTTCAATTACTTATTTGGGCACTGAGAAGGATGTTGTCTCCACTATATAGTGACGCTCTATGTGACGCTCCTGGAGTAGTTAGGGCGTCACTAGGTACTGCACACTCTTTATCTCTTAGTGCAGGACTCAACCCCCATGGTTCTGGGTTCCCAACCTATGGTACTGCCTCGATCAGCATCCAAATCCCAACCTCACCTCACACCACAACCTGTCAGACACACCAGTGGGCTGCTGATCTGGAATAGGGCCGCCCACCTAGGGGTCAGGCAGACTGGTGGGAGATAACAGAGTAGTCGGCTCCAGGGCAGCAAAGGGATAGGAAGCAGAGTAGAAACTCTCACAGGGAGAGGAAACTGGGGGTTGGAGCTCCCAGGAGAGAGAACAGAATGGTGTTAGCCCTCGAGTAGTGAGGAGCTAGGGGAGTGTGTGGCTCCCTGGGTGTTAGAGGTTGGGTCGCAGATGGTGGTCTGGGCCCGGAGGTGTCGGAGACCCGGTCGCAGGGTATTGAGGCTGGGTGCCTAGACCTGGTCTTGGAGGACGGTCAGCAGCTCGAGTCTAATAACCGGTCCGGGACCAAAAGCACGGCGGAATACTGGACCCTAGGTCGGGGAGTAGCTTCAGGCAACCCTGCAATTAACCTGCGGAGGATAGTGACTTTATGGACTGTCCCCAAGAAGCTCATAGATCAGGGGCACTAGCGCAATGAGGGGGATAGTGCTTTCCAACTCACGCAGCTCACAGAAATCCCAAGCGTGAGCCCTTGAGAGCACAGCTCCACTATCAACAAGTAGGGAGCGGGGCCCGGACAGCTTTACGCCAATGGGCCACCAGAATACTTCTAATTTGTGCACGGAGGCAGGCTCCGGACCACCCGGCAGTACTATAGGAGACGAATACCCGGACGGGCTCCCCCAAGAGGGTAGCGGCACACAGAGACTTGGCTTACCTTGTTGTCAGAGTCTGCTTTGCGGCCGCAGCATCACCGACACTGCCTGAGTGAGTACATGGTCCTCCCCTGCTTCCAATCAGCCCTGCACTTTCCTACACCAGCGCTCCACCATCCAGAGACACCCCTACCCATGGAGGGAACTCTGTTGTGAATACGTTTTCCAGTTTGGAGCTCCCTCTTGTGGTTAATGCTGGCATTGCAATTGATGTGTGGAATGGAAGTAACACACCTGCAGAGGACTGGCAATCAGGGTCAGATTGGGCTATATTAACTTAGTAGCTTTCTCTTGTTAATTGCCGGTAGTCAATTGCTCCTGTGTGTATGGACATTCTGCAACCAGCTCTGCTCACTTCCAGAACTTCACTTAGAAAAGTGGTCTTGTACCTCTGCTGTTTGTTTTCCACCTTTTGTTGTTGTTCTGATTTGATACTATGCATGATTCCTAATTTGTCTGTGTGGAGTTCGTGGTGGAATGGGATCATTCCCTGCTGGGATTGTCTCTATACTTAGCTCCATGATTCTGCAGGATTTATGTTTTGTCATGCCTGGTATTATTCAGTCCCTCATCTGTATTAGTGTTTTTTGGATCCCAGTAACATCTGAGTGCTGGTACAGTGGGGGAGAGGTTTGGTAATCTCAGGATTTTTTCCATATCAGTAGTGCTGGTATTTATGTTTTTTACAGCTGAGGACAATTGCTCTTTCCTATCCTTTGCTATAAAGATAGTTTGAGTCTCACCTTTGCTGAAATCTGTCCTTTCTGGCTTTGTATTGTATTTTTCTATATCACCGGAGCCTTTACATTCGGGGGGCTATCTATCTATCTTTGGGGACTACTCCGAGGCAGATTAGCTTTCTTATATTTCTATCTGTGAGATTATTTAGTTCTCCGGCTTTGTCGAGGCGTCCAGGTCATCGTAGGCACGCCCCATGGCTACTGTTAGTTGTGTGTCAGGATTAGGTCTGACGTCTGTTAAGTTTCCAGCTACTCTGTTACCTTTTTGGGATTCCACATTATTTGATCCTCCCCGGTCCCTGAATCATAACAGAACTCCATCTGGCTGCCCCGCTCCATATCCCCCGGGTACTCCCATCGGCAGTGACGGTACTCCCCTTACCGCGAACCATGGGTGGCATCACAAACTCTCTCCCCCCTGTAAATAGCCCCCTTTTCATTTGAGAGTGGCCGCGAGCCCTCGGCTCTGGAGACCCTCGAGCCACAGTAGCAGCAACCCTCGGATCTGAGCGGTTTGACCGCTGCAGGGGCGGCACATCTTCCCCATGTTAGCCCCACTACTTTTAAATATTCCATTCATTAGATTTCCTTGCTATAGTAGAACTCCTCATCACCTTTCATAAGCTTAAACACCTAGACTCTGTCATGAGTATATTCACTCAGGGGAGACCCCGGGTGAATCTGCTGTCAGAAGGTCAGAGCGCCTTGCCGCTAGCAGGTTCACTCCTGTTATTTGATAACATCTCCTTGCTGGTGGAGCTGTAAGGGTTAAGTACCCTTTCCTGCCTGACTGCTGGCTGTAACTTCCTATCTCAGGTGTGGCTTTTTGGGATCACTCCCCTTCCCTATTTAAGTCATGTGATTTGATCACATGATGCCTGTAATAGAAACTGAATCCCTCATTACTATGTGGCCCACTTTGGAAGGCGCCTGCTCTGGAAGAAGTTTGTCATGTTGTGTTTGCTGCACTGAAGCCATCTTGAATGTTTTTGCTTTGCATGTTTATTTTCCCTGTTTTTGTATCCCTACCCTTGTGATTCTGTATTGTAGTGGTGAGACTAGTGATCTTGTCGACCTGCTCACTAGCCAGGGTGAGTGTAGGGCTAGCTGAGGGCCCAAGCTATCCGGCTAAGCGACAGGTTGCAAAGAACTCAGGGAACTCAGGAATCAGCTTGGGGTGAGTTTAGGAGGTGTCCCCTCACCCTTCTCCCTAGCGGCAAGGACCTCTGTTGTATCGTGACCCTGTGCTCCCTGTCTGTGGTTACATCTTCTGGGGGTTTACCAGGTACCGGGTAAACCCTGCTAGTCACGTGAATGACAGAATCTCAATCCAATAGTACTGGCTATGTGCAAACATACAAGATAAACTCCAATAGAGAAAACTGCAACCCCACAATTTATAAAACACAAAATATTTTATTATAACAAAATTAAAATCCACAAATTGTATATAGATTAAAACACAATTACAAGAAGAAAGGATTGGAATCCCAGTGAAGAACATGAATCAGATCACAATATATAAATAAAAAAGTCTCCATAAAAAATGTGTATCAGTACTCAAGATATATGTATGTGCCGCCCCCACGTCAGCAGCTGGGCTGCTTGGATCCAGATCCGCAGTGGCTCGAGGGGTTTCCAGACCCGGGGGTCACGCGGACACTCAAATAAAAGGGGCGTATATGTACAGGGGGATTGTTGTAGATATTTTGTGATGCCATCCACGGTGTGTGGTAAGATGGAGTACCACCGCTGCTATTGCAGAGCACCCGGAGTGGTGGAGTGGCAGCAGGATGTTGGACCCCTCCATGGGTAAGGATGGCTGCTCCAAGGCTCAGTGTCCAGGACACTGGGAAATGATGCAGGCCGGAGGTGGTGCACCTGGCCAGACCGGGGGATGTTGGTGTACTCACTGTTGAATGATTGCATACATGTCCGCTCGTAAACCAAGGTGTCAGTGGCCAGCTGCCGCATCCGGGTGTACTTGGGTCCCACACTCGGCTGGTGTACTGATGTCCCTTCCTCCAGCATTCTGTAACTTTCTCAATTCTGGACAACCCCTTATGGAACGGGGAAGTCCGCTCCCGGTATGTTCTGGGTCTGCTTTCGCTCTATCTGAGCTAACACTTCTGGAACAACGCCTGGAACCTTGCTCCCGGCCTGGTTAATTAGAGAAGGGGCTTGCAACCGTCTTCTAACTAGAGTCCAGGTACCCTGCCTGTGCATGGTTTTCGGACCGGATCTCCGCTGTCGGTACCGGCGGGCTCCAACCCTGTCCCGGTCCACTTTGGATTTCCCGCGACCGGACTCCCGTGGCCTTTGGACACGGTTCACTGCTTGCCACCTAGCCAGTAGACCAGTGCCACTACCCTGGCTACCCTTCACTAGGCTCAGCCTTGACCTCCACTCTCCACTCAACTTCAACTGGAACTTAACTCACTGTGTTCCCGCCCCCGGATCCTCAAGACCCCTAGGTGGGCGCTCCCAATCCGCCTGGTCCTGCCCACTGGTGTTTCCTTTCTACCCTGAGGGGGGTGTCAAGATTTTGTGGCAGATGGTACCTGTTGTGGGATGGTGTTATGTCGGGTGAATTGTTCTTCTGTGACCACCTGGCGACGCCAGGGCATCACATGTAAATATCACAATTTATATGTTAAAGGACCTACAACTAGTGGAAGTCCTTCTGATAATAATCATTGTTTTGGGAAATTACATATACTTTATATTATAATATGTGGCAAAAAAACAAATATAAAAATAAACAGCATGAGGAAAAAATAAGATCTATTTCCCTTTAAGGAGCTGCAGAAAAGGTATTGAGTACTCTCCCTATAAAACACTGTGAAGGAGATATGATAGGAGACAAAAAGACTATATTCAAGCTAAATAATTGCAGTGTAGGTGAATCCTGGTAGGATGCAAAGTGAAAAGGAACACTAGAAAAATACCTATGTGAGAAAGTGTTGGAGTCAATAAGGTGATCTTTTATCTTTGGCTCCAACACTTCATCATATGCGTATTTTTTTATTTATATTTATATATCTTATGTTCTTCACAGAGATTGTGAAAAAAAAGGGGTCTGTCTTATACTCCGGTGTTGTCTTACCAAAGGGAGGCAACAGTGGTGGTGAAGCGGGGTCACAGGAGGCAAAGGTTGTGCTGGCAGCAGCAGCGGGTCCGTGGTGGCAGCGGCGGTCAGTGGCGGCACCAGCGGGTCAGTGGTGGCAGTGGCGGTGACGGGTCAGTGGTGGCAGCGGCGGTGACGGGTCAGTGGTGGCAGCGGCGGTGACGGGTCAGTGGTGGCAGCGGCGGTGACGGGTCAGTCGTGGCAGAGGCGGCGACAGGTCAGTGGTGGAGCAGGCAAGTGCAGGGAGTGTCCCAGTCTGTCTGCGGTCCCGGTTCAAGTGGTAGCGCCCGGAGCGGCGCATGCGCAGATGGAGCTCTCATCCAAGGGCTCCATATGCGCACGCGCTGACTCCCAGCGCCATCATTTGAAACCGGGACCGTGGACACACTGGGACACCCGCCACACAGCCACTGCAATCCTCACAGCCGCCCACACGCACAGAGTTGAAGTCAGCAGGCCGCCCACCCGCACAGAGAGGAAGCCGGCACCGACAGGCAGCCCTCTCGCAGCCACAGGCACCCGGCCGCACACAGCCACAGGCACTCGGTTGCCCGCATGCACCCGGCTGACCGCACACAGAGCCACACAGACAGCCCAACCCGTAAGCTATATTCGGATTTTAAGACGCACCCCTCATTTTCCTCCCAAATTTTTGAGAGGAAAAGTGCGTCTTATAATCCGAAAAATGTTAAAATAAAGTATTTTGTTTTTTATAAATTGTGGACATGCAGTTTTCCCTTATGGAGTTTACACTACATAAGATTGTACAGGTAGTAACTAGACATGGGCGAATATTCAAATATTCAGGTTAGGATTCTTTGTGCCAAATAATTTCCATCATTCGTGTATTCGTACCAAATAACAAGCCAAATGCAAGTCAATAGGAAACTCGAATAATTTTCTGCAGGGCCTTATCTGTCTCGGCCCTCAAAGTGGACTGTAAAAATAAATAAATAATTGGAAACAAATGGTGCAAGGTCTCCCTTAGTTTGATACCCAGTGCAGATAAAGCAGACAGCTACAGGCTGCAGCCCAGGCTGTGTGCATTATCTTGGTTGTGTATCAAAATACAGGGGGGCCCCTATGCATTTATTTAAACAAATAATTAAATAAAACATTGTGAGGTCCCCCCCCAATTTTGATACCTAGCCAAGATAATGCGGACAGCTGTGGGGGGCTGGTATTCTCAGGCTGGGGAGGCCCATGGTTATGGGGTCACCCTAGCCTAAAAATAGCAGCCTGCAACCACCTAAAATTGGCGCATCTATTAGATAAGCCAATTCCAGTGCTTAACTGGCTCATCTTGGCTGCCCTGGTGCAGTGGCAATCTATGGGTAATATAAGGGGTTAGTGACAGCTTTGGTTTGTCAAATAATCACAACTGTCCTCAAGATTAGTAATGGGGAGTGGTGTATGAAATCCCCCATTACTAACCTTGTAAGTGAAAAGAAATAAACACAAAACACAGAGAAAAATCCTTTATTTAAAAAACACAAACAAAAAACACCCTCTATCCAGGGCAAGCAGTCTGGAAATGTACCCGTTTAGTATTTGGGCCTGTGAGTTGTTGGCTGGATATTTCCGCTCTGTTCCATGGCCCCTAGGCCATGGTAGGGATAACTGAATGCTGCGCTGCAACAAGGTAGTGATTAAGAAGAAGCAGAGATGCACTGCAACACAATATATATGCTCAAGAAAAAAAGGGATGCTCAATTGCTGGTTGTAACAGTATATGGGACAAGAAATCACCACCAACAAATGAGCACATCACAGTATAACACTCAATATAATTTTTATTAAACAATATCAGTAAAACATGTAAAAACATACAAACCCATAAAAACAAGCCCCAAGTGCTGCTAGTACATACACAAGTGGTATATATGGACTACCAAATGATAGAATATAAAGCAGATCTGCCCAAAAGGCCTATGTAAGGGTTTAGTGCAGGCAATAGAGAATAAATAAGCCTGGATAAAATACAGCAATGGTCCAGGACAACAAAGCATGAATGCAACATGAGAACTAATACAATACCCTATTGCATATGAAGAAGTGGTAGCCTATATAGTAAGAGAGTGGAAACAAAGCATAATCCAGCAGCAGGGGAGACCCCATGCGTATCACTGCTCAAAACAGCTTCATCAGGGGAGGTATAGAAAGTGCATGCCAAAGGAAGTGTACATAGTTGCTGATGTTGGTTGTGCATGTGCAAAGACAGGTGCAGGGCAGGATGCATCCGCGCCTGTGCCCTCAACATGGGATTGCCCAGCATTTAGCACAGGGAAAGAGGCAGTGGTGTCACTCGCAGGCACTGATTATATACCCAGGCGTTCGGTCCACCTAGTAAGTTGCTTGGATGACATGTGTCTAAGCATGCTAGTGGTGGTCAGGCTAGTAATGGTCAGTTCCCTGCTCAGCTTGGTATGACACAGGTTGCAAATGACTATTTTCTTGTCTTCTTCACTTTTTAATAAAAAAAGCGCCAGACTGAGGAACACGTAACCTTTGGTCTGGAATCTAGCGGTGTGTGGGTCCTCTGGGGACCAGTTGCCCATCTTCTCCCTCTGGCCACTCCACTGCCTCTTATTGCCTGTTGCAGTGCTGCGGATCCCTCCCCCTCTGCGCTGCTGTGCTCTCTTTGCATGCCACCTTGCCAGGTTGGGTCAGTGACTTCATCATCCATCACCTTGTCTTCCACTTCCTTACGCTGGTCCTCCTCCTGACTTGTTGACGCAACATGAATTGTTGGCAACTGTCTTATCATCATCCATTTCTTCAGACAACAATTGCCATTCTCCACCGTCGGCTTCTTCTGACTGTGGCTGCTTAAATATATGGGCATCACCGCGCACGGTCTCTCTTGAAACCTGAACAGTGAGAGGAAACCAGAAGAAGCCATAAATGGAAAGAAAAAGAGCTCCTTGGAGTGTCCAAGTGTGGGGGGGTCACTTGTCTCCTGGGATTCACCATGGTGGGAGAAATAAGGATCAGTGTGAGTATTATGTGGTATGTCATCCAGACTCTTAGCTAGAGAGACTGGACCATGTGGAAGACAGGTTTTTGCTGGAAAAAGACTGGAAAGATTATCTGCCATCCGACCACCCCCTGCTCGCACTGTTCTGGCTTCAACAGTGGTGTCCTATGCCCCTCCTGCAAAGTGGAACTGGAAGCTAATTCTACATGATGCATGTGTTTGGTGTGCTCCTGCAGCAGGCCCATTTTGCCTTGGCCTAAGGCTATGGCCTCTGCATGCACCACCATCAGCGGGACAACCACTTTCTCATCTAGTATAGCACACCTTACACATTGTAAATTATGTACTCAGCTAAGAGCAGTATTATTAAAAAATAGAATCTCTTTAAATTGGCCTTGAAAGGACTTTTAATTGTATGTAGCAGCACCAAGGACAGTAATGCAATAATCCCTGACTAGATACCTACAATACGCTATCCTCACTCCAGCAGCTAACCCTACACTAATTTCAACTAAGAGCTGTGCTATTATAGAATATAATCTATATGAATTAGCCTTGAAAAGAACTGTTGGTTTAATGTTGCAGCACCAAGGACTGTAACGCAATAAACCCTGTCTAAATGCCTCTAATACCTTATCCTTACTCCAGCAGCTAACCCTACACTAATTGCAGCTAAGAGTGGTATTATTATAAAATAGAATATATTTAAATTAGCCTACAAAAGGACTGTTGGTTTAAAGTAGCAGTACCATGGACTGTAACTCAATGAACCGTACCAAATGCCTCTTATACACGACCCCTACTCCAGCAGCTAACCCTACACTTATTGCAGCTAAAAGCGGTGTTATTTTAGAATAGAATATATTTGATTTTACCCTAAAAAGGACTGTTGGTTTAACGTTGCACCAGCAGGTATTGTAACACTATAACACACTCTCCCTTCTCCAGCAGAAACTCTCCCTACACTATTTCCGGGTACAGTGTGCCGAGCATGGTTTCATCGAGTCTTATATAGACCCAATTTTGCTATTTGGCCAGCCAGTCACAGTAATGGCAGTAACCAACATGGGTAAAGCATTACCATGATTGGCCAGAAATCCCTGAATGTTTAGTGGCGGAAAATCAGCAGCGAAACATGATGGGTGGAGAATCAAGCCTGGGGCCTGAGTACCCAGATACTTGATCGAGTACCGAGAGTCTCAAGCACCAAACTGCACAATCAAGTACCAAGCAGTGCCGAGCTCACTCACTCATTACTAGTTGTAGTACTTTCTAGATAACTTTGTTGGGCTAAAACTATTTATGTCAAGTTAATCACTATGCTCCATTGACAAGAATTGGCATCCTTTTTGACTTTTTGTTGTAATTTAAAAATATAATAAAATATTGAAACACAAATATAAATTGCAAAACTAAATATTTTTCTGATGAGAGCATACCGCATACAATCATATTTCTGCGCTAGGACATTATAATGTAAAAATTGTTGTCAATCAGAAGTATTTTAATGGGATGCATATTCTATAAAGACAGAGTTCTGTGCCCAGGATTATTATTGAGAAATATTTAATAAGGCAGCAAAAGTTACAGATACTTCTCATTCTCTCTTGTTTTACTGGATGTTTTGAAAATACCTCCTAATATGTAATAATAATAATAATAATAATAATAATAATACAATGGATACATAAGAAGATTTTATTTCATAAATATTAATATTTAATCACTTATATAGCGCCATTAATTCCACAGTGCTTTATATACTTTGGCAACACTGTCCTCATTGTTGCTCACAATCTAGAGTCACTATCTGTATGTCTTTGGAGCAACCGGAGGAAACCCACACAAACACGGGGAAAACATACAAACTCCTTGCATATGTTGTCCTTGATGGGATTTGAACCCAGGACCAAAGCGCTCCAAGACTGCCGTGCTAACCACTGAGCCAGTGTGCATAGGATAAATTTTGCTGTTAAATTGGAAGGGTTCTCAATGCTTGATAGGGACAAATTGTAAAGTCTTTGTAATAACTGCCATCATGAGAGAAGCTAAAAGGTCTTCCTAGAACTCAGCAACCTTATAGGTTGTTATTGCTGTCTTCCAGAGTCTCTTTGATCCCTTCCAGAACAAACAGTACATTCTGGATGCAAGAGGCAGGAGACTGGAGGCAGCTACTTGGCTCCTGCTGCTATTCCCAAAAACTTATTTTTCTGTGGGTTTTACCTCAACGGGACTATGACATCAAGTATTATTATCTGGAGTAATGAGTATGTCTACTTTTGGTTATTCATATCTTCAGATCAGCAATTAGTTGACAAAAGATCTACTTCGTATGACTGCGTACCAAGGCTATGATTTTTTGTTTGCATGGTTGCCCAATATTGGATTATTTTATATGTCAGAGCATTCAGACAGCTTGCAAAGCTCTTCATCTAAAACTCATACAAGTCCCATGATGGGCTCATTGGATAACCTCTTCTCTCTTGGTAATTGCCTTCCAAAGATCTTCTCCATATCATTCCACTACTTTGAGATGATTAGTTCTTTCTTTCAATATCTAGTGGCTATATGAATAGTGATAAGCGAATATATTCTGCACTATCTGTTACTCGTATGAATATTAAGGTATTCTGGATATTCATTATTTTGGTCCTTGTCTCATGAGTTTAGAGTCCTCCCCTCACATGTTTGGCGACTGATTTTCAGCCACTAAACATTCAAAAATTGCCTGCCAATCACAGTAATGCTGTAGCCATCCAAAAATATATGACGTGCGGTTCCTCGCGTATTTGTAATAACCATCGCAGGCAAAGGAGACAGCTGGGGACCGGTATTCTCAGGTTGGGAAGGTCCATGGTTATTGGGCCCTCCCCAGCCTAAAAATAGCAACCCACAGCAACCCCACAATTGCTGCATCCATTAGATGCGTCAATTGTGGCGCTTTATCCGACTCATCCGATTGCCCTGGTGCAATGGAAATCGGTTTAATATACGGGTTCTCCTTTAGGGATTCTGGAAAATGCCTTTCCAAAATCTCAAAAAGTTATTTTTTTATGGTTTATCAATGAGGAAATAATTTCAGATGCCAACTAAAAGCAAGAAGTACATAGATGCTGCCTCTTGTTGATCTATGACTCTACACGTCTTGTACCCTGCTTGTCCTGCCATCTGTACTAGAAATCTGCACTTGTTCCATTCAATGAAAACACTTTTGTCTTCCAAAGCTTGCATGAAAGTTACTTTCCAATCAGATAAAGACATCAGTTGCTTGTTCTGAAAAGTTTTTTTTCTATTTCTGCTTTTCATAAGTCCCTTTCCCATCGAGATCAAAGAAGCGTGTGGATTTGACATAATAACATGCAATTATTTGGAGAAGGACTGCTCAGGGAGGCCCTCCGCTGCCACGTTCCATTCATTAATGAGCCCAACAATAGGATAAAAATATCTTGACTGATCTTGTGACAGTATACAGTTATTTTCAAACTCGTAGAAAAGGGTTTTTTGTGCTTTCTTCAATTCCACTAATTGGAATTTCAGCATTGGATAAGACATACACTTTGGCATAACCATTGTAGATAATCTGAAATCCTTATCCACAATAAATCCACCGCAGATGCACTTTAGTCGGGCTTTGCACACTACGACATCGCAGGTGCGATTTCGGTGGGGTCAAATTGAAAATGACGTACTTCCGGCATCGCATGTGACATCGTAGTGTGTAAAGGCTCGATGATACGATTAACGAGCGCAAAAGCGTCGTAATCGTATCGGTGCAGTGTCGGCGAAATCCATAATTTCGCTGCCGCAACGGTCCGATGTTATTCCTCGCTCCTGCGGCAGCACACATCGCTGTGTGTGAAGTCGCAGGAGCGAGGAACATCTCCTACCGGCGTCACCGCGGCTTCCGTAGGATATGCGGAAGGAAGGAGGTGGACGGGATGTTTACATCCCGCTCATCTCCGCCCCTCCGCTCCTATTGGCCGCCTGCCGTGTGACGTCGCAGTGACGCTGCACGACCCGCCCCCTTAATAAGGAGGTGGGTCGCCGGCCCGAGCGACGGTCGCAGGACAGGTAAGTCCATGTGAAGCTGCCGTAGCGATAATGTTCGCTACGGCAGCTATCACAAGGATATCACAGTTGCGACGGGGCGGGAACTATCGCGCTCGGCATCGCAGCATCGGCTTGCGATGTCGTAGTGTGCAAAGTGCCCCTTAGAGTAGACTCAACGTATTGTTGACAGATTTTTTTTTATATATAGAAAGTGGGATCCTGGGCCAAAAGTAAACTTGTCCCCTCTACTTCCAATAGATAACCTCATAACAACTAAGTGGTATAAATTTATGGCTCTTGTTCTTTGTGTTTAATCCTCAGCTACTGAAACTAGATAACAGGGAATCCATTGTAATAATTTTTAGCGTAAATCTGAAAATTTAAATACTTAAAAACTAGAAAAAAATAGTTTTTTCCTTTTTTTTACCTTTTGTACACATGTATTTCTAATAATTGAAAACAGAAAACATTTTAATACAAACATAAAAAGACCTCTATGTGAAAGGAAAATGTTGCAACTACTGTTTGGTAGAAAGAAAGAAATAAAAAAGTGTTTCCACATGTTCAAAATAGCTAAAAATTGTCTGGTTATTAAAAACTGAAACATTTTGTAAGGTCTTTCTCAGACTAGTGTTGCACATACACATTCTGTCCTCAGTTTTCACAGAGTGAACACGAACCCATTATAGCCTATGGGGCTGTTCACATGTGTGGGTTTTTTGCGGATTGTGTGTTAGGCCGGTTTCACACCTGCGTTCAGCGCAATCCACCGCCATAGAAAATAGCGCAGTCCGTTAACGCACTACGCTATTCTCCATAGACTTGTATGGACAACGCACTGTAACGCAAGTGTCTGCGTTCCATCCGCTGCACAACGCAGTGTCGTTATTTTGATGCTGCGTCGTTGCCTCCGCTGAATGTAGCGTTTTTTGTGTCATTAAAATATCGCACCTTGACGGATTCCATTAGTATCCACCAAGGTGTGTAATGATTGTCTATGGCGGCGGATTCCACCGCAATGCGCTAAGAGGTGGAATCCGCTGATAGTTCCCATCACGTTCTACTGAGCATGCTCAGCATGTCCAGCAGAATGATCTAAATCATTTAAAATCACTCCTGGTCTCTCTCCCCCCTCTTCCCTACCTCTCTCATACTCACTGATCACGGGCGCGGCGCTGCACGCCTGTCACAAAGCTCCAGCGGCTTTTGCGCTTTTGAAAATGCCAGCTGCTCATTAATCCATCTTGAATTCACTGCTTTCCACGGCCACCGGCGCCCATGATTGGTTGCAGTTAGACCCGCCCCCACGCTGAGTGACAGCTGTCTCACTGCATCCAATCACAGCTGCTGGTGGGCGGGTCTATATCGTGCAGTAAAATAAATAAATAAATAGTTAAAAAAAAAACAGCGTGCAGTCCCCCCCAATTTTGATACCAGCCAAGATAAAGCCACACGGCTGAAGGCTGGTATTCTCAGGATGGGGAGCCCCATGTTATGGGGAGCCCCCCAGTCTAACAATATCAGCCAGCAGCTGCCCGGAATTGCCGCATCCATTAGATGCGACAGTCCCAGGACTCTATCCGGCTCATCCCGAATTGCCCTGGTGCGGTGGCAATCGGGGTAGTAAGGAGTTAAATAGCAGCCCATAGCTGCCAATAAGTCCTAGATTAATCATGTCAGGCGTCTCCCCGAGATACCCTCCATGATTAACCTGTAAGTAAAAGTAAATAAACACAAACACCCGAAAAAAACCTTTATTTGGAATAAAAGACAAAAAAATACCCTCTTTCCCCACTTTATTAATCCCCATATACCCCTCCAGGTCCAGCGTAATCCACATGAGGTCCCGCGACGCTTTCAGCTCTGCTACATGAAGCTGACAGGAATAAATTAAAAAAACTCCATGATACCATAATGATCATAACTGCGGTCAAGGTACCACCCGTGGGTCACATGTCACAAGCACAAATTCCATATAAACATGCAAAAAACAGGAGAAGGAAAGAATGAATAGTGCAAATAATTTTTATTGTCAAAAAAAGGGGGACAAAGGGGGTTCAAGTGAATATAGATAAAACTTTAAGTGATTAAAAACATAGAAACATGGGAGCTGGGTGCGGGCACATATAATGCATTATTTTAGTAGAAAAGATGGGTACATATAAATAATGAATATCAAATGGAAAATAAATATGATCAACAGGCAAGGTACTATATTAAAGTGTCAGTGCATATATTTCCATAACAGAACACATGTATGTCAAATGATTTTTAAAGTGTCACATGCATCAGTGGCCTAGCTTGCAGGACATTATAGCCATTATTAGACATAGGTACCCACCGATAAAGTGCAGTCGTGCCGATGACGGTGGCAAAAAGCCCATTCTGTCCTCAGTTTTCACAGTTTTCTCCTGGGACATGGCTGTTTGGGCTTTTTGCCACAGTCATCGGCACGACTGCACTTTATCCCATGTTTGTATGTTTTTAATCACTTAAAGTTTTATCTATATTCACTTGAACCCCCTTTGTCCCCCTTTTTTTGACAATAAAAATTATTTGCACTATTCATTCCTTCCTTCTCCTGTTTTTTGCATGAAGCTGACAGGAGCGGCCATAGAACACAACCGCTCTATATCAGCTCCACGCAGCAACAGAAGTGAGCCACGCGATCAGCTGCGCCCTCATTCAGGTGACTCGCGGACACAGTTCTTGGGTAGAGGACTGCAGCTGTGGCCGCGGGTCACCTGAGTAATGGCACAGCTGATCGCACGGCTCACTGCAGTCACTCAGGGGATTTGCGGTAACCTCTCTCTCTCCTCTTGACCGCAAATCTCCTTTTCCGGCGAAACATTAAAAAATAAAAAATGCAAAATGTTCTTTTAAAAGGAATCCGTTACCTTTATTAGCACACTATTTGCAACGCATCCGTCACATGCGTCACACAACGTACTGTGACGGATGCCTCACAACGCAAATGTGAAACTGGCCTTAGTTCAAAAATCACAAAAACGTTTGTTTTTTCCCAGCATCATAGATGAAAAGTGCAAATAAAGTCCGGCGTAATCCACAAGAGGTCCCGCGACGCGTTCAGCTCTGCTACATGAAGCTGACAGGAGCGGCCGTAGAACACAACCACTCTCTATCAGCTCCACGCAGCAACTGAAGTGAGCCGTGCGATCAGCTGTGCCCTCATTCAGGTGACTCGCGGACACAGTTCTCGGGTGGAGGACTGCAGCTGTAGCTGCGGGTCACCTGAGTGACGGCACAGCTGATCGCGCGGCTCACTGCAGTCACTCAGGAGATTTGTTGTCACCTCTCTCTCCTCTCGACCGCAAATCTCCTTTTCCGGCGAAACATTAAAAAAAAAAACAAAACGCAAAATGTTCTTGTAAAGGAATCCTTTACCTTTATTAGCACACTATATGCAACGCATCCGTCACATACGTCACACAACGTACTGTGACGGATGCCTCACAAAGCAAATGTGAAACCGGCCTTAGTTCAAAAATCACAGAAACGTTTGTTTTTTTCCAGCATCATAGATGAAAAGTGCAAATAAAGTCTATCGATCTGTGTACTGTCTGTGATTAACTGCTTCATGTACCAATATGTCCTTTTTGGTGTGGGCTGCCCAACCTTGTATGTGTTGTATCCTGGCAATTGTACGGGCACAGGAGCTGTGCCCACGCAATCACCGCTGGGAGCTTGGCTTACATGACAGCCGAACCCCGGCTCTCACAGCCAGGGATGGTCTCTGTATCGTTTCTGGCTGTTTAAGTCTCTAACTGCCACAATTGATATTGATCACAGCATTTAGGAGGCAGGGAGAGTGAGTGTGCTCCCTCTCACATCCAATTGGTGCCCCTGCGGTGTCATCTCGAGAGCCCAATTGTTGCTATGTTGACCTCTGGTCATGACGATGATCTCCGGCTCACCCAGCTGCAGAATGCCTTTTAGATAGTGATGAGCGAATGTATTCATCACTAGAAACTATTCTCAGAATAGTGCGGTATTAGGGGTATTCGTTATATAGCGAGTAATGGTGTATTCACATAGTTATATTTGGATGTCCTACCCAGCATGTTTGGCGGCTGATTTGCAGCCACTAAACATGCCGGGCTTCTTAACCAATCACAGTAATGCCACAGCAATCTTAGATATGGCATTACTGTGATTGGCTGGCCATGCAGCATCATAGGGTCTATAAAAGCCCTTCCGGCGTCATGTTGTGCACATTACATTGCCAGCATCTCTTTCCAAGCGCTTTATACTCACCGATCACCGGCGCAGCAGTCACACAGCTCCCGTTGCGTCTCATTCTTCTTCCCTACCGCTCATTAGGCTCATACAGTGCCTACAAGTAGTATTCAACCCCCTGCAGATATAGCAGGTTTACACATTCGGAATTAACTTGGCATTGTGACATTTGGACTGTAGATCAGCCTGGAAGTGTGAAATGCACTGCAGCAAAAAAGAATGTTATTTCTTTTTTTTTTTTTTTTAAATTGTGAAAAGTTTATTCAGAGGGTCATTTATTATTCAACCCCTCAAACCACCAGAATTCTGTTTGGTTCCCCTAAAGTATTAAGAAGTATTTCAGGCACAAAGAACAATGAGCTTCACATGTTTGGATTAATTATCTCTTTTTCCAGCCTTTTCTGACTAATTAAGACCCTCCCCAAACTTGTGAACAGCACTCATACTTGGTCAACATGGGAAAGACAAAGGAGCATTCCAAGGCCATCAGAGACAAGATCGTGGAGGGTCACAAGGCTGGCAAGGGGTACAAAACCCTTTCCAAGGAGTTGGGCCTACCTGTCTCCACTGTTGGGAGCATCATCCAGAAGTGGAAGGCTTATGGAACTCCTGTTAGCCTTCCACGGCCTGGACAGCCTTTGAAAGTTTCAACCCGTGCCGAGGCCAGGCTTGTACGAAGAGTCAAGGCTAACCCAAGGACAACAAGGAAGGAGCTCCGGGAAGATCTCATGGCAGTGAGGACATTGGTTTCAGTCAATACCATAAGTAACGTACTCCACCGCAATGGTCTCCGTTCCAGACGAGCCCGTAAGGTACCTTTACTTTCAAAGCATCATGTCAAGGCTCGTCTACAGTTTGCTCATGATCACTTGGAGGACTCTGAGACAGACTGGTTCAAGGTTCTCTGGTCTGATGAGACCAAGATCGAGATCTTTGGTGCCAACCACACACGTGACGTTTGGAGACTGGATGGCACTGCATACGACCCCAAGAATACCATCCCTACAGTCAAGCATGGTGGTGGCAGCATCATGCTGTGGGGCTGTTTCTCAGCCAAGGGGCCTGGCCATCTGGTCTGCATCCATGGGAAGATGGATAGCACGGCCTACCTGGAGATTTTGGCCAAGAACCTCTGCTCCTCCATCAAGGATCTTAAGATGGGTCGTCCTTTCATCTTCCAACAAGACAACGACCCAAAGCACACAGCCAAGAAAACCAAGGCCTGGTTCAAGAGGGAAAAAAATCAAGGTGTTGCAGTGGCCTAGTCAGTCTCCTGACCTTAACCCAATTAAAAACTTGTGGAAGGAGCTCAAGATTAAAGTCCACATGAGACACCCAAAGAACCTAGATAACTTGGAGAAGATCTGCATGGAGGAGTGGGCCAAGATAACTCCAGAGACCTGTGCCGGCCTGATCAGGTCTTAGAAAAGACGATTATTAGCTGTAATTGCAAACAAGGGTTATTCCACAAAATATTAAACCTAGGGGTTGAATAATAATTGACCCACACTTTTATGTTGAAAATGTATTAAAATTTAACTGAGCAACATAACTTGTTGGTTTGTAAGATTTATGCATCTGTTAATAAATCCTGCTCTTGTTTGAAGTTTGCAGGCTCTAACTTATTTGCATCTTATCAAACCTGTTAAATCTGCAGGGGGTTGAGTACTACTTGTAGGCACTGTACATATTCACTGCACCCACTCATTAGGCTCATACATATTCACTGCTTCTCACGACCACCGGCGTCTGTGATTGGTTGCAGTCAGACTCGCCCCCACAGTGGGTGACAGCTGTCTGGCTCCAACCAATCACAGTTGCTAGTGGGCGGGTCTAAAAATATTATATTCATTCTGTTTCCCAAAGATTGTATTAAGGCTTGGCTCACATTTATCCTGCACTCTATTTTGAGCACTTACACAGGGGATTACATGTAAATCTCTAAAAAGCATGATTCAGACAAAATACTCAATGGAACATTCAGTGTGTGAGGTAGTGTGAGTCACTTTGAACTCACATCTAGCCTGTGGTCCAGCAGTGTTTATCTTTTTACATGTCTTCTTAGGTGTGCACAAAAGTGTGGTCAACAACAGTTTTGTGCACCTTTAAAAAGATGGACACCACTGAACAGTGGCCAAACAGAGTCCGAAGTAACTCTGCTGCCTCATTGTGAATAGATTCTTTGAGAGTTTCACCTGAATCATGTATTTCAGAGATGTAGATGGAAAACCTGATGTAAGTGGTCAGCATAGAGCACAGGATAAGTGTGAACTGATCCAAATGTTCTGTACCCCAAATTTCTACCAAATAGCTTTCAACTCAACTTTCAAAAACCAAGCCTCCACTCAGGTCCGTCATCTATTAATGGAAATATAGAGGCCTTCCATGTTAATAGTAGCACAAAGGTTCTGGAGAAGCGATATGGCTCCCCCAAATAAAATCCAGTAAAATCTGTACTCAAAAATCCAAATGCTCCCCTCCCTTCTGAACACCACAATGTGCCTAAACCACAGTTTACATCCACATGTTTGGCATTGTTGTAGTGAGGAAGACTGCTTAATTTACAGGGTGTGTGTTTTCAAAGGCACGAGCTGGGCACAAAGCACATGCACTGCAATGTACTGGGCATTACAAGGGCTTATCTGCAATTTTTAATTCTGCAACATTCATTGCGCTTGACACCATTGGTGTTTTCCAGAGACAAAATCATGAATATATGAATAGATGAACTCTCAGAGAGGTGTAAATTCCAAACTTTGGTCACTTGAGGAGGTTTCTGTTTTTTTCTGGCACTTAGGGGCTCTGCAAATGGAGTCCATAGGAAATTCTGTATTCCAAAAGTCAAAGGGTGATCCTTTCCTCCCAAGCCCTGCCATGTTGTCAAATAGTACTGTACATTCACATGTGGGGTATTGCCATGTTCAAGAGAAATTGTGTAACACATTATGGGGATGGGGCCTTTTTCACCTATTCCACTGGAATAGGTTCTACATTGGAAATCTGGGGTTAAAATAACATTTTAGTGGTAATAATGTAATTTTATTTTTTCTTCACTGTCCAATAGTATAAAATTCTGTGACATACCTGTAGTGTTAATATGCTCACTGCACTCCAATATGAATTCATTTAGGGGTGTACTTTGTCAAATAGAGAAACTTGTGGGGGATTTCTGCTGCTCTGGCAACTCAGGGATGTGGCAGTTGCAAACCATTCCAGCAAAATCTGAAATCCAATATGGCGCTCTTTCCCTTCTTCAATATGTACTCTGCCACAAAAGTAGTTTTTCAACTGCATATGGGATATTGTCGAACTAAAGAGAAACTGCACAACAAATTGTAATGTCCATTTTCTCCTGATACCCTTGTGAAAATAAAAGATTTGGGGTTATAGCAACATTTTTGTGGTAAAAATGTATTTTTAAATTTTCACGGCTCAATGTTATAAAATTCTGTGAAACACCTGGGGTTTAAAGGTGCTCACCAACTATTTAGATAAATTCCATTCCCAAAATGGGGTAACTTGTGGGGTGGTTCCTCTATTTAGACATATCAGGGGCTCTGCAAACGTGACATGGTGTCCGCTATTGAATCCAGCCAATTTTGGGTTAAAAAAGTTAAATGGCGCTCCTAATCTTCCGAGCCCTGCCATGCGCCAAAACAGTACTTTTCCATCATATAACGGTATAGTAGAGTACTCAGGAGAAATTGCACAACAAATTGTATGGTGTATTTTCTCCTGTTACCCTAATGAAAATGAAACATTTGGTGTTAAAGCAAAAGTTTTGTCGTAAAAATTATTTTTTTCATTTTCCCGGCTCAATGCTATAAAATTCTGTGAACCACCTAGGGGTTCAAGGTGCTCACCAAACATGTAAATAAATTCCTTGAGAGGGCTAGTTTCCAAAATGGGGTCATTTGTGGGGTGGTTACACGTTTTGGCATCCGCTATCGACACCAGCCAATTGTGTGCTCTAAAATTCAAATGGCAATCCTTCCCTTCCGGGCCCTGCTGTGCGCCCAACAAGTAGTTTTCCATCACATATGGGGCATTGGCGTACTCAGGAGAAACTGTACAACAAATCGTATAGTGCTTTTCTCTAGTTACCCCTGTGAAAATTAAATATACCACAAAAAGTCCTAACAGTAATGAGAATATCAGGAACTTCAAAACTAACACAACATTACCACATTCAATCAGAGTACTGATAGAAAAAATAGAAGTCACAATACCATTCATAGAGATAAAAATCTATTTTTTATTGAAAAAGTTTAAAATAACATTAAAAAGTAAACAGTGCTTCAAGAAGTATATCTTACAAGGGGAGACAGGGCTGGAAATAAAAAATACTGTTTAAGGATAACAATATTGCAGCTAAATTCAGCAAGGAATAGTTAACTCTTAACCAAGAACAAGAGCAAATGACCAGAAGTACAATACCATGAAATAAACCTATGCCACCAGGGTTATCAGTGTAATACAGTAATAGGATGCATGCCAAAAATAGTAGATACATACAGATCCCAATTAATCAATCACTTGGTATATAAAAGTCATGATATTAGAAAATTATTAAGAGATATAGCAAATGCTCACAATTACCTTGTTTTACACCTGCTGGATCAAACAGCTTGGACACCCCTCACCCCGACATGTGTTTCGCCCAAGCTTCGTCATCCCCCTGACGAAGTTATTAACTCAAAATGACACTGGTCAGTTGGTCATGATGGTGAAAACAGGCTGGGAGGTGAAGGGGTTAACATGACAATGGATAGGGGAAGATTTGTAATTTACACTGTGTGCAAATATTTTTAATATATGATCATTTGTATTCATATTTTTCAAATCCCCATTTGAATGTTTATTGAATGATGCATATCAGGTGATGTGTATTTGTGTAGTGAGGATGGTGTGATCTAAGGACATCGACCTCACTTATTAAGGTGTGCAGAATTATTAGGCAGCTAATTAGATTCAATGTGCTTCTTCATGGTTGTACTGCTTAACCCGGATCCACACTCAAATACATCACCAGGTTGCCCTCCCCAATGGGTACCGGGCTAGGGTAGGGTCTTAAGGTAGCCTTCAAACAGGGGGGCACCACCCACTTGTGACAGGGACCCGGGGGAGGGGCAGCCACTGAGGGGGAGTTAGGAGCCAGCACAACAGTTAGGAGGAGTTCTCCAGTAGGAGAGGAAAGGAGCAGATGTGCCTTACTGGTGCTCTGGTGGGACACAGGAGTTCATGTGGTTGCCAAGGGGAGAGCTTCATTGCTCCCTCGAAACCAGCATCACACAAGGTGCAGGACCCTAGGGAAGCTCATTCTCCAAGTTGTTTTTTCAGAACCTGCTGGGATGGGGAGGTTTCAAGCTTCCCTGGTCACACAGACCCTGAAAGCACAGTACCAGATAGGATCCGGGGCCTTGGACACAGCCAGGCCCCATTGCGGAGCCGCAGCACCTGCAAATAAGGACAAGAGTACTACTCGAGACGGACTGGGGTCCCCCAGTAGCTTTAAGCCATGGGGATCCAACACACAAGGTGCTAGGAGGACGGTGCCCACCAAGCACCACACTGGACTGACCTCCAAAAGGAATCCAGATTTGACGGCACCCATCACAGTGAGTGACCAGTACTACCCGGGCGAGTGGCACAAAGAGTGAGTAAAGACACCTGGAACCGCAGCATTTGACTTGGACTCTTATTACTGGCCCCGCGCCTTGGCGTCAAATGCCATTGCCATCACCACTCCCCTCATCATCCTTCCCGGGGCCCGCTCCGCCTGTGGGGAGCGATACTATCTTCGGCTGCTATTACCATCCACCCCAGAGGACAGCGACAGCAGGGCGGCTAATCTCTGGCAGTGTACCACAGGTGGCGTCACAGCAATCTTCCTACTACAATCCTCATCATCCTCTCTCCTTATTGGTGTACACCTCGGGGCACGAAGACGGGCAGGCCACCACGACATCCCAGACCACCACACCGGGCCAGTGACGAGTAGCGCAGGTACGAGGCCCCATCTCTGATTCCCCCTGCCCCCTGGGTGCTACAGTAAGAACATGGAGAATCCCTTTAAGCACCACTATTCCTATTGAGTCTTGCACATTTTGTTACAATTTCCTTCTACTGTAAATTGTAATATAAGAATGATGCTAGTTACTTGGCTCATGCTGAATAGTTTTATATATAGAACAACATTAACAATCTTTTCATACAGTTTGTTTTACTAAAATAACGCTCCACTAAAATGACATCATATAGCAAATATTTTCAAATATCTCAGCACAATTTGTTGTAATGAAAGGATTTGGACAGAATCTGATTAAAAAACCTGTATGCCATCAGAAACATGCAGTAATGCTTCTCTATGAGTGCTCTTCCAACTTCATACTTAAAAGAACACAAGAGACCTTTAAGTAATAGTGTCATGTCCCAAACACTATTAGCCTACAGAAATGGGGATAATATGCAGGTTAATGGCCTTCTAAAGCTGTGCAGCCTCTGTACTGAAAGTGCTGCTACTGGGAGGAAATTAACTTTATTCCTCCTGCAACCTCTGGCGCAGCTTAAGTTGTGGCTCAGTATATAGCAAGTGGCTACTGTCAGCACAACCTGGCACATAAACTGACAGCTGACTTTGCACTTTTACGCTGCAGTGACAGCTGTTAGTCAATGTGCCAGGGCACGCGAGTGTAAGTCGGTGTAAGGCTTCACCACCCCAGATCTGAAAATCTGCTATGTGTAAAATGTAGTCATGTGCTATATACATTTCAAGTTAATATAATGGTGTAATGTGTTCATGCGGCCAGTAGGTGGCAATAAAACGGCTTCCCTAGTTCTCTCGGGCTAGGGAGAGTTAATGTGGGGAGGAGTTTAGTTAGTAAAAAGGGTGCATACACAGGAAATGACAGGAGAGTCCCTGTGGGAGAGGAACAAGCCACACCTGTGAGAGGTGTGAGGACAGAAAGACCCCAATTACTATAATTTTTTTGTTTTTTGTTTTTTTTGTTTTTAATTACTATAATTTGGTTGACCGTCAGGGTCGAATCCCGGTGGCAGACACGTGGGGCCCTAGTGAGGAGAGGGCTGTGTTAACTACGTCCAAAGAGTGGGTGAAGTCCGAGCTGCCTGGATGGTGGCCACCGCTGGCCGATACTCCAGAAATCCCCTGTCAGTGAAATGTCAGTGGTCTCTTAAGAGAAGAGTAGGTCCTGATGAAACCAGGCAGAGGAGTGCTGCCAAAGAAGGCATTATCAATAGCTACTGGCTAAATCGCTGTGGGTGGGACGAGGAGGACCTGAATGATTATTTGATCCTGACCTGAACAATGAGTATGAGTGAGGGGATGAGGGGCTCAGCGCTACCCGAGGTCCAAGTACCAGGGAAGTAGTTGGCCTGCAAAGTATATAAAGTACCGGTTGCTATTGGTAACCCCTTCGGGGGACAAGAGCATACAGACAGATTGTTAAAGAAAAGAGAATGAGAGTTTCCTGTAACGTTGAAGCAAAATGTCAGTCATGTACCTGCTCTGCAAGAATTACGAGAACTGTTCAGTAAAGAATTATTTGTTATTGAAAAGAACCCTGTGTCTGAGTGGTGCCTGAAAATACTGGGACCTGCTGCAGCCAGCAGCTTGGAAGTGGTCTAGAACACAGGGACTGCTGGGGCCTCTGCCCACCAGTATGTATGATGCATATCATGTCCAAGAAAATGTCCCCTTTCACTGTGGTGGTGGCCAGGGCACAGACTGACACTGTAGGATTCATCCCCGTCCACGACTACAAGTGCCCCGTTCCACTCCTACATAAATTGGCATAGTCAGCAGGCTTTGTACCTGCGTGGGGAAACCCAAATAGATTTCAAGTCTATTGGTTTAACCACTCGGCCACAACTACAACTGGGATGGAACAGGGCAGTTATAGTCACAAGCGGGGACGAATCCTGGGTGCTGCACAGCCTGCAGGGTGAGTCCGCGTCCTGGCCACCTCCATCCTTATAGCAGCCAGTCAAAGTTAATTTTCTCCCGGTAGCTGTACTTTCAGCGATGGCTGCACAGCTTTAGAAGACTATTAACCTGCAGACTTCCTCTGTATCTGCAGATTTATAGTGTTTGGAGACATGAAAAGTTCTCTTTAAAGAGGAAACCTACCCAAACTGATTTCTGACATGTCACTCATAAATTAATTACAGGTCATGTCTGTTGTGTCTGTTCTAAAATGTCAATTGATTTTCAAATGATAAAACAGATCTGAAAAATATAGGAGCTCACCTGCAATACCCAGGTCTAGCCCCTAAACAGTGTTCCTGAGATATTCTTATAAATGTGCCCCTGCTATGTACTGTTATTTGCTTGTTCCAGCCATACACAGTTGCTCCACATACCACAATTTCTGGCTGTGGGGAAGCATAAGGCTAGTTTCACACTTGCGTTGGACGGGATCCGTAGCATTGCGTTGTGTGACGCATGCAACGGATGCATTGCATATAGTGGCACAACGCAATGCTACGGATCGTACAAAATAACGCAATCCGTTATAGGTTTTTTCCTTGACTTTACACATCTGGGCATGCGCAGTTGTGTAAAGACGGATGCGTTAACGGAATCCGTCAAATGACGCATTCTAACGGAATCCGCCACCATAGGCGTCCATTATAAAAACAACGGACGCCTAACGGATTCCTGCAGGTTGCGTTTTTTTGACACTCCGCCAAGCGCAGAAAAACGTTACATGCTGCGTTCCATCCGCCCGACGCAGCGTCAAAATAACGACGCTGCGTCGTCCAGCGGATGCAACGCAGACACTTGCGTTACAGTGCGTCGTCCATACAACTCTATGGAGAATAGCGCAGTCAGTTAACGGACTGCGCTATTCTCCATAGTGACGGAATGCGCTGAACGCAAGTGTGAAACTAGCCTAAGTTACTTACTATAAATGAGTATATAAACAAAACAGCAGGGTCTCACAGCTGCTGCTTTCTGAGCTGTCACACTTCCCTGCCTGAGTAAGGCTATGTCCGCACGTTGCTTTTTACCTGCTTTTTACCTGCTTTTTTGCTGCTTTTTCAACTGCAGCGTTTAATGCCAAAATGGTTGTGTTCTGCTTTTCAAGCAAAGTCTATGGGAATTTGGGTTTCTTGTCCGCACTATGCTGTTCAAACTGCAGCCTTTTTGTTGCAGAACTTTGGTCAAAAACTCAGCTTTGCAATGCAAAACCGAAATGGCAAAAACAATTGACATGTGAATTGTTTTTGCCATTTGGGTTTTGCCCTGCAAAGCTGAGTTTTTGACCAAAGTTCTGCAACAAAAAGACTGCAGTTTGAACTGCATAGTGCGGACAAGAAACCCAAATTCCCATAGACTTTGCTTGAAAAGCAGAACACAACCATTTTGGCATTAAACGCTGCAGTTGAAAAAGCAGCAAAAAAGCAGGTAAAAAGCAGGTAAAAAGCAACGTGCGTACAAAGCCTAACACATTTTTAAGCTAACACATTTGCTTGTGTGAGGTAAAACAGGAGTGATTGTGTACCGCCCCGGGGCTCGGCCGCAGCCGAGCCGCTCGGATCTGGGCTTGTCGGTGGGTGGCTCGAGCGCCTCCGGACCCAGGGGTCACGTCGCTCTGCAAGGGGATGCTGGGGCGCTACGTGAGGGGTTTCGGTAGGGGAGGTTCACGGCCGGGACCGTGGTGTTTTAGGAATTTAAGTCCGTGACGCCACCCACGGGTTGTGGTGAGTGTGGACACCACCGCTGCCATTAACTAGGCTCCCGGGGACAGTGTTGCGCAGCCTGGTGTTGACCCCTCTGTGGGCAGGGGGTGATGGTCCCAGGGCCCGGTGGTTGCGAGGTGCGGGCATATTAGTTCGGTGCGGTGCGCAGCCCGAGGGCACTGTTGTACTCACTATGACAGATACACCAGAGTCTCTGGTAAACCAAAAGGATGGTGGTTGGTGCCCGCAGCCGGCTGCGTCTGGTCCCCCACCCGGTTCGGTGGTTCTCGCCTTTCTCCTGCACCTCGTTTTGTAGATTTTGACTGCCTATGCCTCAGCGACAGTAGTCCGCTCCCCGGCTTTGTGTGCATCGGGAGAGCCCGTTTGCCTGCAGACGCTGGCCCGTGAAATCTCTCTGCTTGAGCGGTGGCTTTCTATCCCCCTCGTTGGGCTGTTATCTTCAGTCGGGACTTGGGTGGGAAAGAACCTAAGGTCCAGACCCCAATCAGTGAATTTGACTTGGTCCAGTGGTTTCTGGGCCTTGTTCTGGGTCTGAGTACCCCTCCTGGGGCTCCGGTTTCCAGTTGGTTCCCCGGTTCGGTACCGGCGGGCCACTACCCTGTCCCAGTCACTTACGGTTCCACCAGCTGTCTTCCCGGCTCCTGCAAGCGGCAACCACTGTCTGCCTCCTGGCCACAGGGTATCTGGGCTACGACCCAGATCCCTGACAGACGTTTACTACTGTGGCGCCCTGGACTAGCCAGGTCGCCACAGGTAACACACACACTTCCCCACCCCCACCAGACAGTAACATTAGCCAAACACAAAAGCCTTGTTGCCTCCCTCCAGGGTCTGATGTCCACACCAGGTGGGGCGGAGCCAAGCGGTTGGCCCTGCCCACCGAGGAGTTCACAGGCCTGGAGGCGGGAAAAGTGTCAGTTAGAAGTGGGAGTTGAGTTGAGGAGGTTGAAGTGAGAAGAGTAAAGTGGAGAGTGGGTTTGTGGCCCAGGCACTGACAACAAGGTTGGCAGACGGTGGTGGCCATCTGCAGGAGTGGTGAATCGACGCGGAACCGTACGACCGGGGTCGGGCGGTGGCCCGCCGGTACCAACCGGGGAGCGAAGTGAAGCCAGCACACACAGGCAGGGCCATCGGACCCCGACTAGGCTTGGAGTCGAGGTCAACAGTCAAATCCAAGTGTGACAGGAACCCCAGGGGTTTTCTAACAGCCAAAGACCCGGTAGAAGGCAACCGTCCGCACAGTGAGGGTATACAGCTACCGCCTAAGGCTAGAGACCCAAGGGCCAGCGCCTGCGGGCAAATGGGCTCCTCCGGCATCCATACATTGGGGAGCGGACTACCGTTGGGGATCCATCGTAGTCAAGACAGTACACAAAGGTGCAGGGAAAGACAGCCGCCATCACCTGTCCGGGGAGGGACACTGCAGCCGGCTGCGGGACCCGTCCATCCAGCCGTTTGGTTTACCGAGGACTTTGTGCATCTTTTGCTGAGTGAGTACACCCCTGCCATCCGGCACCGCGCCGCGTTGTCCCTGCAACCCTGCACCTCACCTACCCTGCCTCCCCGTCACACCACCGGGCCCCGGGACCACCAACCCCTACCCACGGAGGGGGAAAACAACATCCCAGCTGCTCCCTACCATCGCTCCCGGGATCCCCGTCACCAGCAGCGGTGGTGCCCATCTTCACCACAACCTGTGGGTGGCGTCACGGACTAAATCCCCAAAACAAACCAACCACCCTTTTCACTCACGGGCGAGGAGCGCCGCTCAAGTCCCTGGATCCGGCCCACTGCTCAAGCCACCGAGCAGCAGCAACCGCAGCGCCGGACCCGAGCGTTAGCGAGCGCAGCGGCGCCCCGCCGCCCGCCACACTACCTCTCTCTTTCACCTCCAAAACTGATCTGTTTCTGTTTTCCCACCTCAGGCTATCCGTACTCATTGGTGGGCATGGCCAACCGCCTGGCTCCGCCCCTTGGTGTGAACGTCAAGACCTGAGAGGGGTGACTCAGGGTTTTTAGGTTGGCTGCTGTTACCTTGTTAGGGGACGAGTGTTTGCGCAATGGCCTGTCTGTGACTACCTGGCTAGTCCAGGGCGTCACATTTGTTTCTTTCAGGACTCCAGCCCTCTGAGCTCATCATAAATAAAGTCAGTGACATAAGAGCTCCATTGGCTGCTGAGCTTATATATCATTGACTTGATACTTGATGAGCTCACAAGACTGGTGACATGGCAGAAACGCTCACTCCTGTGATAAAACAGACAGAGAAATGTGTTAACTTAGACAGTAGCAGCTGTGAACTTCTGCTGTTTTGTCTGTGTACTCACTTATCATTTGTGAGTAATGCATTCCCCTTTGGCCAGCAGCTGTGGCATGTGCCAACCATGAACTGGAGCAGCTATACCTGGTTGGACATTGCTTTTACACATAGCAGGAGCCCATTTATAAGATTTTTTCAGCACAGGATTTTTTTGAACACATCCAATTGTAGAAATTATAATTTCAAGATCTATTAATTAAAATGTGCTTTGTTCATGGACAATCACTTTAAGTATTTTTCCTGCTCCAAATGAACATTACACTGTACAATACAGGAACCATACATGCAATGGCATACCTATATAATTAGGGATAATTAGCAAAAATGTCTTTGAGTCTCCACCTGAATATATTATATGAGCAAAAGAATACTCATTTAAGCTCACGGGAAACTATGACTATTAAAAATGAACCTTAAAGAAGCACTCCCAACTTTATTCTTTATTATATGTGTGTATATATTGTGGTAGAGCCACTCACTCAGCTGCAGTATGAGGTAGATACAGGAATGCTCCTTAGTTTAAATGTCAGCTGGTTTATTAACTCCATAAACAAGCCTGAACAAAATAAGACAAAAACAGCCTTAGGCTAGTTTCACACTTGCGTTGGACGGCTTCCGTTGCTATCCGCAGCCTTGAGGAATTACGGTAACCGTTGCAGGAATCCGTTATATTCCTCATAGACTTCTATTAGCTACGGATAGCAACGGATGGTCTTGCATTGCATCCGTCCCGCGGCGCATCAGTTGTTTTGACGCTGACTGCGAGTGACCGTCGGGCGGATGGAACGCTGCATGTAGCGTTTTTCTGTGCTTGGCGGAGTGTCAAAAAAACGCAACCTGCAGAAATCCGTTGGCGTCCGTTGTTTTTATAATTGATGCCTATGGTGGCGGATTCCGTTAGAATCCGGCATTTGACGGATTCCGTTAACGCAACCCTCTTTACACAACTGCGCATGCTCAGATGTGTAAAGTCAAGGAAAAAAAACCTATAGCGGATTGCGTTATTTTGTACGATCTGTATCATCCGTTGTGCCACTATATGCAACGCATCCGTTGCATCCGTCACACAACGCAATGCTACAGATCCCGTCCAACACAAGTGTGAAAGTAGCCTTACAGGCATAAAAGAAAACAAAACCTCATGTATCAAGTCCATACACTGCGGGTTCAGCCTGCTAAAGTTTGGGGTTCCACACCATTCACAGAGAGGAGGAACTGCTTCCTCCAACACAGAAAATCAGAGAACAATGAGTGTGTCTAGAGGCCTGGCTTTTACCTCTTTGACCACACCCCGAGGTGGAGATATGGTGAACAGCCGTCCCATCCATCTCTTTAGCTGTTCACAAAAACCCGGCCCAGTTAAAAGCAATTTAACCCTCTCAGCACCTAGTATGCTGGAGCATTACATCCGGGCTCATAACACTGATTTTAGTAGTCTCAGCGACACATACCTCCCCTCTTGCACTTTACCAGTGATCATATCACAATATGAATGCAATGTGAGTGTATTCATATTGACACTGCTTTCTACAGGATTCATTACTGTTTTGCTCCACTTCTCAGTAACATCACCACAATTGTGACTATTGCTCACTCTATACATGAGCCTGAAGTCTATTTTACAATGACAACCTATGAAGCCTCGTTCTGATGCTTCATATTCAGTTAGATCCAGAAATATTTGGCCAGTGACACAAGTTTTGGCCTTTTAGCCATATATTCATGCAGGGCCTGCTCAAGGTTTTTGTGGGCCCCGGGCGGAAGAGTCCCAGTGGGCCCCATCCACACGCAGACGCACACGTACATATACATATTTAAAGACAAACTCACAAAAATACATACATAGATACACATCATACATGCATACAGACACACACAGCTATGCTGCATACATACAGACACACACAGCTCTGCTGCATACATACAGACAGACACACACAGCTCTGCTGCATACATACAGACAGACACACACAGCTCTGCTGCATACATACAGACACACACAGCTCTGCTGCATACATACAGACAGACACACACAGCTCTGCTGCATACATACAGACAGACACACACAGCTCTGCTGCATACATACAGACACACACAGCTCTGCTGCATACATACAGACACAAATAGCTCTGCTGCATACACACAGACACACACAGCTCTGCTGCATACAGACAGACAGACACAGCTCTGCTGCATACACACAGACACACACACACAGCTCTGCTGCATACATGCAGACACACACAGCTTTGCTCCATACAGACACACACAGCTCTGCTGCATACAGACAGACACACACAGCTCTACTGTATACAGACAGACACAGCTCTGCTGCATACAGACAGACACATCTCTGCTGCATACAGACAGACACATCTCTGCTGCATACAGACAGACACAGCTCTGCTGCATACAGACAGACAGACACACACAGCTCTGTTGCATACAAACAGAAAGACACAGCTCTGCTGCATACAGACAGAAAGACACAGCTCTGCTGCATACAGACAGACACAGCTCTGCTGCATACAGACAGACACAGCTCTGCTGCATACAGACAGACAGACACACACAGCTCTGTTGCATACAAACAGAAAGACACAGCTCTGCTGCATACAGACAGAAAGACACAGCTCTGCTGCATACAGACAGACACAGCTCTGCTGCATACAGACAGACACAGCTCTGCTGCATACAGACAGACACAGCTCTGCTGCATACAGACAGACACAGCTCTGCTGCATACAGACAGACACAGCTCTGCTGCATACAGACAGACACAGCTCTGCTACATACATACAGACAGACACAGCTCTGCAGCATACATACAGACACACAGCTCTGCTGCATACAGACAGACAAATACACACAGCTCTGCTACATACATACAGACAGACAGACACACACTGCTAGAGACAGACTCACACGGCTCTGCTACAGACAGACACACTCGGCTCTGCTACAGACAGACGCACGTGGCTCTGCTACAGACAGACGCACGCAGCTCTGCTACAGACAGACACACGTGTGGAGACACCTCGAGCCACCGTGGATCCGGATCCGAGCAGCAGCGGTAGCCCGGCTGCTGGCACGGGGGCGGCACATTCAAGATACAATTATAGAATCAATATGAGCTTAAAGTTCAGATTCAGCTTTAATTGGAGTAAGGGTTTAGGAATTACAGCTCTTTAGTTTGGAGTTGCCTTTTTTGCATTGGACCAAAAGTAATGAGACAATTATGCAAAAGCTCTTTAATGGTCTGCATGAGCTATTCCCATCATTAATTAAGCATTTAAAAGGTCTGGAGCTTATTTCAGGTGTGGCAGTTGCACTGGGAAGCTCTTGTTCTGAACCCACCATGATAGGAGTGACCAAATCAACAGTTTTGGTACATTCTGAAAAAAAAAAGATTTAAAGACAGAGATTGTAATGGAAAGCCTGTAAACTCAAAAAGGCCTGGTTGTCAATCTAAGACAGTGGTAGATGATTGCAGAATCCTTTCCATGTTGAAGATAAACCACTTCATAACATTCACCCAAGGGAAGAACACTCTAGAGGAAGTAAGTATTTCAGCATCTAAGTCTACCAAAATGAGAAGACTTCATGACAACAAATACAGAGAGTTCACTACGAGGTGCAAACTATTAATTAGCCTTAAAAATAGAAAGCTCAGATTAGACTTTGTCAAAAAAAATCTGAAATTAGCCAGCCCAGTTCTGAAAAAGCATTCACTTGACAGATGAAACAAACATCACCCTGTAACACAATGATGGGAAGAAGAAAGTATGGAGAAGACATGGAATGGCTCATGAATCAAAACACACCAAATCCTCTGTAAAGCATAGTGGAGGCAGTGTGATGACATGGGGATGCATGGCTTCCAATGGCACTACATTACATCTTTTCTTAACCACAAATAGGCAGAATTTTTGCCCCCGAAAAACGCACATGTGGCAGGAACGCATCAAAAGACGCATGCGTTTTTGATGTGTTTTACTGCATTTTGCCCAATGCGTTTAAGTTAAATCTATTGACTGGAAGGGCTCAAAAACGCTGGAACAACGCAAAAATAATTGACATACTGCATCTTCAAAAATGCAGCCAAGATGCAGAAAAAAAAAGATGCCCAGTGTGGACAGCAAAATAGAAATCTGATAGCTTTGCTGGGGTAATGAAATGCATGCATTTAGGTTCATCTTTGTGACCTCAAAAATGCACCAAAACACAGTAAAAGATGCAGTGTGTTAACGTAGCCTTACGGTTGGATGGCTTTTACACTTTTTTTTTTATCAAAAAAGTGTGTACTAAGTACCCTATGTTATGTATATGTACTATTACCATTTACTTACTCACATCTGGGTATACACTCAATTTGTTCCTATCTTAGATTTTAATTGGCCACAGTGTGAACATGCTCTTATATGCTGCATTTATATCAACTTGTGCTTTGGCTGAATTTTTTTTGCTTTGCCAGTTTTGGATATTAAGCTTAAGCTCAAATGTGGCCAGTTGCAGAAATGATTGAAAATTTGCTTGCCTTTTCATATAATAACTGTAGACAAACATGGCCTTCTTGCACTACCGTAATTCCCCTAAAAGGTAAAATTGCATTTGGTGCACATATCTGTCTAATATGTCCTCATTTTCCTGCTCTGTAACTTGCAAACTGCTAAAAATTACAAAAAAAACCCAGAAAACAAATAAAAAAAACAAATAAAAAAAACAAAGTTTTCTTTCACCCATCTTACCTCTATGTGTAAAAAAATAAATTTATATGTATACAACATAAATTTCTTCCAGAAAAGTTTTAAATTGTTGAAATCTTTGGAATTTTATGTTGACAATAAGTTTCAGGAATAAGTTGGTGGTGGATAGAGATCAGAAAATCGCTACAAGGCTTCATTGACTTTAATCTGAATTTTATGCAATTTGGTTTTAAAGTGGATAAACTACATGTAAAAAAAACAACCCAAAAAAAAACAACAAACAACCCTCTGTGTGAACACTCACTATAGACACCATGCTAGTTTTGGAACCTGCCATAGCTGGAGTTCAAGCAGTAAAAATCCCAACTAGCTTACTTAAATCTAGATTAATCTTAGCAGATAATATCAGTACACCACATAATTAATTTGTTCGTCCTTGAAATTAGAAAATTTCAAATGAACTTTTAAAAATGTGAAAATCTGTAGACACCCAAAATTTAAGCAGTAATTGTGCCTATTAAGTCATATCCCTTGACATGTCAACTATTGTAGAAAAGAACCCTTTTTGACCTTCTATTTGTCAAATACATCTGCAGTCATATGAGCAATCTGGATGGCTGAAGGCGGCGTCACAAGGTACAATCTATCATGCAATCGCACAAGCGATTGTACCCGCCCCCGTCGTTTGTGCGTCACGGGCAATTAGTTGCCCGTGGCGCACAAAGTCGTTAATTCCCCGTCACACGTACTTACCTCCCGGATGACGTCGCTGTGGGCGGCGAACATCCTCTTCCTGAAGGGGGAGGGATGTTCGGCGTCACAGCGACGTTACACAGCAGCCGGCCAATAGAAGCGGAGGGGCGGAGATGAACGGGACGTAACATCCCGCCCACCTCCTTCCTTCCGTATTGCCGGCGGGACGCAGGTAAGCTGTGCTCGTCGTTCCAGGGGTGTCACACGTAGCAATGTGTGCTGTCTAGGGAACGATGAAAAACCGGAGCACAGAAGGAGGACCGACATTTTGAAAATGAACGACGAGTCAACGAGCAATGATAAGGTGAGTATTTTTGCTCGTTCATAGTCGTTAGGAGCTGTCACACGCTCCGTCATCTCTAACGATGCCGGATGTGCGTCACAAATTCCGTGACCCCGCCGACATATCGTTAGATATATCGTACCGTGTGACAGGACCTTGAGATTAAGGGGTACTTTGCACGTTGTGACATCGCTACCGAAATATCGTCGGGGTCACAGTTGTTGTGACGCACATCCGGCGCCGGTAGCGACATCGCAATGTGTAAATCCTAGGAACGACGATGAACGAGCGTGAAACAGTCAAAAATCGGTGATCTGTGTCTTCTCGTTCATTTTCATAATGTCGCTCCTGCTGCAGGTACAATGTTGTTTGTCACTCCTGCGGCAGCACACATCGCTGTGTGTGAAGCCGCTGGAACGACCAACATCCCCTTACCTGCGTCCCAACGGAAATGCGGAAGGAAGAAGGTGGGCGGGATGATACGTTCCGCTCATCTCCGCCCCTCCACTTCTATTGGCTGGCCGATTAGTGACGTCGCGGTGACATCGCGGTGACGCCAAACCAACCTCCCCCTTGAAGGAGGGATTGTTCTGCAGTCACCGTGACATCGCCGACCAGGTATGTGCGTGTGACGCTGCAGTAGCGATAGTGTTCGCTACGGCAGCAATCACCAGATATCGCATGTGCGACGGGGGCGGGTGCTATCGCGCTAGACATCGCTAGCCGATGCTAGCGATGTCGCAACGTGCAAAGTACCCCTAAGAGTATGTGCACACAGAGTCCTTTTGCAAAGCTATTGCAGCAGAAACTTAGCAATACCTCCAAATGTGTGAGGATTTTTTATATTTCTTTGTTGAGGATTTGGAGAGTTTCTGCTCCACAACTTCACAAAACAATTAAGGGATATTCACAAACATGACCCCTTAATTACTCCATACACTCATGTATATACACACATGCATATACTGTATATATAGTACACAGTTAAAGTCACTGAGTACATATGGTAGGGCATGGGTACACAACATTACTGGTCTAAGGGCCACATTGCCATAATGAACTACTCCCAAGGACCACAAAAAAAAAAAATTAAAAAGGGTACTTAAATTAATACATCACCAGAAGCATAGTTTAAGTATTTGAGGATGATTTGGAGCGTTTCTGCTCAGTATCTACTCCAGAAAAATCAATGTCAAACATATTCTCCGACTGGAGTATTTTCCAAGCTTTTTGTAGTACAGATATCATGATGAGATTTAATGACCACAACTGATCTCTGCAAGCATCCCTCTTCTCTGCAAGCACTTCCCAACACAATTGCCTTAAAAATAAAAGTATTATTGTACTGGCCATAAATCAAAATATTCCTCATGCTGCACCCCTAAATTAACAATTGCTACTCACTGTACTTCCTGCACAAAATATCCTCCACACTGGCCCTCTATATAATATGCTATTTCCGAAGCCCCTCTCCAAATTTTCCCATCCCACCCTACACTGCCCCTCTCCATATTATCCCCACACACTGCCTCTCTCCATATTGTCTTCTCACACTACCCCTCTCCATAATATCCCCACACACTGCCCTTCTCCATACTGTTACCCCAACACGAAGCCACTCCATAATATGAACATCCCACACATACTCTCCAAAATATCCCCTCAAACTGCCGAATCCCATAATATCCACCCGCCCTACTCACCCTCACTATACTGTGCCCTCTTTCAGAATAACTCCTTTCATAATGTGTGTGCCTTGGCAGTAACACCAATTCTCCCCTCATCTAAAATTATTGGACATTTAATCTTCAGCTCCTCCATGGGACACTTACCAGGGCTCACGTCTCCAATGCCTCTATGGCATCAGCATGATAATGTCAGCAGTGTGATGATCGAAAATAGTAACGGAAACAACCAGTCAAAAAAAGTCATAAGCCCCAAAATACCAAAAATATATGACAACTTTATTGATTAAAATAAGGCATAGGAAGATGAATGGATCAGTAATAAGATGGTAAACCAGCCTACCGGAGAGGACATGTGATGCCTATATCCACAAATAGTAAGGGTAAGATGAAGAATAATATTGGACAAAGAGTAATACAAAATAAATCCAAAGAATCAAACCCATGTGAGAAATCCACTCGTGCTGGCATAGAACCAATCCGAAGTGTGTTTTGATGACAAGCCTTTGTCTTGTCTGTCCCTAAAGGGGGCTTTACACGCAACGACATCGCTAACGAGATGTTGTTGAGGTCACAAAATTTGTGACTCACATCCGGCCTCGTTAGCAACGTCGTTGCGTGTGAAACGTACGAAAGACCGCTTATGATCAAAAATACTCACATCGTTGATCATTCACACGTCATTCAAATCCCAAATACCGTTGCTGGTGCTGAACGCAGGTTGTTCATCGTTTGTGAGGCAGCACACATCGCTACATGTGACACTTAGGAACGACGAACAACACCGTACCTGCGTCCTCCGGCAACAAGGTGGGCGTGTCTTTCCTTCAGCTGCTCTCCGCCCCTTCGCTTCTATTGGCCGCCTGCTGTGTAACGTCGCTGTGACGCTGCACGAACTGCCCCCTTAGAAAAGAGGCAGTTCACCCGCCACAGCAATGTCGCTAGGCAGGTAAGTACGTGTGATGGGGACTAACGATATTGTGCGCCACAGGCAGCGATTTGCCCGTGACGCACAAACAAAGGGGACGGGTGCTTTCACAAGCGACATCGCTAACGATGTCGCTGCGTGTAAAGCAGCCTTTAGGCTATGTGCAAGGTCACTATCTGTAAATAGTTGAGAAGACTTTGCATTCAATAACATTTCATATCTGACTTAAGGTCCAGTCACACATAACAAGATCATTAACGAGATTGTTACTACGTCACAATTTCCGGATTGTTGTTAAATCGTTGGTGAGATCATTGCTGAGATGTCACACAGTCATTTTCCCAATGACTTTAGTAACGATGCAGCGACCTGTATAACGATCTCGTTGGGACCCTGTCATACAGCAGCTATGTAATGATTCCGACCTCAAATAGGGGCGTAGTGTTTGACGCTGTAAACCATGTAGGCGTGCATATGCGTCGCCTTTTCCACACCCCTCCACTCCAATTGCTGGTCAATACTGAGTTCTGATTGTATCGCTTTACCCTTTGTCCCTTTTTGAGCCTTGCTTTGAGGATAGAACCTGCGACTTCAGCTTCGATCCGAAAAGCAAGCAAGCAATCGGGAAGAAAGTACGAATGAATCCGGGTGTAGTCGCAGGTTCTATCCTCAAAGCAAGGCTCAAAAAGGAACAAAGCATGAAGCAATTCCAATCAGAACGCAGTACTGTATTCAGCGCCAACCAATCGGTGCAGAGGGGGAGTGGAAAAGGTGACGCAACTACACGCCTATGTGTCACACTTTAAGTTCTCATCTAGGTTGTTAACGAGATCGTTGGTAGGTGTCAAACCTACAGATCCATCCTGCCCAGCAGGACTCAGAGCCAAAAATGGCCCAGGACATTCAGCAACGACCAACGATCTCACAGCAGGGGGCGGATCGTTGGTACGTGTCAAACATAACGAGATCGCTGGTGAAATCGTTTCGTCACAGAAACTGTGACGTAGCAACAATGTCGTTAGCGATCTCGCTATGTGTGAAGTGGCTTTTACATATACATTTCACTTTCTTTAGATGTAAATATGACAGGAATCCAGGATCACATACCTGCGGATGGTGGATGCAATCTATCAGGTATCAATAGTTGTGACCTAACTGGTCCCACTGGCTGAAATAATCTTTAAATTGAGGAATTAGCTAGCAGTGACAATATCGAGCTGTTTGCTGCCTTTCTCTGCAGGAAAGTCGATTGCACTAGATTTCTTAATCAGTCTAAAATTCAAGTTTCAGCTAAAAGCAGTGTAGATTTCATGTGAGCATTTTGGGTGTTATAGTTTTCTTTATTTTATATGAAAAACATCTTTGGTGTTCCCACTACATGGCTAAATATTTGCAGTAAATAAGTTTTGCCAACATGTACTCATAAAATGAAAATTTCTACTTTGCAATTGGAAAAAAAAATAAAACTTGTAAAAAGAAAAAAAAAAAAAGAAAAAAAAAGATTTTTCCAGTGAATATGATACGTCATTCATTTTTTTTTGATTCATCGTTAGTTTTCCAACTGCAAAACACCACGCCAGAGACTGTTGGGAAAACAAGGGTGAACGAGAGTTGACATTTTAACATCACATTGGTCTTAAAACGCATTCCTCTCATTGTGGTATCTTTTTCGGTAATAATGGCATCAGCTCAGCAGCTGAATAACATAATAAAAGACCACAAAATAACATTGAATAGAGTGTGTACTGAATGTTCAGTATAATAACCAAAAATGCGCAATGGAAATTTAATGGAACAATACACTTAAAAAATGCCTGAGTGAGGCTTTATTTCCTCACTGGATTGGTATGGCCATGCACACATGTTGAGTATTTGGTGAGTTTTTTGAGTTTTTATCCTCAGTATTTGTAAGACAAAAGCAGGAGTGGGTAAAAAAATGCAGAAGTGGTCCCTGTGTTTCTTTCATACTTTTCCTCTGACTGTTCCACTCCTGGTTTTGGCATACAAATACTATAGCTCACATCCGTCCTGAATTCAGCAGGCATTTCCCGATTTGAGAGCTCAGTCCCGCTGTCCCGGCTTCATCTCACCTCTCCCTCGGTGACTCTGTAGCTCCTCCTCCTCATGTGCATGATCGACATCTCTCTGCAATGCATGAATGAAATCAATAATCCTCACCTCCTGAGGAATCCAATTCACAACTTTCATGTTCCTCTATTTTCCCAGGCAGCTGCTCTAACAAAGAGTCACTAGCCAAACTGAGAGACATGGGGGAGGATTTGGTAATCTTGACCTATAGTGCAGAGTGGTATTCCAGAAGCAGATTATACAGGTAAAGCTAACTTTGTACATAGCAATGTATCCGTATATCCCTGTATTCTAGAGGTAAAGAAAAAGTCAGATTTTTTTATTCCTATAAAAATGCTAAACATTATTAGAAACTTTTACAAAAATGACATTTTTTAAATTTCACCCCCCAGACCTTAAACCAACAACATTCAACATGCAAGCAAGGAACTAAACTTTTGAACCACAGGCTTTGGTAATGTTATTGGGAAAATTTTGTAATCTTGAAGCTACAGTCCAGCCTCTGACTCCACAGGAAGATTATACTGGTAAATATAGATATTCTAGAAATAGGCCCGATGCTATCGCATCGGGAGTGCGGTGGAAGTAGACATCTGTCTATGCTTAGTGGTGCTGACAGGAGCAGTGGTGAGTGGGGCTGGTGGCATACAGATCTGGTGAGGGGATCTGTGGGCATACAGTTCTGGTGAGGGGGTCTGTGGACATAGAGATCTGGTGAGGGGGGCTGGGGGCATACAGATCTGCTGTGGGGGCTAGGAGCATACAGATCTGGTGGGGGGGTAGGGGCATACAGATCTGGTGGGGGGGGGCTGGAGGCATACAGATCTGGTGCGGGGGCTGGAGGCATACAGATCTGGTGGGGGGGCTGGAGGCATACAGATCTGGTGGGGGACTGGGGTCATACAGATCTGGTGGGGGGGCTGGAGCCATGCAGATATGGTGGGGGGTCTGGAGGCATACAGATCTGGTGGGGGGGGGGCTGGAGGCATAGAGATCTGGTTGAGGAGCTGGAGGCATGTAGATCTGGTGGGGGGCTGGAGGCATACAGATCTGGTGGGGGCGTGGGGGGGCATACAGATCTGGTGGGGGGGCATACAGATCTGGTGGGGGGCATACAGATCTGGTGGGGGGGTAGGGGCATACAGATCTGGTGGGGGGGCTGGAGGCATACAGATCTGGTGGGGGACTGGGGTCATACAGATCTGGTGGGGGGGCTGGAGCCATGCAGATATGGTGGGGGGGCTGGAGGCATACAGATCTGGTGGGGGGGGGGCTGGAGGCATACAGATCTGGTGGGGGAGCTGGAGGCATGTAGATCTGGTGGGGGGCTGGAGGCATACAGATCTGGTGGCGGCGTGGGGGGGCATACAGATCTGGTGGGGGGGCATACAGATCTGGTGGGGGGCATACAGATCTGGTGGGGGGGGCTGGGGCCATACAGATCTGGTGGGGGGCTGGAGGCATACAGATCTGATGGGGGGCTGGGGGCATACAGATCTGATGAGGGGGGCTGGGGGTATACAGATCTGGTGGGGGGTTGGGGGCATACAGATCTGGTGGGAGGGCTGGAGGCATACAGATCTGGTGGGGGAGGCTGAAGGCATACAGTTCTGGTGGGGGAGGCTGGAGGCATACAGATCTGGTGGGAGGGCTGGAGTCATACAGATCTGGTGGGGGGCTGGGGGCATAAAAATCTGGTGGGGGGGCTGGGGGCATAAAGATCTGGTGGGGGGGCTGGGGGCATAAAGATCTGGTGGGGGGGCTGGGGGCATAAAGATCTGGTGGGGGGCTGAGAAAATAAAGATCTGGTGGGGGTGCTGGAGGCATACAGTCCTGGGGGGCTGGAGGCATAAAGATCTGGTGGGGGGCTGAGAAAATAAAGATCTGGTGGGGGGCTGGAGGCATACAGTCCTGGGGGGCTGGAGGCATACAGATCTGGTGGGGGGAGCTGGGGGCATACAGATCTGGTGGGGGGGCGGGCTAGGGGCATATAGATCTGGTAGGGGGGGCTGGGGGCATACAGCTCTGGTGGGGGGACTGGGGGTATACAGATCTGGTGGGGGGGCTGGGCGCATACAGATCTGGTGGGGGGGCTGGGGGCATACAGATCTGGTGGGGGGGCTGGGGGCATAAAGATCTGGTGGGGGGCTGAGAAAATAAAGATCTGGTGGGGGTGCTGGAGGCATACAGTCCTGGGGGGCTGGAGGCATAAAGATCTGGTGGGGGGCTGAGAAAATAAAGATCTGGTGGGGGGGCTGGAGGCATACAGTCCTGGGGGGCTGGAGGCATACAGATCTGGTGGGGGGGCTGGAGGAATACAGATCTGGTGGGGGGGCTGGAGGAATACAGATCTGGTGGGGGGAGCTGGGGGCATACAGATCTGGTAGGGGGGCTGGGGGCATACAGATCTGGTGGGGGGGCGGGCTAGGGGCATATAGATCTGGTAGGGGGTGCTGGGGGCATACAGCTCTGGTGGGGGGACTGGGGGTATACAGATCTGGTGGGGGGGCTGGACGCATACAGATCTGGTGGGGGGGCTGGGGGCATACAGATCTGTTGGGGGGGCTGGGGGCATACAGATCTGGTGGGGGGGCTGGGGGCATACAGTCCTAGGGGGCTGGAGGCATAAAGATCTGGTGGGGGGGCTGGGGGCATATAGATCTGTTGGGGGGGCTGGGGGCATACAGATCTGGTAGGGGGGCTGGGGGCATACAGATCTGGTAGGTGGGGCTGGGAGCATACAGATCTGGTGGGGGGATGGTGGCATACAGATCTGGTAGGGGAGCTGGTGGTATACAGATCTGGTGGGGGAGCTGGGGGCATACAGATCTGGTGGTGGGGCTGGGGGTATACAGATCTGGTGGGGGGCTGGGGGCATACAGATCTGGTGGGGGGGGGGCTGGGGGCATGCAGATCTGGTGGGGGGGGGCTGGGGGCATGCAGATCTGGTGGGGGGCTTGAGGCATACAGTTCTGGTGGGGGCTATGGGTAAGCAGATCTGGTGGGGGGCTTCAGGCATACAGTTCTGGTGGGGGGGGCTAGGGGCATACAGATCTGGTGGGGAGGGGGGCTTGGGGCATACAGATCTGGTAGGTGGGGCTGGGGCATACAGATCTGGTAGGGGAGCTGGGGGTATACAGATCTGGTGGGGGGGCATACAGATCTGATGAGGGGGCTGGGGGTATACAGATCTGGTGGGGGGGCTAGGGGCATACAGATCTGGTGGAAGGCTGAGGCATACAGATCTGATGAGGGGGCTGGGGATATGCAGACCTGGTGGGGGGCTGGGGGCATACAGATATGGTGGGGGGCTGGGGGCATACAGATCTGATGAGGGGGGCTGGGGGTATACAGATCTGGTGAGGAGGGCTCTGAGCATACAGATCTGGTGGGGGGTAGGGGCATACAGATCTGGTGGGGGAGGCTGAAGGCATACAGTTCTGGTGGGGGAGCTGGGGGCATACAGATCTGGTGGTGGGGCTGGGGGTATACAGATCTGGTGGTGGGGCTGGGGGTATACAGATCTGGTGGGGGGGCTGGGGGCATACAGATCTGGTGGGGGGGCTGGGGGCATGCAGATCTGGTGGGGGGCTTGAGGCATACAGTTCTGGTGGGGGGGCTATGGGCAAGCAGATCTGGTGGGGGGCTTGAGGCATACAGTTCTGGTGGGGGGGGCTAGGGGCATACAGATCTGGTGGGGAGGGGGGCTTGGGGCATACAGATCTGGTAGGGGAGCTGGGGGTATACAGATCTGGTGGGGGGGGCATACAGATCTGATGAGGGGGCTGGGGGTATACAGATCTGGTGGGGGGGCTAGAGGCATACAGATCTGGTGGAAGGCTGAGGCATACAGATCTGATGAGGGGGGCTGGGGATATGCAGACCTGGTGGGGGGCTGGGGGCATACAGATATGGTGGGGGGCTGGGGGCATACAGATCTGATGAGGGGGGCTGGGGGTATACAGATCTGGTGAGGAGGGCTCTGAGCATACAGATCTGGTGGGGGGTAGGGGCATACAGATCTGGTGGGGGGTAAGGGCATACAGATCTGGTGGGGGGGGCTGGAGGCATACAGATCTGGTGGGGGGACTGGAGGCATACAGTTCTAGTGGGGGGGCTGGGGGCATACAGATCTGGTGGAGGGGCTGGGGACATAGAGATCTGATGGGGGGGCTGGGGGCATACAGCTCTGGTAGGGGTGCTGGGGGCATACAGATCTTGTGGGGGGGGCTGGGGGCATACAGGTCTGGTGGGCAGGCTGGGGGCATACAGATCTGGTGGGGGGGCTGGGGGCATACAGATCTGGTGGGGGGGGCTGGGGGCATACAGGTCTGGTGGGGGAGCTGGGGGCATACAGACCTGGCGGGGGGCTGGGGGCATACAGATCTGGGGGGGGGGGCTAAAGGCATACAGATCTGGTGGGGGGGCTGGAGGCATACAGATCTGGTGAGGGGGCTGGAGGCAGACAGATCTGGTGAGGGGGCTGCAGGCATACAGATCTGTTGAGAGAGGCTGGGGGTATGCAGATCTGGTGGAGGGCTGGGGGCATACAGATCAGGTGGGGAGGGGGCTGGAGGCATACAATTCTGGTGGGGGGATTGGAGGCATACAGTTCTGGTGAGGGGGCTGGAGGCATACAGATCTGGTGGGGGGCTGGGGGCATACAGATCTGGTGGAGAGGGGCTGGGGATATACAGATCTGGTGGGGGGGCTGGGGGCATATAGAGCTGGTGGGAGGGCTGATGTCCTCTGCAGTAATGAGCACATTGTGCTCCTGCTTGTTTCCTTCTGTCCCCTATTATGCAGTGTCTCACCTGTTCTCCATGCCCGCGGAGTCTCCAGCTGCAGCACACAGACTCCTCCGTGATAGCATCCGGTGTACGAACTGGCCGCTGCAGGTTGATCTCATGGCTTTACTGCAGTTGAATGCTTTACGGCGCCACAAAGCATTCAACTGCAGTAAAGGGCTAACAGCAGAAGCGGTGGCGGCCTCGGATAGGTGAGTATACAGCAGTGTGTGAGTGTGTGTCTGTGTTCAGTGTATACATGCATGTGCGCTATGTGTGTGTACATGTTCGGTGTCTGCTATGTGTGTGTATATGTGTGTCTGCTATGTGTGTCTGCTATGTGTGTTTATGTGTGCGTGCGTGCAGCGAGGACACGGAAGCCGGAGCATTGTTCAAACTGCGGCTGCGCACCGGACAATGCCGCGGTGCATGACGGAATAGGAGAACAGACAAAACTGGTGATTATGTAAGTAGATTGTATATATCAGTGTATTTCTATGTCCTGCATTCTAAGGGTAGAATAAAATAAAGATTTTTTTTCTTCCTATAAAATAAGTACAAAAATTATATAAAAAAAAAACAAAAAACAACAATTAAAATAATTACATTTTTAAATCGCTTATTTAAAAAATATAAACATCACAAGTCAGCAAATAACATGGACATATTTGGTGTCCCTGTAATCGTAATGACCAGAACAACACAGCGATCATTTAGTGTGATTGGTAAATGGCGCAAAAACATGGCGTGTTTGATTACTTTTCTCTATCTGACCCATAAAAAATTTAATAATAAAGTAACGCTGAGGCCATGTTCATACATAGCGTAAACACTGCATTTTTTCTTTAGGCATTCACACCACACAACGCAATAACAATCTTCGCTCATTATAGTGTGTTTGCTGTTTTTTTAAGGTGTTTTTCCAGCTTGTTTGATGTGTTTTTGGTGTAGACGTGAATCCTGGTTCTTGATGGTTTTATCCCATTTAACAATGATTTTTTTTTACTTCCATTTTTTCAGGCTCCACATAGAAGTTTGTAGAGGAAAAAAGCACCAAAATCGCACAGTTTAGCAGCATCTTTAGACGCACCACGGGTGGAGATTTCATGAAATGACATCCACTTTATTTGTACATTTAGGCTATGTCCGCACTTTGCGTCGTACTACCGTGTTTTTCCAAAAATAAGACACTGTCTTATATTTTTTTTGCCCCCCAAAAAAGCACTAGGGCTTATTTTTGGAGGAGTTCTTATTCTTGGAGAAACACGGTTGGGGGTAAGATTACCCCCCAAAAAAAGCAGACCCCCCCACTTCCCAGGAGACTCATACTCACCAGACCAGGACGTCTGCGTGGTTCCCAGGTTCTCCGGTTGGTGCTGTACGCCGTCCTACCCTGCTGCTAGCTGACACACACAGCAGATCGCAGGCACACACAGCAGATCACACTCTCACACTCTCACACACTCACAGATATACACAGCAGATCGCAGGCACACACAGCCGATCACAGATACACACAGCTGATCACAGATACACCCAGCCGATCACAGATACACACATCCGATCGCAGGCACACAGACTCAGCAGATCGCAGATATACACAGCAGATCACACACAGCAGATCGCAGGCACACACAGCCATCACAGATACACACATCCGATCGCAGGCACACACAGCCGATCGCAGGCACACACAGCCGATCACAGATACACACATCCTATCACAGGCACACACAGCCGATCACAGATACACACAGCCGATCGCAGACACACACAGCCGATCACAGATACACACATCCGAACGCAGACACACACAGCCGATCGCAGAAAAACACAGCCGATCGCAGACACATACACACAGCTGATTGCAGACACACATACACACACCACATCACATCCAGCACTTACGGCAGCAGCGAATGAGAGCAAGTCACGTGTCCGGCCGCAGGTCCTGTTGGTCGCGCTGCACCGCACTACCTCTCAGGATTCTCCCAGCGAGAAGAGATCGGTGTCACTGGGTGAGGTGAGTGTGTATGCGATCCGATGTGTGTGTGTGTGTGTGATTTGATGTTTGCGTGTGATCCGATGTGTGTGTGTGCGATCTGACGTTTGTGTGTGCGATCCGATGTTTGTGTGTGCGATCCGATTGTGTGTGTGATCACTGCAGGTTCTCTGCTCGGCGTCTGGTGAGTGTGATTGCCGGGTGCCGCTGTGTATAATGAAGTGTCCTGCAGTATCTGTAACTTTTTTAGCTGCACGGACACTTCATTATTAATCCGGGACTAGGGCTTATTTTCAGGGGAGGGCTTATATTTAAGCCTTTCGCCGAAAATGCTGAAAATCCATGCTAGGGCTTATTTTTGGGGGAGGTCTTATTTTTGGAAAAACACAGTAGTTGCATTTCTAAACGCACGTTTTGGCATTAATTAATTTAGCTAAAGTTGCCTTTTTAAGAAATTTAGCGCTAAAAATGCATGCGTATTTACCGCATTTTAGATGCGTTTACAGCACTTTTTACATGCTTTTACCCTTGCGTTTTGACAGATGCGTTTTGAACATCAAGAAACTGCTAAATAAAGTTTAAACAGTCAAACAGAAGGAAAAAAAGAGAAAAAAACCCAAAACATATATATTTTGTGAATTAATAAAGAAAATAGTTATATTTCATGAAATTATAGCGGTTTTATAATATTTATTGCTAAAATAGCAATAAAATCATAATTTTCTTTAATTTCATTTTCGGACTATGTGTGTGTGTAAAGGGACATATTAATACATTATTTTAATGTCAGAAAAGCATGCGTTTTTGGAGTTAAAAATGGACTCTTTCTGCAGCTAAAAAGCAGGTAAAACGCTTGAATTTTGATGGTTGTTGCTTTTTGCTACTTTTCATTGCCTTCAATGTTAGCGAAACGCTGCAGAAATGGCAAAAGCAATTGACATGTTGCTTCTTTGAACGCATGGTTTTTGCCACAAATTATGGAAATTAAACGCAGCGTTTTGAAACGCAAAGTGCGGACTGGAAATCTTCATTTTCCATAGACTATTATGGAAAATCAAAACGCATGCCTTTTGGCATGAAAACGCTGCTGCTCAAAACGCTGCTGAAACGCAGGTGAAAACGTAAAGTGCGGACACAGCCTTACGCACTTTGCGTCGAGGTAGTTGCAGTTCAAAAAACATCATCTGGCAGGAAGGACAATGCTTTTGGCTTTAAAAATGCATGTAAAGCGCAAAGAAAGTAGCCTATGGCCACCTTGCGGTTTTCATGAGTTTTTAGTGCTTTTCCGGTGCTTTTAGAAACGCTGTAGTTTTGCATTAAATTGAATGGATGGGAAACGCAGCCAAAATTGCAAAAATAACTGACATGTTGCTTCTTTAAACACTGAGTTTTTGCCCAAATTTATGAAAATTAAACGCAGCATTTTGATCAGCATAGTGCGCACAAGAAAGCACAATGTTGCATTGACTTTGCTTGAAAAGCATAACGCAAGCATTTTGGCATGAAAACGCTGCAGTTGAAAAAGCAGTGGAAAAGCAGGTAAAAAAGCAAAGTGCGCACATAACCTTAGGCGGGTTTTGCACGTTGCGACATCGCAAGCCGATGCTGCGATGTCTCACGCGATAGTCCCCGCCCCTGTCGCAGCAGCGATATCTTGTGATTCCTGGCGTAGCGAACATTATCGCTACGCCAGCTTCACATGCACTCTCCTGTCCTGCGATGCCGCTCTGGCCGGCGTCCCGCCTCCTTCCTAAGGGGGCGGGTCGTACAACTTCAGAGCGACGTCACACGGCAGGCGGCCAATCAAAGCAGAGGGGCGGAGATGAGCAGGATGTAAACATCCCGCCCATCTTCTTCCTTCCATATAGCCGCCGGCGGCAGGTAAGGTGATGTTCCTTGCTCCTGCGGCTTTATACACAGCAATGTGTGCTGCCGCAGGAACGAGGAACAACATCGTACCTGTTTCGGCAGCGTAATTTTGAAAAAGTCGAAGCCTACACCGATGATACGATAACAACGCTTTTGCGCTCGTTAATCGTATCATCTAGGATTTACACACTACGATGTCGAAAGTGACGCCGGATGTGCGTCACTTTTGATTTGACCCCACTGACATCGCACGTGCGATGTTGCAACGTGCAAAGCCACCCTTAGGCCTCTGCCACACTCACGTGAATTTCACGCACGTGCCGAGAGACACGTATTTTCCCTGCGTGTTGTGTGCAGGTAAGTACGTGTCTCTGGTACGTGCGTGACACGTGTGTTCTACGTGTGCTATCCGCGATAGCACACGTAGAATCAGTAATTATTATACTCACCTGGTCCTTCCTGATGTCCGCGCTGCTGTCTGTGGTGCTGATCCTCAGTCTCCAGCCCTCCCGTCTCCCCGCTGCTGCTGCTGCCAGGCAGTGAAGTGAATATTCTATGAGAATAATGAGCGGCGGTCGGCAGCAAGAGGCAGCAGCGGCAGAGGCAGGAGGGCTGGAGAAGGTGAGTTAATGTTTTTTATTTTTTTCACTGACATGTGTGTTTTCTCCGGCGCGTGTCACACGGGACCGCATCCACACTACATCCGTGTGGTGCGGGTGCGGGCCGTGTGACACCCGTGCTGCCGGCGAAAAACCGGACATGTCAGCGCTTTGAAAATCGCACACACGTACAAACGCACACGGACACACGTTCCGTGTGGTTTTACGTGTGTGTGCCTGCTACAATAGGGTAGCATTGGTTAAAGTGTCTCCGTGCCGCCGGTACGTGTAAAAAATGACAAACACGTGCCGGAGGCACGGATGTGTGGCGCAGGCCTTAGGCTGTGTTCACATGGAGTGTAAATGCTGCATTTTTCCGTCAGCTTTTTTTTGCTCAGAAATTCTGCTGTGTTTAACTGTCCAAGCAAAGTGGATGAGATTTCATGAAAACTTCACCCGCTGTGCGTCTAAGGACGATGATGAACTGTGCATTTTTTATGCTTTTTTTCCTCTAGAGGCTTCTATGAGGAGCCTAAAAAAACACCCTGAAAAAAGTGCAGTTTCTTTTTCTGAGAGCAGAATCAAAGTTTTTCTGTACTATTTAAACCACATTAAAATACAGTTTCACAACTGCCCCAAAAATGCATCAAACAAAAGGGAAAATGCATAAAAATTGCAGCAAAAATACAATAACCAGGAAAGATCAATATTGTGTAGTTGTTTGATTCATTACCTGCGTCCACTGGCAATGAGGAAGGAAGGAGGTGGGCGGGATGTTACGTCCCGCTCATCTCCGCCCCTCCGCTTCTATTGGCCGGCCGCTTAGTGACGCCGCAGTGACTTCACTATGATGCTGAAGGCACCTCCCCCTTGAGGGAGGGATTGTTCGTCGGTTACAGCGACGTCGGTGGCAAGGTATGGGCGTGTGACGCTGCCGTAGCGATAATGTTCGCTACAGCAGCAAGCACCAAATGTCGCACGAACGACGGGGGCGGGTGCTATCGCGCTCAACATCACTAGCAATCACTAGCGATGTCGCAGCCTGTAAAGCACCTGACTCGCCCACCCCAGGGCTGTGGGACACCCGGTGCCGGGCCGGACTAGTCCGGTGGTAGTCGGTGGTGGCTGGGCCCGGCTCCGTGGCCCTGGTGGGTGTCAATAAAATATGTGGCTTGGTGAATAAAGTTTGTGTTCGTGACGCCACCTGTGGTATGCAGCTAATAGGCCGCCGCTGCTGTATGAGGCCTCCGGGGGATGTTATAGCAGCAATGGTGGTACTGCTCCCCACAGGTGGAGCAATGCCCGGGGCGCTGTTGGTGCTTGTGAATGTCTATGCAGCTGAAATAACAGAGACCACTCCAAGGGTGCAGTTCAAGTTCTTTACTCACAATTCTTGTCGGGGCCCAGGACCCTTGGACTGCTGGGACCACTGTCAGGGACCTCCGCCGTTTCTGGGTGATTCTGAGAGTAAAAGCCGGTGCCCTTCTCTTTAGTGTCTCTATCTTCTGCTGTCTTCCTTAGCCTTGCCTTTGATAGGATAAACCTGGCTTGGCCTCCACTACAGCCTCCAGGCTGGGGGGTCACCTGTCGGCTGATTACCCCTTTTCTGAAAGGTCTGCTATGGGTTCTGGCCCGGGGAGTTTACAACATTCCCTGGCCCTCGGTTTTTACTGTTTGGAGATGATCTTTGCACTCCTCCAGTCTCTAGGGACCGTCCCCTGTTGCAGCTTGATCCCTCCACCGATGTTCTTATGGAACAGGCCACCGCAGCTCTAAACTGCCCTGGACAGCTCTACAGACTACCCGTGGCCCTGCGACTCCTTCTGTTCTCTGCGTGGTGTCACCTGGACCTCTGGGTCCCAGGATCTTCACCAGGAAGCGTCTCTTTCTGTTTCTCAGCTCCTGACTGACTTGGAGCTTTCTTTCCTTTCTCTTCTCCTCCTTGCCTGCCTCCTGCAGACCTCTTCTTCCTTCCGCACTCTCTCTCCTTCTTCTGTTGCTTTCTCTGTGCGGACACTCTGAGCTCACAGAGCTCCTTTCCCTTTCACAGCTACATGCTGGCTCCTCACTCTCTCACTCTCTGAGGTAAACTGAAACTCTGACCTTCCTCTCTGCTCTACACTCGTCTGGCTCTCCCCACCCCCCGGTTGCTAAGCTACCACCCTATGGGAGCAGGGATGGGTCTTACGACCCCTCCCAGCATGCAGCATGGGAGGGTTGTCTGCCACTTTCCCTGGTCCCAGTGTGTTCCTAGCAATGGGTGTAGTGTGGATTTACCAGGGGACCGGAGTTCACTCTCTTCCTCTCCCAGAATGGGGCATCACACCGCTGGATGGGGTGCAATGACCTGTGGCGACGGAAGCCTCAGGGGCGCCACACTCCCCCACAGCGAATCCCAGCACGTCCTCGGGCTGAAAAGACAACAAAAACATGTGGAAGCACTGCAAAACATTTTTGTTATGAACAACAGTAAAACAGTAAACATCTCTTCCCTTTATGGGAGGCACAATGATTCGAACGTTACGAACTTCTTATAAAGAAACTACTACGTGTGCACTTCCAGTCCATTGCACGGTTCGGGCACATCCCCCATAATTCTGGTAGGAGGCACAACGGGTGCAACTATATACATTTCTTGGCTACAACAAGTCCAGTAGCCTGGCAGTTCGTTCAGCTTTTCAAATAACAAAGGGCAAATACACAACCAGCCACTAAGTCCAGTGGCCTGGTTACACAGACACATAAGACATCACATTCACCGGGGACCACATTCCAGTTCCGTGGCCTGGTACATATAAACATGGGGGGGTGACATCTTCAAAAAGTACAAGGGGCAGTAAGGCAGGAAAGGGTGTCATCTTCAAAAAGAACATAAGGGCAGCACAAAAGGGACATCTTCACAAAGAATGAGGGGCAAACAGGGGCTATTTACAGTTCAGCATCTCTTCTTCTTTACATAGGGATTCTTCTCCGGCTCCCCACCTGGCAGCAGGTAGACAGCGGTCAGCACAGTCTGCGTCTGCTGGTCTTGGCGGGCCGCGCCTGGCAGGGCGGCGGCCTGTATTGGAGTCGCTGCTGTGACCGATTCTTGACGGGCCCCACCTGGCGTGGCTGCGGCCTGGGCTTGGCGGGCCGCATCTGCGGCATGGATTAACGTCGCCGCTGCGGCGGGATCTTGCTTGTCCGAGCGGGGTATCGCTGCTGGGGCCTGAGCTGGACGGGCCGGGCTTGGCGTCGCTGCTGCAGTGTGGATGGGCGTTGCTCCGGCAGCGTAATCTTGGCGGGCCGCACCTGACGTGGCTGCGGCCCGGATCGGCGTCGCCATGCCGGGCATCTCTCCAGGGACCGCGGGCATGGTAGCGGGGGTTGGGGCACTCGCGCCGGCAGGGGCATTAAATGACTCACCCCTCAGTAGCATCTCCGGTGTTCTGGCGGTCGCTGCTCCGCGCGTCGCTTGCCGGATCTGCTGCATCACCTCCGCCTGCAGCCTTTCACACCACTGATCCATCTCCCAGCCCCACCAGTCAGCGGAGTCTAGCTCTGGATCGCTGTGTGTGGACGCCATTCTCTCTGCATCTCCTTCTGCACGATCTCCCAGCAGCAGACTCGTCGCTTCTTCTAGTAGCAGACTTTTGATGTTGCTCAGCAGCAGGCTGGTAACTTCCCGCTCCTTCATCCTGTCAGCCATCCTCCCGACCTCAGCCTTCAGCTCAGCAGCGGTCACAGGCCTGATCCAGGTGAGCTCTTCCTGGCCTCCGCTTACAGGAGCCATCTTCTCTCTTCCTCTAGGCAGCATTCTTAGCGCGCCATTTTTCATCCGCTGCTCTGCATAGCGGGCACTGCTTCGCGCTCTTTTCTTGGACAAGGGGGCGGGGCTTCTCTTTGCGCCCTTTCTTCTTGCACGCCCCCCTTTTTCCCGCGCTCAGTGGCTTCAATGGCGGCAGTTTCTCACAGTAAACACAGGCTATTTCACGATTCTTCAGGCGCACAGTACCCGGTGTGACCGGGCACGAAATCCTGTTCACAGCGCCAAAGTTGACTCGCCCACCCCAGGGCTGTGGGACACCCGGTGCCGGGCCGGACTAGTCCGGTGGTAGTCAGTGGTGGCTGGGCCCGGCTCCGTGGCCCTGGTGGGTGTCAATAAAATATGTGGCTTGGTGAATAAAGTTTGTGTTCGTGACGCCACCTGTGGTATGCGGCTAATAGGCCGCCGCCGCTGCTGTATGAGGCCTCCGGGGGATGTTATAGCAGCAATGGTGGTACTGCTCCCCACAGGTGGAGCAATGCCCGGGGCACTGTTGGTGCTTGTGAATGTCTATGCAGCTGAAATAACAGAGACCACTCCAAGGGTGCAGTTCAAGTTCTTTACTCACAATTCTTGTCGGGGCCCAGGACCCTTGGACTGCTGGGACCACTGTCAGGGACCTCCGCCGTTTCTGGGTGATTCTGAGAGTAAAAGCCGGTGCCCTTCTCTTTAGTGTCTCTATCTTCTGCTGTCTTCCTTAGCCTTGCCTTTGATAGGATAAACCTGGCTTGGCCTCCACTACAGCCTCCAGGCTGGGGGATCACCTGTCGGCTGATTACCCCTTTTCTGAAAGGTCTGCTATGGGTTCTGGCCCGGGGAGTTTACAACATTCCCTGGGCCTCGGTTTTTACTGTTTGGAGATGATCTTTGCACTCCTCCAGTCTCTAGGGACCGTCCCCTGTTGCAGCTTGATCCCTCCACCGATGTTCTTATGGAACAGGCCACCACAGCTCTAAACTGCCCTGGACAGCTCTACAGACTACCCGTGGCCCTGCGACTCCTTCTGTTCTCTGTGTGGTGTCACCTGGACCTCTGGGTCCCAGGATCTTCACCAGGAAGCGTCTCTTTCTGTTTCTCAGCTCCTGACTGACTTGGAGCTTTCTTTCCTTTCTCTTCTCCTCCTTGCCTGCCTCCTGCAGACCTCTTCCTCCTTCCGCACTCTCTCTCCTTCTTCTGTTGCTTTCTCTGTGCGGACACTCTGAGCTCACAGAGCTCCTTTCCCTTTCACAGCTACATGCTGGCTCCTCACTCTCTCACTCTCTGAGGTAAACTGAAACTCTGACCTTCCTCTCTGCTCTACACTCGGCTGGCTCTCCCCACCCCCCGGTTGCTAAGCTACCACCCTATGGGAGCAGGGATGGGTCTTACGACCCCTCCCAGCATGCAGCATGGGAGGGTTGTCTGCCACTTTCCCTGGTCCCAGTGTGTTGCTAGCAATGGGTGTAGTGTGGATTTACCAGGGGACCGGAGTTCACTCTCTTCCTCTCCCAGAATGGGGCATCACACCGCTGGATGGGGTGCAATGACCTGTGGCGACGGAAGCCTCAGGGGCGCCACACACCCTTAAGGCCTCGCCACACACAACGAGATCGCTAACGAGATCACTAACGTGATCATTGCTGTATCACCGTTTCGCAACAGCGATCTCGTTATGTGTGACACCAACCAGCGACCAGGCCCCTGCTGTGAGATCACTAGTCGTTCCTGAATGTTCTTGACCATTTTCTTCAAAGGCAATGTCCTGCTGAGCAGGACACATCGCTGTGTTTGACGCCTACCAACGACCTCCTAACACAGTCCCAACGCCCGCCGAGATCGTTATACAGGTCACTGATCGTTACTGCGTCGTTGGTAAGATCTGACTGTGTGACATCTCGCCAGCGACCTGCCAGCAACTTACCAGCGATCCTTATCAGGTCACATCGTTTTCGGGATCGCTGGTAAGCCGTTAAATGTGACGGGGGCTTTAGACATACAGATATTTTAGCATGGAATCCACATCTACATTTCAAAGTTTGAACATCTTAAAATCCCATAAAGACGCACGAGTTGCTACCTTCATTGTGTAGTTATGTCCCCCTTCCTGGGCTACTTCCTGGTAAATATGTCCCTCATCCTGATATATATTTCCTACATTCTGGTATATTTGTCCCCATCATGGCCCCATCCTGGTAAATGTACCCCATGCCAGCATATTCCCCATTCTGATAAACATTTCTCAGCCTGGTAAATGTTCCCCCATCCTGGCATGTATTTCATCCTGGTAAATGTACCCCATTCCTGATAAATGTACCCCTTCCTGGTAAATGTACCCTATCCTGGCATATTTTCCCCATCCTGGCATGTATGTTTTACCCATGTTGGCATGTATGTTTTCCCCATCCTGGCATGTTTGTTTCTCCATGCTGGCATGTCTATTTTCCCCATCCTAGCATGTATGTTTTCCCCATCCTGGCATGTATGTTTTACCCATGCTGGCATGTATGTTTTTCCCATCCTGGCATGTATGTTTTCCCCATCCTGGCATGTATGTTTTCTCCATCCTGGTATGCATGTTTTCCCCATCCTGGCATGTATGTTTTCCTCATTTTGCCATGCATGTTTTCCCCATCCTGCCATGCATGTTTTCCCCATCCTGGCATGCATGTTTTCCCCATCCTGCCATGCATGTTTTCCCCATCCTGGCATGTATGTTTTCCCCATCCTGGCATGTATGTTTTTCCCATCCTGGCATGCATATTTTCCCCATCCTGGCATGCATGTGTGATGCCCTGGACTAGCCAGGTAGTCACAGGTAGGCCCTTACACAAACACCTTTCCCTAAAAAGGTAACAGCAGCCAACCTTAAAACCCTGAGTCACCCCTCTCAGGACTTGACGTTCACACCCAGGGGGCAGAGCCAGGTGGTTGACCACGCCCACCAAGAAGTTCGGACAGCCTGAGGTGGCAAAACAGAGAGTTTAGTAACAGGAGTGGAGGAGAGTGGAAGCAAAGTGTAGACGTCTGTCAGGGATCTGGGTCGGAGCCCGGATACCCTCTGTCCAGGAGGCAGACAGTGGTGGCCACCTGCAGGAACTGGGATTACAGCCGGTGGAACTGTGAGGGACCGGGACCGGGTAGTGGCCCGCCGGTACCGAACCGGGGAACCGATTGGAAACCGGAGCACGAGGAAGGATACTCAGACCCAGTACGAGGCCCAGAAGCCACTGGACCTAGTCGAATTCACTGATTGGGGTCTGGACTTTTTAGGTCCTTTCCCACCCAAAACCCGACTGAAGACAACAGCCCAACCAGAGAGATAGAAAGCCACCGCCCAGGCATCAAGATCCCACGGGCCAGCGTCTGCGGGCAAACGGGCTCTGCCGGCACACACAAATCCGGGGAGCGGACTACCGTTGCTCAGGCATAGGAGTCACAATTCTTCTAAAAGTGAGGTGCAGGAGAAAGGCGGAAACCACCAACCTGAAAAAGGGGAGAAGCGCAGCCGGCTGCGGGCACCGTCCACCATCTTGTTTGGTTTACCAGAGACTCCAGTGTGTCTGTAATAGTGAGTACAACAGTGCCCTCGGGCCGCGCACAGCACCGCACCAACTCGCCAGCACGCATCCCCCCTCCTCAGCACCCTCGGGCCCCCGGGACCATCACCCCCTACCCACGGAGGGGTCAACACCAAGCTGCGCAACACTGTCCCCGGGAGCCTAGTCAACGGCAGCGGTGGTGTCCATCCATTCACCACAACCCGTGGGTGGCGTCACGAACTTAACCCCCAACAAACAACCGCGGCCTCGGCCGTGGACCTCCCCACCGAACACCACCCCTCACGTAGCGCCAGCATCCCTTCAGAGCGACGTGACCGCCGGGTCCGGGAGAAGCTCGAGCCACCCACCGACGAGCCCGGATCCGAGCGGCTCGGCAGCCGGCCGAGCCCTGGGGCGGTACACATGTTTTCCCTATCCTGGCATGCATGTTTCCCCCATCCTGACATGTTTGCTTCCCCATCCTGGCATGTTTGCTTCCCCATGCTGGCACGTTTGTTTCCTCGACCCTGGCATGTATGTGTGACGCCCTGGCGCCGCCAGGTGGTCACAGAGGAATACTACACCCCACATAACACCATCCCACACTGGGCTCCATCAGCCACTGTGAGGAAAATCCTGGGATATGAAGAGGAATTATGATTTCCAGTCATAATCGCTCTCATCACTCCATGGCAGTGCCCCTCCCTTCTTGTTCTCAATGTCCAACATCTGGGAAGGTGTCACATCCTAGCAACACATCCCATGGCCATCTCCTGTGATATGGAGATTAGATGACCTGGGAACAGTGGAGACAGGATGCCTCCCTGCCGTGACCCTGTAACAAGAGTTTGTATCTCATTATAAGGCTATGGAAGTATCCAGACAGAACGACTCCAGTAAAATATGGTTCATATCTCGCAAGCCATATTTCCGATAAAAATGGCAACCATAAAAATGGTGTTTCCGCATGCGGATGATGCTGGCACACCTTTTTTATGGGAGTGGGAGCTTGGGAAATACCCCAGGCGTGATATCAGCCAATGGGGAACTAGTAGACAAGTCATGAGTCCTCTCGTTCTGTAGCTAAATTCATAACTGTCACAATGAGAGTGTTGGCGTCCGCCTACGATGCTCCCAGGCAAAGTTATGGCCCATATTCCCTGTTGTGGATATTGTCCATAACTCCAGCCAGGGGTGGAGCAGTGCTCCCTCTGAGGTCACTAAGGTAGGAGGGGACCTGGATTTGCCCAGGTTGATAACCCCAATTCGACCATTTTCCAGTGTTCTTTTGCTCGGGGGTCTGGTCAGGGAAGACCTGTGAGGGAGATCCTGGAAACCTGGTCTACAGCGCCCCCCTGTGGCCAGACGCACAAGTTAACTGCTCGAACTGTGTATGCCTGTTTGTAAACCTTTCTTTAATTGTAACTGTACTCTGACCTATGTATATTCTGTAGATCCCCTATTGTATATATTGTAGTTTCTAGTGTGGCTTAGGCCGATTAAATTATTTAATTAATCTTGGGCTGTTCTGTTATCTCGATCTTGAATCCCACGTCTGTGTGTTCGGCTAATAGTTACCGTAAATCGGTTGGTGGCAGCGAGTTTGTGCCAAGGATTATTGTGGGGAGGCCAGTGAGATTCGGGGAGATTTTATATATTCCGCCCGCGGAGGTCGGGGGAATATATACTCTGCTCTCACCGGGGACCCTTCAATAATCGGCATAAGTAGTATAGCGGCCTCCTTGCTCATTGTTGGGCAATTCCATAATTGGCCTGACTATAAGAGGGGCGCTAGAGAGCGCGTCACGTCTCTGTCTGTCGGTCGGGAGGTATAAAGGAGGAGTGACTCCTGCTTGTTACCCCCCGATCGTGACATTGGTGGCCAGCACGGGGGAGTTCTGAGTGACCCTCCCTGGTGGTTCGTGACAGCCACCAACTCCTAGCCACCCCCCCAGGGTAAGAAGGACACACCAGTGGGCAGGACCAGGCGGATTGGGAGCGCCCACCTAGGGGTCTTGAGGATCCGGGGGCGGGAAAACAGTGGTTTTCTAACTGAAGTTCAAGTGGAGAGGAGTGGAAGTGACAGTGCAAGGTCAAGGCTGTGCCTAGTGGAGGGTAGCCAGGGTAGTGGCCCTGGTCTACTGGCTAGGTGGCAAGCAGTGGACCGTGTCGAAATGCAACGGGAGTTCGGTCGCAGGAGATCCAGAGTGGACCGGGATAGGGTTGGAGCCTGCCGGTACCGACCGCGAAGATCCGGTCCTGAAACCGTGAACAGACGGGGTACCTGGACCCTAGTTAGAAGACGGTTGCAAGCCCTTTCTCTAATTCACCAGGCTGGGAGCAGTTTTCAAGCCTAGCTCCAGAAGTGTTAGCCCAGATAGAGCGAAACGGCAGCCCACCGCGGGGGATAGGGTATCCGCAAACATCCACTGAAATCCCAAGGGTCAGTTTTTGCGGGCACGTCTCCCAACCAGAATATACCGGGAGTGGACTTCCCCCGTTCCAGACAGAGTCGTCCAAGAGTGAGGAAAAATTACAGAGTGCCGGAGGAAGGGACATTGGTACACCAGCCGGGTGTGGGACCAGAGTACACCCGGACGCGGCAGCCGGCCACTGACACCTTGGTTTACCAACAGACTCGTGTGCAATTCTTCAACAGTGAGTACACCAACATTCCCCAGTCCGGCCCAGCACGCCACCTCTGGCCTACATTGCTCCCCGTATCCTGGACACTGAGCCCCGGGGCATCCACCCCTACCCACGGAGGGGTTAACAACCAGCTGCCATTCCATCGCCCTCGGGTTCCTCCCAACAGCAGCGGTGGTACTCCATATTACCACACACCGTGGGTGGCGTCACGAAGTATCTACAACAATCCCCGTACATATATGTCAAACAACACACAACTCACCTTCCAGCACCTGCTCCACCGCTGCGCGCCGCTGGGTCCTCAGTTCCCACGCGGCCAGAAGACGTCATTACGCCGGCGCCGCTTACTGATGCTCCTCTGTCTCCTAGGCAACAGACCTGCGGCCTAGGAGAGGAGGAGTGTCAGAGCGAGGAGAAATGTCTCCTCCGCTCCAACACAACTTTGAACTGCCGGCGCGATCACACTAGCAGTGCAAAGTGGCAGGATGAGGCGACAGTGCGCGTGGCGGCAGAAAGGGCTCTGCGTACCCCGGCTGGCACGTTTGCCATAGGTTCACCATCACTGGTCTAGGACATGGGCAGGTGGAGGCAGCATAATCTTCTGTTTGGTGTTTCTCCTGTAAATATTCAGAGTTAGCACAGGAGAGGACGCAGCAGGGAAGCAGTGATGAGGATATATTATAATGTTTGTTCCAGGGGTGGTGGTGGTTCTGTATCACACTCTGAATGCCCTGTACAGTGGTCACACGCCTTTTCTGGCACATTGCTTCTCTCTGTGAGTTCACTTGCTGTCAGATTTCCTTCTCTCCCAGTTTAGATAACCTGTCTCTCTTCCTCTGCTTCTTCCTCTCCTTCCTCTCTGGCATATGCACTCTTTCTCCATTAGTACACAGCTCGCTGCTGCCCTCTGCAGACCACAGAAAATAATCCTACAGCGCAGTGCCTGATAGAGAGAAACTGACGCTCCTTCCAACATTGTCTTTGTGGTTACGGTTTTGTTTAAAAGTTGCATCCATACTGTTGTTTTCTGCCACAACTGCAAAAAAAAACAAAAACAAAAAAATAAAAAATAAAAAAGCACCATTTTGAAAAATCATAGCAAGGATCATTTGCTGTTTTATCGTGATCGCTGCAAAAGAAAAAAAAAATCACTGTAGCCACAACATGTGAATACAGTCTAATAAATTTTAAATGTAGTGTCTTTGTTTTCTTATATATTTTGTTATGTTTTTGCCATTTTGATTTTTCATGATTTGCTTCCATGCAGGGCAGAAAAAAGCCAAAATTCAGACAATCTGCTGTTAATGAATCTTATCATATCTCTGTTTGCCTATGATCATTGCAAATGTGAATATGCAGGATATCTCACAATGCTACAGATTCAAAAGGCTTTCACAGCAACATACTGTATGTTAAAAAGATATTCTCACAATGGACGTATCTGAACATTGGGTCCCAAAATGGGCATGTCTGATCACTGGGTCCCAAAATGGGCATGTCTGATCACTGGGTCCCAAAATGGGCATGTCTGATCACTGGGTCCCACAATGGGCATGTCTGATCACTGGGTCCCACAATGGGCATGTCTGATCACTGGGTCCCACAATGGGCATGTCTGATCACTGGGTCCCAAAATGGGCATGTCTGATCACTGGGTCCCAAAATGGGCATGTCTGATCACTGGGTCCCACAATGGGCATGTCTGATCACTGGATCACACAATGGCCATGTCTGATCACTGGGTCCCACAATGGGCATGTCTGATCACTGGGTCCCACAATGGGCATGTCTGATCACTGGGTCCCAAAATGGGCATGTCTGATCACTGGGTCCCACAATGGGCATGTCTGATCACTGGATCACACAATGGGCATGTCTGATCACTGGATAACACAATGGGCATGTCTGATTACTGGGTCCCACAATTGGTATGTCTGATCAATGGATCAAACAATGGACATGTCTCATCACATTTCTTGGCTTGTTCCTTCGGCCTTATATATAAGTGCATCTCAATAAATTAGAGTATCCTCAAAAAGTTAATTTATTTCAGTAATTCACTACAAAAACAATAGTCATTACAAACAGAGTGATCTATTTCAAGTGTTTATTTCTGTTAAAGTGGTTATCCGGCATATTTTGACTTTTTTTTATTATTACACTATTGGGCTACATTGGGGCAGGTAAGTAGATAGTGAGCACTTACCTGCCCTGCTGTCAGCCCCTCTCCCCCGGCTCAGAGTGGTCATGTGACTGCTCCTGCCGCGATTCTGCTGCTTCCGGTCATTTCATGTCAACATGGGCAGGACCATGTTGACATGCAAATCTGGAACAGCTTGTTGCCGCCCTGCTGGGCTGTACAGTGCGTGAGTCCCCACCCCCCTTCCCTGCACCCTCCTACGCATTCCCCCGCACCCCTTACTCTCCCCGCCCACGGTGTCACTGCCAGCACCGGGCCCCCTGCTCAGGATAGTAGGAGTGCCCGTGCAGTCTGTGTCCCGCTCCAGCCCCGCGGCTGCCTTCATTGCAGTGTGTGTCTGCCTGCATGCAGATTCTCACCCTGCAGTGCTGGCTGCTGCGGGGCTGACGAACGCTGCTGCCAGGAAGTTAGATGACATCATTACCTGCTGTGACGATCTCCTCTTCACTCCTGTCACTGCTGTCACTGCCTTCTATGCCCGCTGCGTTCTCACGTCACTAGCGGTGACGTCACGGGCGATACTGCTGAGAACGCAGCGGGCATAGAAGGAAGTGACAGCACTTACAGGAGTGAAGTGAAGATCGTCACAGCAGGTAATGATCTCATCTAACCTCCTGGCAGCGCTCGTCATCCCCTGCAGTGACCTGGGTTGACCTATTGATGTTAGCTCAGGTCACTGCATTGCTCTCCCAGCCAATGGGGAACATTCTGTTCTTCATTGACTGGGACATTGTCTATGGTATGGATAGTCATGTGTCCCCCTTATTGGACTACGCCGGACCCGGATTTCATTGTTCTTTTCAATAAATTGGTGAAAGAAGGAATGTGGGGAGTGTTTTTTCAAATAAAACTTTTTTTGTTGTCTATTTTTTTATTAGTGACTGAGTTGGTGATGTCGGGTATCTGATAGATGCGTGACATCAGTAACCCCAGGGCTTGATGCCAGGTGACATTACACATATGGCATCAACCCCATATATTACCCCGTTTACCACTCTCCAGGGCAATGGGATGAGTTGGGGAAAAGCGCCAGGATTGGCACATCTAGTGGATGCGCCACTTCTGGGGCGGCTGCGGCCTGCTATTTTTAGGCTGGGGAGTGTCCAATAAAAGTGGACCTCCCTAGTCTGAGATTACCAGACCCCAGCTGTCTGCTTTACCTCGGCTGGTGATCCAATTTGGGGGGGACCCTATGTTTTTTGTTTTAAATTATTTATTTAATTTAAAATAGCGTGGGGTGCCCGCTGTTTTGGATTATCAGCCAAGGTGAAACTGCCAGCTGTGGTCTGCAGGCTGCAGCCGTCTGCTTTACCCTAGCTGGCTGCAATAGGTAGGGGGGACCCCATGTCGTTTTTTTTTAATTATTTATTTTTTTGGCCAAATACAAGGCTAAGCACCCTTTAGTGCCACATGAAAGTCACTAAAGGGTGCCAGCTTAGAATATGCAGGAAGGTGGGACATTATATATGTCTTTCTCATCTATCTATTCATCTATCCATTATCTATCTATCTATCTATCCCTCTATTCATTCATTCATTCATCCCTCTATCTCTGTCTCTATATCTATCTACCCATCTCTATATCTACTCATCTATTTATCTTTCTTGCTGCTTCCGTTTTTTTGCGGTCCGCAAAAAAAAGGGAAGGCACACGGATGACACACGGATGCATCTGTGAAAAAATGGACCGTTTTTTGCGGACCGCAAAAACGGAATGGTCATGTGAATGTAGCCCACATGTGTTCCCTATGGGGGTAGGGGTCAGTACAAAACGATGGTGAGGTGGGGGGGGTCGGTACAGAGCGCCGTGTGTGTGTTTGTGTGTGTGGGCGGGGGGAGGGTTGCAGGGCCTGATGTGATGTGGGGTGCAGAGTTCAATGTGTGTGTATGTGTGTGTGTGTGTGTGTGTGTCAGGCGCAGAGCCCGATGTGTGTGTCGGGCGCAGAGCCCAATGTGGGGCTGTTATTCCCATTGCTAGAGTGATAACAGGTCAGGTGCTGGGCAGAATACTGACAGGGAATGTGTGTGCAGGGGGCGGGCAGGGGGCGAGGCTGGACAGTGAGGGCGGGCAGGGGGCGAGGCTGGACACTGAAGCCGGGCGGTGCCAGCTCTGACTAAGGTTTTGCACAGGAAGTGGTCAGTTTGCTTGTGCTGAATGTAAACAAAGAGCTGCAGAAAATAAAGGGATCATTCAAGAGGAACAAAAGATAGAAAACGAAAAATAACAATGTGGGGGTGTTTTATATGACAATACAGCACAGATAAACTCAAAATGTTTTGGTAAGCTAATGTCGGACAACTCCTTTAATGTTGATGATTATGACTTACAGCCAATGAAAACCCAAAAGTCATTATCTCAGAAAATTAGAATACTTACCACAAAACACCTGCAAGGCTTCCTAAGCTTTTAAAACGGTCCCTTAAGGCCGCTTTACACGCTGTGATATCGTTACCGATATCGCTAGCGTGGGTACCCGCCCCCATCTGTTGTGCGACATGGGCAAATCGCTGCATGTGGTGCACAACATCGCCCAGACCCATCACACTACTTACCTGCCCTGCGACGTCACTGTGACCGGCAAAACACCTCCTTTCTAAGGGGGCGGTTCGTTCAGCATCACAGCGACATCACAGCTGCGTCACTGAACCGCCGCCCGATAGCAGCGGAGGGGCAGAGATGAGCGGGACGAACATCCCGCCCACCGCCTTCCTTCCGCACTGCGGGCAGGAGGCAGGTAAGGAGAGGTTCCTTGTTCCTGCGGTGTCACACGTACCAATGTGTGCTGCCGCAGGAACGAGGAACAATTTCACTACTGCTACAACGATATTAGAGAATGGACCCCCTTGTCACCCATGAGCGATTTTGCATGTTTTTGTAACGATGCAAAATCGCTCATAGGTGTCACACGCAACGGCATCGCTAAAGCGGCCGGATGTGCGTCACAAATTCCGTGACCTCAACGAGATCGCTTGAGCGATGTCGCAGCGTGTAAAGCGGCCTTTTGTCTAGTTCAGTAGGCTACACAATAATGTGGCAGACTGCTGATTTGGCAGATGTCAAGAAGGTAGTCATTTGTTCACCGCGCCAATGATCACTGATGAAATTGGAGGATTAATGTAACTTTATTTTGCACAGGTCTACGCGTTTCTGGAGGCTCAGCTCCCTTCCTCAGGACTGACAGGCACAAGAAACATCAGTGGGATTTGATGTTTCTTGTGCCTGTAGGTCCTGAGGAAGGGAGCTGAGCCTCCAGAAACGCATAGACCTGTGCAAAATAAAGTTAGATTAATCCTACAATTTCATCAGTGATCATTGGCGTGGTGAACAAAAGCCCTTTTCTACCTCTCTCTGTTATCAGCCGCCTGGGGTACTGCTGCCGTGATCTGGATTTTACGTGCTTGTACAGGAGTTGTGACTTTCACAACTCCATTTGGTGAGTAGGATTGCTCATTGTGTTTACCCTGTATATATTAGGGTAAGACCCTTTTGCGCTTTTCTTTCCACAGCTTTTTTATAAGAAGATAGTCATTAACACAGTCAACAAGGAGGGTAAGCCACAAAAGGTCATTGCTAAAGAAGCTGGCTATCACGATCATCTTCCTGTTTTTGGAGACTAGTGGCACCTTGAGGACTGGAGTCCCTTGTCTCTATCTAGGACTCTGCATTTAAATGTTGTTTCATTTCCTTTGGTACTGAAGTAGTTAAATGTCAGTTTTTCTGCCAGCATCTCTCCTGCAGTTAAGGTCAGTTGCCCCTGCTTTGTAGACACACCCCATTGTGCTTAAATAGTTAGGTGTCCCAGCAAGTTTTGCTTACTATACAAAACCATTTGTATGAAAGCCGCCTTGGTGGAAGGAGCTGCTGTGGATTCTCCTGAAGTTGTATCCTCTTCATTTTGGTTATTTTTCCCTGTTTGTTTCTCCTACCCTCTTGTCTCATTAGTGCAGCAGTGGGTCTAGTGAACCTCACCCGCCTCTCACTAGTCAGGGATCTATAGGGTTTTTGCAGGGACTCACGGTGCTGCTTGGTGACAGTTGTGGAGACTGTATAGGGACTGGTTAGGAAAGTAGGGACAGCTACAGGTGAGGTTAGAAGGTGCCCCCCTACCCTCTCACTAGTCCCAGGGCCCACCATTGTTATTGTGTCCACGATGTTCCCTCCTTATCTGGTGTTTTTGAGTTTGAGTTTGTGTTTTTTGTTGTGCATCAGACTTTAGTTGGTCAGAATGCTCTCGCCACACTCGTTGCGTGACATTGGCTGTTCACAAAATGCTGTATTCAAGCATATTAATGGAAAATTGAGTGGAAGGAAAAACTGTGATCGAAGAAGGTGCACAAGCAACTGGGATAACCACAGCCTTGATAGGATTGTTAAGAAAAGGCCATTCAAAAGTTTCGGGGCGATTCACAAGGAGTGGACTGCTGCTGAGTCAGTGCTTCATGAGCCACTACACACAGACATATCCAGGACATGGGCTACAACTGTTGCATTCCTTGTGTCAAGCCACTCATGAACAATATAGGTAAGGATGGTTGACCTCGGGGAGATCAACATCCAACACCGCGGAGACACCATTACATGTTTTTCAACGCAGTTACACTAGAACAAGGCCCCCTGGGAAAATATGCAAACAAGAATGCTGCGGAGACACCATCACATGTTTCTAAACGCTGGCAGGAAACTAGCCAGGTCTTTCACCGGGAAGGAACAACCACGGGAAGGGCAGTCTTCAGTCAAGGAGACCACCTATGCCAAACATGGTATCCATCCACAGACAGCTGTTTCGGGGTATTTGTCCATCTTGTTTTGCATATTTTCCTAGGGGGCCTTGTTCTAGTGTCACTGCGTTGAGAAACACGTGATGGTGTCTCCGCGGTGTTGGATGTTGATCTCCCCGAGGTCAACCATCCTTACCTATATAGTCTTCTAATAGGCATTGCTCCCACTAGCCAGTTTCCTACTCCACACTGATGAGTTTATTAGATATACTTGTACTTCTTGCTGCTAGTTTAAGGGAACATTCTTGTCCATAATTTGATTTTTTATGTGATTTTCTATATTAAATATTTATTAATAAAATTTTGTATTTTACCATAACATCATTGTCATGGTCACTATTCCCTTTTTCATGAGTGTTATGGTTGGCTCATGATCGGGGGTTTTTGATTGTTCAGAGAAAATGTGTCTGTGAAATAAAAAGCTTTTCTATACTTACCTGTCTCAAGCAACGCTGTCTCCGGCGCTACTGTCTCCCACTTCCAGGCCAGATAATTATGCTCATGAATATTCACTGCCTCCGACCCGGAAGTAACAGCAGAGGGGTGAGAGCAGCGGCCAGAGACAGCAGCACTGAAGACATCAGCACCACGGACAGCAGTGGCATGGAGAGGTGAGTATAAAATTAAAGATGGGGCCACATGGGGGACTACTGCAATCCTCGCATGACACTCAGCTCCCACTGGCAGCACAGCAGGAGCCGAATGTCATGCGAGTGTGACGCCCTGGCAAAACCAGGTAGTCACAGAAGTGGTACCGTACTCCATCCTCCTTGGCAGTCCAACACAAAACCCACACCCAGGTACAACACACAGCCATTAAAATCTAGCCATCCCCTCATGACAATAGGGACACACCAGTGGGCGGGACCATGTGGATGGGTATGCCCACCTAGGGGTCCTGAGGTGTGAGAGGCGGGAACACAATAGTTTGAGTTTGAGTGGAGGAGTGTGGAAGTGCAGTGGAGTCAGGGGTTGTGGCCCCTGAACTGCCGGACTAGGTGGCAGACGGCAAGCCGGACCAAAGGCGACGGAGATCCGGTCGCGGGAGACCTTAAGTGGACCGGGGCAGGGTTGTAGCCGGTGCCAACAGCGGGAATCCGGTCCGGAGGCCGTGCACAGACGGGGTACCTGGACCCTAGGATGAGGAAGGTTGAGAGCCCCCTCGTTAATTAACCAGCCGGGGACAAGGTTTCAGGCCGTGTTCCACAGAAGCCCAGAGAGCGAAACGGAAGCCCAACGCGGGGGACTGGGTGTCCATCAGAACCCACAGAAATCCCAAGGGTCAGATTTCGCGGGCCACAGCTCCCAAACATGCACAGTACCGGGAGTGGACTTCCCCGTTCCAAGCGGAGTTGTCCCAGAAAAGACACAGACACTGAGTGCAGGAGGAAGGGACCCCTGTTTGCTACACTCGGGTGTGGGACCCAAATACAGCCGCTGAAGGCGACTGGTCACTGGCAATTTGGTTTACCACTGGACTTTGTGTGTGATTCCTTTTACCCCCAGTCCAACCCAGCACGTCACCTCCAGCAGCCATTACTCCCGTGTATCTGGGCCCCGGGACTACACCTCTCCTACCCGTGGAGAGGATCCCACCTTGCTGCCCCGCTCCATCAGCCCCGGGCACCCACATCACCAGGCAGCGGCGGTGCTACCAAACCTCACCGCAACCCACGGGTGGCGTCACCGACAAACCAATCCCCTGTAAATTCTCCCTTCCTACGATTGTGAGGACGGACGGCTGTACGAGCCCGGGTCTGGTCACCACTCGAGATGCAGGAATGAACCCGGATTCGAGCAGCCCCTGCAGTGGCCCGACCCCCGGTCCGCAACACAAGTGTCGCTGCGACTGAAGTCCGATCTTGCCATCGGACCACAGCTGAGGGGTGCAGGCAGGCACTGAGGAGGGGAGGGAGGGATTTATCTCCCTCTCTCCTCCGTTGCTGGCTATTGCCATTCTCGCTCTGCACTCGCATTACAACGGTGTACTGTGAGTGCAGTGCGATTTTTCTCTCGCCCCATAGACTTGAATGGTTGCGAGAGAAACAAGGATCGCATTACACTCGCAGCATGCTGCGACTGTTTTCTCGGTCCGATTAGGGCTGAGAAAATAATCACTCATGGGAACGGGCACATAGGGTAATATTGGTCCGAGTGGAATGCAATGTTTTATCACATTCCACTCGCTCCGATTTTCATGCCATGTGATTTAGGCCTTAAGGGTGCTTTACACAAGACGATCTATCGTGCGATAGATCGTCGGGGTCACGGTTTTTGTGACGCACATCCGGCATCGCTTGCGATGTCGAGCTGTGTGACACCTCCGAGCGACGCAGTATCGCTCACAAATCGTGAGTCGTGTACTCGTTGCTCGGTTTCATAATCTTGTTTAATTAAAATGGCGCCGGTTGCTCATCGTTCCCGGGGTAGCACATGCCGCTCCGTGTGACACCCCGGGAACGATGAACAGCAGCTTACCTCCGTCCCGTGGCTCCCGCCGGCAATGCGGAAGGAAGGAGGTGGGCGGGATGTTTACGTCCCGCTCATCTCCGCCCCTCCGCTTCTATTGGCCGGCCGCTGTGTGACGTCGCTGTGACGCCGAACGTCCCTCCCCCTTCAGGAAGAGGATGTTCGCCGCCCACAGCGACGTCGCACAGCAGGGAAGTGCGTGTGATGGGGGTTAACGACTTTGTGCGCCACGGGCAACTAATTGCCCATGACACACAAACGACTGGGGCGGGTACGATCGATCGTGAAATTGCACGATAGATCGTATCGTGTAAAGCAGGTTTAAGGCACACAGAGGGACAGACGCACCGTTAACACGTCAGTGAAAAACGTGTGTGTTTTTCACTGACGCGTGAAACAGGCCTAAGACAGCAAGTGTGCTGCTTGTTAGCTATGGTAGAACCACACACACAGACATAGCAATACTGATATCTCCACTCCCTGCCTCTCTCCCAAAGCTACCTCCCACTTTTCAATATAGGTGCCTGCTATGGTAGTGAGGCCAAATAGTGTTAGTAAGGGCCAACAGCGTAGAGGCAGCGTCTTACCTTTCGATCTTACTGTTGTCCATATAATCACTAAGGATGTGGATGTCAAATGCACAGATTCTCAAAGACAACTCTGGTGTCTTCTTCATTTTATTAAAGGGACTCTGTCACCAGGCCTTTGCTACCCCATCTAAGAGCAGCATAATGTAGAGACAGAGACCCTTATACCAGTGATGTGTCACTGAGCTGTTTGCTGTCATTTTGATAAAATCAATGTTTTCTCTGCTGCAGATCTAGCAGTTATACAGAGCTCATGAATATGCTGGACTACCTGCAGCAGAGAAGTAGATCATCTACTGCTGATTAAAACAGTGATTTTATCAAAAATACACTAAGCAGCCCAGTAAGTGACACACCGCTGGAATCAGGATCTCAGCCCCTACATTATCGTGCTCTCAGATTAGGTGGCAAAAACCTGGTAACAGATTCCCTTTAAGCAATGTTTATTGAGGATGGGACTGCCGGCTTTAAAGAGGTGTAGTGCACATGACCGGAAGTGCAGTGACTACTGTTTATATGTACTGAGGCTATAGTACTGTATGTTTTCACGCCCACAGTCACTACCAGCATTAGCATATGATAAACAATCTTTAGAAATTCTTTTTCTAAAGATCTGTTTATTTATGCTAGTATATTTAGAGAGGAGTTATAAATATGCTTCCAGTACTGGTCACGATTCTGGGTGCACAGGGAACCTCCTTTAAGTGTTTTCATAGTACAGAAAAGTTTTGATTCTGCACTTAAAAAAAGTAACTGCAGTTTTTTACATGCATTTTTTAAGCTTCACATCAAAACCTCTAGCACCAAAACAACATAGTTCAGTGGCGTCTTTTCATGAAATCACATGCACTTTAATTTTAGTAATTTTATTAGAAGAGAAAAATCTGTACCACCCTCACGCCAGCGGCCGAGCCACTCGGATCCGGAGTCGCGGTGGCTCGAGGGGTCTCTGGATCTGGGGGGTCCGCGCGAACACTCGAATTAAAAGAAGAGGGGGGTATATTTACAAAGGAGTTAGAAAGTTCGTGATGCCACCCACGGTGTGTGGCAATGGGAGGGACCACCGCTGCCGTTGGGGAGTCCGGTGACGATGGTGCGGTAGCCTGATGTTTAACCCCTCCGTGGGTAGGGGGTTTGTGTCCCAGGGCCCGTTGGATGGTTGGTGCTTAGGTGCCGTTGGAGATCGGGACAGGGGTTTTCAGTGTACTCACTCAGTCCATGAAATAACCACACCGACAGCTTGTAAACCAGAATTCTGAGCACCACTGCAGCTTGTAGGGAGCATGCTTGGGTCCGTGCCCTTGGTGTTCCTGTTAGCCTGTGGCCTTGTCCTTGGCACCTTTGCCTCTGTTTGGACCCTCGTGTATAAAACTCTTCGGGTCCCGCTCACCCATGTGGCTAACAGAGTGAGCTTGCTCTCAGGATTCACGTGTAGGCTTTCTTTGGACTGTATTGGAAAAGTCCTATCCGATCGGTGCGCTAGTACCCCGATTTTGGAGCGGGTTGGGGATGAATCTTGAAGTCTTCACCCCCGTCGGGTAAATTACCGGAACACGTGAAGCTACTTTCCGGCCTATGGTTCACGTACCACGTCGTGCCCTGGCCCCTGCCCGGTGATAGCTCAAGGCAGCCGGTTGCCCTCCTCGGCAGTCCGTGCCCCCTGACACTATCCCCTAAGACCAGGGTTCCAGCTCCTACCAGGCCCAGACCAACGTGTACCACCTAGTACTCAGGAGCCCTGCACTGTGACCTCTCCTCACGAGGGTCACCTCTTCACCTCCTCTCTCCTCCTCAACTCTAGGTCAACTGTCACTTTCTTCACTTCTCCCTCACCAACCCTCCATGTGGGCGGCCCTATTCCCTTCAGGCCCCCCAATGGTGTGTCTGGTGGGAAAAAGTGCAAAGTGTTCCTAGGATTTTGATTGGCTATGCTGTTAGCAACACCAAAGGACCAGGATCCATAACCAAGGAGGGTGGATACTGTTAGGGCCAGGTGGACGGGCAGACCCAGGAGGTGGATCCACTGGGCTGAACACCTCACCGAAGGCAAGGTGTCCGGTAGCCGGAGCACTACAGGTAGCAGGACAGTCCATTCAAAGGAGTGGAGTGTAGAAGTCCCTGGGACCACGGAGTCACTGAAGGTAGTCCGGGTGACGGAGCTCAGGTTCGGAGGCCGAGATGTTGTCAGGCAGAGTCCGGAACCGACGGAGCGAGAAGACGGGTCACCACAGGGATCAGAGATGGTATGGACTGACGGGATGGCAGACCGTCACCGTTCGGGGTTCGGGTATCGTCAGAACCGGTTGGCGAGGCAGGAGCGGCTCTAGGAGAGAGATAGGTAAGTATACCAGAAGACACAAGGAGACCTGACTCCTAGCTTAGGAAAACACGAAGAACAGGCCCCGCCCACTTGGAAAGGATCCCCCTATATACCCTGTACCTGATTCTTCAATATCCTGTTGGAGGACACTGGCCCTTTAAGAGAGGGTCAATGACCGCGCGCGCGCCCTAATGCGCATGCGCGAGGCCCGGGTGCCAGAAGCCAGAGCAGGGAGCGGTGAATAGGAGGCAGGAGAGCCGGGCTGGGGCCGAGTTGCCGACGGGAGCGGGGGCCGGGCTGCCTGGGGACCGCAGGTAATGGAGCATGGAGGCTGTGGAGCGGGGGACGCCTGGCACAGGAGCCGGGGAGCGAGGCAGGGGAGCCGGGGAGCGTGGCAGAGGAGCCGGGGAGCGTGGCAGGGGAGCCGGAGAGCGTGACAGGGGACCCGGGGAGCGTGACAGATACTGTGCAGAAGGGCAGATTGCACAATACCCTGTGATGACCTGATAGGCCAGGGCATCACAAATCTATTTATTCTACCTTTATAATACTGGACATAGAGATGCACTGCTCTGTACAATAGATCACTATGTCCAGTGCAATCTGTCTGTGGAGTCAGAGGCTGTACTGCAGCTTCAAGTGTACTCAATTTTCCCTGTGACATCACCAGAGTCTGGGGCCCAAAGCTTTAGCTCCTGGTGAAAGGTTTGAAGGTTGTTGGTTTGAGTCCCACAGAGGGGTTAAAAAAATATATTTTTGTAATTATTTTATAGTAGTTTTATAGGAACAAAAAATCTGACCAATGCTTCATCTCTAGCAACATAGAGCTGTATTTACAATGTATCTCTATGTAGCTGAATAATCTACTTTTGGGTTTCCTGCCTGCAATATAGGTCAAGATTACCAAATCCTCCTATGCCTCTCAGTACAGGCAGTGGCCCATTGGTAGAGCTGTTGCCAGGAGCTCATGACTTCTCATCCTGGGGAGATCAGATGAAATGAAAATTGTTGATTTATTAATTGCACTGCATTGAGATGAGGAGGAGTTGGGACAAGAGCAGTGACTGCCAGAACAGCGGGACTGAGCTCTGAAATTGGACTGTTCTGCTGAATCCAGAACGGTTGGAAGTTATGCATAAAGGCTGTAAACCAAAAACAGTTCAAACCTTTTCTGCATTCTGTACTATGCTAGAAATATGCATACACTTAAAAAAAAAAAAAGCCTCAAAGGTGTCCATATTCTCTAACAAAACATTTAGACGTTCCATCAGTGTTACAAAGAGGCTCAGTGAGATGATTGTTGGATCCTCCCAATGCAGAGATGATTTATTTATTCCTGCTTTCGATATGGATGGGACATAGAAGTGAATGTATTTTCCTTTTAAACACAGCAAAAAAGTAGCAAAAATTCCTTGTTTTTGCAGAGATACTATTTTGTTAGCAATCAGAGTTGAATAATATAAAAATCGAACATTTAATGGCTTCCTGTTCTGTAAAGGTCGAGCAAGAGCTTGTGAAAACCAACGTGAAGCAATGTTTGGAGGGATTACCGCTAGTTTTGATAGTAATTGTTTGTTTGAAAATACAAGTAATTATGTTCTTACATTCGGTAGGTAATTAGTCACTTACTAAAGAAAATGCAGCCAAACAATTGAATAAGGGCAATTATTTCAACAATATATAATTCCAAGCCTTAAAGCTGAGAAATAGCGCCTGGAAAACAATACGCTTTTCACTGCAAGTTTTGGAAGGAGAGAGACTTTATTAGAGAAAACCAAAATAACCCGACATTCCATCACAGAAATTGTTTCCTCTCAGATTTTCCTTTTTGGAGCTCGTTTGTGTTTGATCTCATTAAACCGTATGCGCATTTAATGACTTGATATTGTGCATTAAATCCCAAAATATGTCACATGTGAGCAATAGGGATAAAACAGCTGAAATAAAATACGCAGAGCTCCACATAGGGTAATATTGTGCACACAGTAGTAATATGGTATTAATATGACCATGACATACAGTCATATGAAAAAGTTTGGGCACCCCTATTAATGTTAACCTTTTTTCTTTATAACAATTTGGGTTTTTGCAGCAGCTATTTCAGTTTCACATATCTAATAACTGATGGACTGAGTAATATTTCTGGATTGAAATGAGGTTTATTGTACTAACAGAAAATGTGCAATCCGCATTTAAACAAAATTTGACCGGTGCAAAAGTATGGGCACCCTTATCAATTTCTTGATTTGAACACTCCTAACTACTTTTTACTGACTTACTAAAGCACTAAATTGGTTTTGTAACCTCATTGAGCTTTGAACTTCATAGGCAGGTGTATCCAATCATGAGAAAAGGTATTTAAGGTGGCCACTTGCAAGTTGTTCTCCTATTTGAATCTCCTATGAAGAGTGGCATCATGGGCTCCTCAAAACAACTATCAAATGATCTGAAAACAAAGATTATTCAACATAGTTGTTCAGGGGAAGGATACAAAAAGTTGTCTCAGAGATTTTAACTGTCAGTTTCCACTGTGAGGAACATAGTAAGGAATTGGAAGAACACAGGTACAGTTCTTGCTAAGCTCAGAAGTGGCAGGCCAAGAAAAATATTAAAAAGGCAGAGAAGAAGAATGGTGAGAACAGTCAAGGACAATCCACAGACCACCTCCAAAGACCTGCAGCATTATCTTGCTGCAGATGGTGTCAATGTGCATCGGTCAACAATACAGCGCACGTTGCACAAGGAGAAGCTGTATGGGAGAGTGATGCAAAAGAAGCCGTTTCTGCAAGCACGCCACAAACAGAGTCGCCTGAGGTATGCAAAAGCACATTTGGACAAGCCAGTTACATTTTGGAAGAAGGTCCTATGGACTGATGAAACAAAGATTGAGTTGTTTGGTCATACAAAAAGGCATTATGTATGGAGGCAAAAAAACACGGCATTCCAAGAAAAGCACTTGCTACCCACGGTAAAATTTGGTGGAGGTTCCATCATGCTTTGGGGCTGTGTGGCCAATGCCGGCATCGGGAATCTTGTTAAAGTTGAGGGTCGCATGGATTCAACTCAGTATCAGCAGATTCTTGACAATAATGTGCAAGAATCAGTGACGAAGTTGAAGTTACGCAGGGGATGGATATTTCAGCAAGACAATGATCCAAAACACCGCTCCAAATCTACTCAGGCATTCATGCAGAGGAACAATTACAATGTTCTGGAATGGCCATTCCAGTCCCCAGACCTAAATATCATTGAACATATGTGGGATGATTTGAAGCGTGCTGTCCATGCTCGGCGACCATCAAATTTAACTGAACTGGAATTGTTTTGTAAACAGGAATGGTCAAATATACCTTCATCCAGGATCCAGGAACTCATTAAAAGCTACAGGAAGCGACTAGAGGCTGTTATTTTTGCAAAAGGAGGATCTACAAAATATTAATGTCACTTTTATGTTGAGGTGCCCATACTTTTGCACCGGTCAAATTTTGTTTAAAAGCAGATTGCACATGTTCTGTTAGTACAATAAACCTCATTTCAATCCAGAAATATTACTCAGTCCATCAGTTATTAGATATATGAAACTGAAATAGCTGTTGCAAAAACCCAAATTGTTATAAAGAAAAAAGGTTAACATTAATAAGGGTGCCCAAACTTTTTCATATGACTGTACAAAACCATCCACAACCTGTCTCCTCCTTACATCTGTGACCTAGTCTCCCGGTACCTACCTGCACGCAACCTCAGATCCTCACAAGATCTCCTTCTTTACTCATCTCTTATCTCCTCTTCCCACAATCGCGTACAAGATTTCTCCCGTGCATCCCCCATACTCTGGAACGCTCTACCTCAGCATATTAGACTCTCCCCTACCGTGGAAAGCTTCAAGAGGAACCTGAAGACTCATCTCTTCCAACAAGCCTACAACCTACAATAACCCTCAGTCCAGAACACCACTGCGCAACCAGCTCTGTCCTCACCTGTTGTACCATCACCCATTCCCTGTAGACTGTGAGCCCTCGCGGGCAGGGTCCTCTCTCCTCCTGTACCAGTGTGTTTTGTATTGTTAATGATTGTTGTACGTATACCCTCTTTCACTTGGAAAGTGCCATGGAATAAATGGTACTATAATAATAAATAATAATAATAATATGCCACAATCAGGAGACGCTCTCACCTTATGTTGTTGTGAGTCCCAACAACTGTTTTCCCTTGATGTAGTTTTGGGTAGATTAGCACCAAGTGCCATCAGGGAGACCTGTATAAATATGTGACTCTTCAGATTTTGTGTTATACTGAGCCTGATGAAGAGACCTGAGTAGTCTTGAAAGCTGATATTTATTACATTTTTTCAGTTAGCCATTAAAAGGCATCAACCACGGAGGACTCTCAGTTCTTCTAAACATTTTTTTTCTATCTACTGGCTATCACGGTACAAAAATATATTTTACCTGTACCTATTTAGTGTAATAATCTAATTTAATTTTCTAATATACTTAAAAAAAACAAACTACTGTTCCCTCACTATGTAATTGCTATTGTATTTTTCCTACTTCCTCTCTGATGATGCTTTATTTGAGAATCCCAGTGCATGCTGGGATTCTCAAACAAAGAATCATCAGTGGACATAGGCTGCGGTCACTGTCACAGATCCTGCCCTCTTCCCTGAAAGTAGCATCATTAGTGTAACTAGTTTCAGAGGCTGGGCTAGTCCCTGCTTTACTGAGCATGTGTTGGTTGTTATTTCCAATGGATGCTCAGTAGATTCTGTTTACTGTGCAGTATGCATAGTGACAGTGCACTCTGCTGCCACCTCTAATCAGATGTAATAAGCCCATGGGAGAGCGCATTGTCAATGCACATTGTAAGAATTCTCGCTATACAGAAACCAGCACTGCCCCTGCAAGAGACGTCCTTCATGGGGATTGTGCTGGTCTCTGCACACTAGGTAGTCTTACAACACACACTGTCTCTCTCTTCCTGGCTTTATACTTCTGATCTACTGAGAATCTCTTGGAATTGACAACCAACATATGCTCAGTAGAACTGGGACTAGATCAGTCCCTAAAATGGATGTCACTGATGATGGCTTCATTTCAGGGAGGGGGCAGAGACTGTTGCAGTGACTGAAACCACTGCCCCGGATGATGCTTCGTTTGAGTATCCCAGCGTACACTGGGATTCCCAAATGAAGGGTCATCATAAAAGGAATTAGTAAAAAATAAATAAAGCAGTTAATGTAAGGAAAGGATAGAGAATTTTTAATTAACGTATATCAGAAAATAGGTTATGATGAAAATATATTTGTGTTTTGGACCATCCTTTTAAAGAAGGGTTCGTCATTTTAATCTTTATTTCATAAACCGATAGTACATGTGAAAATAATAAACTTTATAATAGACTGAGAGAAATCTGATTTTTTTTCTTTGCTAGGATATATTCTCAAAAATCTCAATTCATGGGTCAAATCTGTATTCATTAAAGACAGGTTATTACATTATTGAGATAGGAGATAGCAGTTACTGTGTTTTTCCAAATATAAGACTGTCTTATACTTTTTTGCCCTCAAAAAAGCACTAGGGCTTATTTTTGCAGTAGGTCTTATTCTTGCTTATTCTTGGAGAATCATGGTTGGGGGTAAGTGCTAAGAAAAAATAAGAAAGAGGGAGGCACTCACCCAAGGCAGTGAAAAACAATCCTTTAATTTCATCTGAACAAAAGGAACAAGGGGAGAATGCAGGAAGCAGGGACGACGGCTGCCGTTTTGAGCTGAGAGTAGCGCTTCTACGGGTCCACACGTCACTGACACACCTCTCACATCCTTAAAGGTGAGTACAGGCGATGGCAATAATTACAATGAAGGGAATAACCAGAATAGAAAATTAAAAGCACAAGTTAAAAACAAGGTAATACAATATTACAATACAGAAATATAAAAATATAACAGCGGAGGAAATAAATAGAGGAACCTTAGACCAAAAATTGGGAATTCCAAACAAAACTCATTCACAAAAATACTTAAACTTAATTTTTTTCATTAAGGCCTAAAGTACCTAGTGCCTTCAAATCAATTATCCAGCATTCTTCTTTTTGCAAGATTTTTTTGCGTAGTGCCACCCATTGGAGAATTAAAAATTCTCTCGATATCAGCAAACATTAGACAATCTGGATTACTCATATGAACTGAGCAAACGTGATCAATTAGCCTAGGGGAACCTTTACCTCTGAGGATGGAATTATAGTGCTCATGGAATCTAATGAAAAGGAGGTGTATGGTTTTACCGACATAAAAGAAACCGCAGGGACACCAGATGCAATTGTAGCACCCCTGCGGTACCAGGTGCCACAAATGTAACCAGTGGAAACCCAAAAACCGGAATATCCGTGCTGGCCAGTACACCAGCACTCTCAGGCCACATACACAACCCCAACACCAGACTGGGAGACTGCCTAGCAACAGGTAAATGGGAAGGGCACTGACTGGATAGTAGCCAACCAATCTGTAGGGAGAGACCCAGCGAGGGGGGGGGGGCAGTGGTCAGTTGGGAAGTTGGCAGGAGGAAGTAGTCAGTTGTAGGAATAGTAGTTTGGAGTGAGGAAGTGAAGGAAGAAGTGAGAGGAGTTGTGAGGAGAAAAGAGCAAAAAGTACAGAAAAGACCTGAAGCAACACCGGAGTGCTGTAAAAAGAGTGAGGGACTATGGAGTACGAAACCAGGACTCCAGGCACCGTGGGTACATGTGGAAGTGAAAGACTCCAGGAATCACGGGACGTCTGTGGAAGTCTGGAACCAAGGCTCACAGGACTCAGCACAAGGCGGGGTGCAGACCCTAGGACAGTGGGACACTTTATGGTCACCTGTTAACTCTGCCGGGCGAGAAGATCTCCAGGGTCCATCGCAAACCCAAAAAGTCTGAAGCACAAGCAGCAAAGAGGGGATCGGGGACTGAACTCCTTAAATAGTCCAGGCTGCCTGCCTTAGGAACAAGACTAAGAGAAGGGACTCCCAAGTAGCTCCAGGCCACGGGAGTCCAACCACAACAAGTGTGCATGGAGGACAGCCAACCCAGGTCACAGCTGACACGGAGAACAAGGGGAGTGGGAACACCTGGAACAAGCACCAGCAGGTCCCAGTACCACAAGTAAAGGCAAGGCAAGTTGAAATAGCAATACTGGTGTGAACTGTTTATTATCGCCCTGTGCACTCACACAGACGGTTTCCCATTACAATCACCATTATTCACTGCTGGGGCCTGTCCCTGCTTGCGGAGAGCTCAAATGTCGCGGGCGGGGAGGAGGGTGTCAGCACACCGCGCTCACCCCTTCTGCTCGGGTCCGGCTGCTCAGTGGTGGCTCGAGCCGTAGGCCGGATCCCGGGGGTTTTCCTCGAGCGGCACTCCTCGCCCGTGAGTGAAAGGGGGGTTTGGGATGTTGGGATAATGTCCGTGACGCCACCCACGGTTGTGGTGATGTGTAGCACCACCGCTGCTCAATGCGGGGATCCCGGGGATGGTGATGGGGAGCAGCCAGGTGTTGCGTTGCCCCTCCGTGGGTAGGGGTTGGTGATCCCGGGGCCCGGTGATGGCTTGGGAGGTGCAGGGCCTGGTGGGCGCAGGGACGCGGGGGCAGCGCTGTGCCTTGCGGCACTGTGGTACTCACTCAGCCTGAGACTTGGACACAGTTTGTACGGTAAACCAAACGGCTGGTAGGACGGTCCCACAGACGGCTGCTTTGCTTCCCCGGTAGGTGACGGTGATGTCCCTCTTCCTTGCACCTGTATGTACGGATGGTTGCGATGGGTCCCCACTGATAACCCGCTCCCCGGCTTCAAGCTGGGCCGGAGGAGCACTACACTTTGCCCGCAGGCGCTGGCCCTCAGAGACTGGTGCCCTGGCGGTGGCGGTGCTTCTGTTGTACAGGTTGGACTGTTGCCTTCAATCGGGACTTGGTTGTTGGGGGAATCTACGTCCCCTTCACTGACGGATTCGGCAAATTTGGCGACTCCTAGCCTTGCCGGGGTCCGAGAGGCCCCTGCCCTGGTGCTGACTGTCTTTCGGAACACTGCTCCAGACCACCGGGCACACAGCCAACGGGGTCCTTCCAGGAACTTCCAAACGGTCCCCCTCCGGACAGTCACCGCCGTTGCTGACCTTGCTGTTCTGGCCCTACACAAAGCTCGGCTCTCAGGCTTGCACACTCTCTGCTCTGTCACCACTTCTTGCTTTCCTCCTTTACTACTTTTCTGTTGTTTACTCTAGCCCTTCACTGGACTTCACTCTTCCCCTGCCCGGGGCTATCTGCCTGGTTTTCCCGCCTCCAGAACTGTGAGCTCCTTGGTGGGCGGAGCCAACCGCCTGGCCCACCCCCTGGTGTGCATCAACAGTCTCTGGAAGAAGGGAACAAGGATTTTTGGTTCAGCTTAGGTGTGCCTACCTGGGATGTGGGGTGTGGTGGTGTGTGACCTGTGTCCCCTGGCTTGCCCAGGGCGACACATTCCCCCTTAGCAAAATGCAGACCGTCCGCGGGCTGCCGTCCTACACCGGTTTTATTTTTCTGTAAAAAGGGGTAACAAGGTTAAACAACATGCATAACATTTTTAATAACTTCTTCCCAAGACGGGAGGCACATTTACTTTTAACGTTTCAACGGTGTACGGTCACGGTTTCCGCTCTCTCCCACCCAAGTAACCTGGCCCTGATGCTGCCCCTAAAACCCAGGCAGCACCCCTTGACCCACAGTCCAGCACACGGTACCCGAGCGGGATCTGTCCTTCCCCTCCAGAGGGTAGCCACCGGTTCCTTTGGCAGCTGGGCCCTGGCCTGCTCTGCTCAGGGCCCTCCCTCCAACCTGCCTCTCCGGAGGCGGCATTGCGGAAACGGTAACGGTACCCAACATATTTACAAGCCACTAACGTCTGTGGTTGCCCTGCAAAGTTCACGGGCTTGTCCATGCATAGTTCCCATGCATTTTTAAACGGTCCCCATGGGGACAACGGTGCCGGCTCCAGCCGGTTGCAAATCACACGGTGAATCAGGTGAACACTCGGTAATCATTTTCACTTATCATTTCTGTAAACTTTCAAACTTTTCAAACAAACAGGTGGTCCCAACGGGGACGGTGCTGCGGGCCTTTATTGCCCTACTCCAGTTCCTCTACTAAGGTGGACCCATCCTCTGCCACCAGCACCTCAAACATGCACTGACATGCCTGCTGTGACAGGGGTACCCGGTACCCATTTCCACCGGTACGCGGAGTATGATAAACCACAGGGTCCCCCACATAGCGGGCACGCTCAATTGCTCCTTCAGCCGCAACAGCGGGCCCGGAGCTGGGGCAGGAGTCGTCATTTCTTGTTTCTGCGTCAGGCGGGTTGCCGCCAGCTGCCGCAGCCTCCTGGCCTCCAGCATCCACCACTTCATCCCCATCTGCAGTAACATGGAGCAGCAGAGTAGGCGAGCTTATGTTGAGGCGCCCCATCAGTGACGGCAAGGGCGATGCATAGGCCGAGACTAGGCCGGGCCCCTCAGCCGCAGCGGCCGGTCCAGGTAGGACATAGGGACGTGGGTCACCAGTCGGTTCTGCTACACCTATTCCCCTTTCGCCCATCGGGGCAGTTATAATCAGCTCCTCCACCTCGTTGGTCCACTGCTCCAGCATCCGAAAGATCTGATCCTGCTGGCGTTGGTGGAATTGTATCACCCGGGCCTTCATCCAAGCCACAGTCCCGGGCTCAGGGTCTGGCACAGTCTCTACTGGGACTTCAGGCACCACGCTGTTAAGGGGCTGTGGTTCTAGCGGTTCCCCTTGGTGCATTTCAGGGCCGTCCTGGACGTCTGCAGCCGGCTGGTCCGCCGGAGCGGCCGGGCAGGGTATCGCTACCCGTTGGGCAGGTAGCGGGCCTAATGGCGGGGCGGCAGCAGCTATCACGGATAGCGGGGAGAGAGGCAGGGTGAGCGGAAGCCGGCCGGGCCCCTCAGCCGCAGCGGCCGATCCTTCAGGAATACAGGGGCGTGGGTCGCTTACCCGCTCCTCCAAATCCTCTTCTGCCTCGCGTCTCCACATAGCAGCCACTACGTCCGCCATGTCGGTCTCCCACTCCTCCAGGAGGAGTTGCATATGGGCCTGCAGACGGTTACTCAGCGGGACGGTCCGGTCCCTCAACCACGTCGCCGTGCCGGGCGCGGGGGCTTCCTCGTTGCGGGTAGGATCTTGCATCTTGGTAACGAGGTTTTTCCAGGAACCCAATCAGTCTGCAGAGTCCTGGCGTCTCTGCTTGTATAGCCGCAGCTACATGCGGCCAGCCGCCATCGCGTCCCCCTTAGCTCTTTCCGGCCCCTCCTCTCCCGGGGCGGGGTTTGGGCCTTCGCGCCTCTACTGCACGAGAAGACGCTCGAGCGGGAACTTTTCGCGCCAAAGATGGCGGCTTCTGAAATTTTCCTGCCGGATACCTCCGGCGGTAACAAGGCGTACCTCTACCAGACGGCAGAGCGGTAAGATCCTGTTCGTGACGCCAAGTTGTCGTGGGCGGGGAGGAGGGTGTCAGCACACCGCGCTCACCCCTTCTGCTCGGGTCCGGCTGCTCAGTGGTGGCTCGAGCCGTAGGCCGGATCCCGGGGGTTTTCCTCAAGCGGCACTCCTCGCCCGTGAGTGAAAGGGGGGTTTGGGATGTTGGGATAATGTCCGTGACGCCACCCACGGTTGTGGTGATGTGTAGCACCACCGCTGCTCAATGCGGGGATCCCGGGGATGGTGATGGGGAGCAGCCAGGTGTTGCGTTGCCCCTCCGTGGGTAGGGGTTGGTGATCCCGGGGCCCGGTGATGGCTTGGGAGGTGCAGGGCCTGGTGGGCGCAGGGACGCGGGGGCAGCGCTGTGCCTTGCGGCACTGTGGTACTCACTCAGCCTGAGACTTGGACACAGTTTGTACGGTAAACCAAACGGCTGGTAGGACGGTCCCACAGACGGCTGCTTTGCTTCCCCGGTAGGTGACGGTGATGTCCCTCTTCCTTGCACCTGTATGTACGGATGGTTGCGATGGGTCCCCACCGGTAACCCGCTCCCCGGCTTCAAGCTGGGCCGGAGGAGCACTACACTTTGCCCGCAGGCGCTGGCCCTCAGAGACTGGTGCCCTGGCGGTGGCGGTGCTTCTGTTGTACAGGTTGGACTGTTGCCTTCAATCGGGACTTGGTTGTTGGGGGAATCTACGTCCCCTTCACTGACGGATTCGGCAAATTTGGCGACTCCTAGCCTTGCCGGGGTCCGAGAGGCCCCTGCCCTGGTGCTGACTGTCTTTCGGAACACTGCTCCAGACCACCGGGCACACAGCCAACGGGGTCCTTCCAGGAACTTCCAAACGGTCCCCCTCCGGACAGTCACCGCCGTTGCTGACCTTGCTGTTCTGGCCCTACACAAAGCTCGGCTCTCAGGCTTGCACACTCTCTGCTCTGTCACCACTTCTTGCTTTCCTCCTTTACTACTTTTCTGTTGTTTACTCTAGCCCTTCACTGGACTTCACTCTTCCCCTGCCCGGGGCTATCTGCCTGGTTTTCCCGCCTCCAGAACTGTGAGCTCCTTGGTGGGCGGAGCCAACCGCCTGGCCCACCCCCTGGTGTGCATCAACACTCTCTGGAAGAAGGCAACAAGGATTTTTGGTTCAGCTTAGGTGTGCCTACCTGGGATGTGGGGTGTGGTGGTGTGTGACCTGTGTCCCCTGGCTTGCCCAGGGCGACACACAAACACCTAAGCTGCACCACTCCATCAGCCCCAGCAGAACACTGCAGTGGTGGCCCCAATAACCTGTCCGCACACCGCAAGTGGCGTAGTCGAGAACTCTTATTTTTATTTCCCTTCTATTTTTCACCCCTTTTTATTGGACCGACCCCCAGGGTCACGGATCCGGGCATCGGCCGTGACCACGACTCCCCCTGAGTGTCACACACGCCCAGGACCGAGTACCCCACAGCCCTGGGGCGTCACACAATATACTACGAATTTCGTTCTGCATAAAATAAATTGTTTCGCTGGAATTAGTCTATCAACTTCAGGGGGTTGGAGATGCAATGGAAACTACAAAATGAACAGTTACTGCATCTGAAATTACCTGTCAAACGCATGTCATTTAGCCAATTCCTGCGTCTATTTTTCAACCTATTGCAGGTCAAAATATCTCTCAAATTTTTGCATCTTTTATTAGTAATCAACGATTTATTACAGCTTAGGTCTTTCAAATCTTTATCCTGTTCTAAAATATGTTTGTAGATGGCAGAGCTAATAACACTATTCAGGGGACTATATTTGAAATTAACCTCTTCACAATACATGATGTTATGGGTCATTTCTGGCTGATTTCAACAGCTGACGTGTGCCTTCCAGGTGCGAGTGGAATTGCGTTCCTTCCGCGCCTATTAACTTCTTACATCTCGCTGTCAAAATCTGACAGCAAGATGTAACAGCGCCCCACCATAAGCATAACTTGCCCAGCCCCATCGGAAGTCCCATGATGTGATTACGTGACTTCCGGTGGTTGCCATGGTAGCACAGGCTCATGTGATAACTCCTGTAGCTATCATAAGTCACTTTCTCTCACTGCCGGAAGCCTGCAGTATGTGATAGTAAAGCAGCTTTTCTCAAGATCTCAGCTGTGTAGCTGTGATGTGGAGAAATGGAAGAGCTATTAGACAGCTGATCATTATAGTCCCATAGGGGGACTAGTAAAATAAAATAAAAAATAAAAAAATGTTTTTAAAACATTTAAAAAAAAATAAAAAAACCCTAAAAGTTAAAACCCACCCATTTGGCCCATTGAAAATTAAAGGGTTAAAAAACAAAAAAAAAATTACACATATTTGGTATCCCCACGTTCAGAAACGCCCGATCTATCAAAATATAAAATCAATTAATCTGATCTGTAAACGGCAAAGCGGCAAAAAATTCTAAACGCCAAAATTACTTTTTTTGGTCACCGCAAATTTTCCGCAAAATGCAATAACAGGCGATCAAAACGTAGCATCTGCGCAAGAATGGTACTGTTAAATACGTCAGCTCAAGATGCAAAAAATAAGGCATCACTGAGCCATAGATCCCGAAAAATGAGAACGCTACGGGTTTTTGAAAATTATGTAAAAAGTGCGCCACTTTTTTTGGACAAGCTTGTGAATTTTTTTAACCCCTTAGATAAAAGTAACCCTATACATGTTTGGTGTCCACTAACTCGTACTGACCTGAGACATCACACCAACAAATCAGTTTTATCATATAGTGAACATGGTGAATAAAATATCCCAAAAACTTGTTACGGGGGGACTAGTGGATTAAGATAAGGTGATGTGTATCCCAATCGCCACTCGGGGACAACCATGCTCCAGATGACAAAGGAGCTGCTGGCAACCTGAAAGTTAGATGGAGGATACAGAGCTGGGCGGCTCTGAAACTAATAGGAGCTTGACCACTTGGATCAGGAGACTGTGAACCCTGTTAGTGTCACAGGGTCCACACACCCAGCCGAGGAACTCCCTGTTACCTCCTCAGGGGTCCTGGGATATGCTGTCCGTGTGAGTAGGGGACACACCTAGGACAGATGGCGCAGCATCTGCAGCCCAGTTAACACCACTGTTAGGATAGGAGCTGGCCCAAACCATTACTAGAGTATTGTGGTGTCTGGCACCGACGCCCTCTCCCTGCCTAAAACTTCCAATCCTAAGGCTAATACTGCAATGGGCTCAACACATGGAGGTGTGTGGTGTCTGAGTACATGTGAAGTCACGGACATGCCCAGTGAAGTCCTTCCTGGACTTAGCCTTCAAGTGGCTGAGCTTGCTCAGTAGCCTGAACCACAGACTTTGTTTAAGAAATGAGACTATCAGGCTGAGCATGCTCAGTAAGCACAATACAGGACTTAGACACAGAACGCAGTCCAAGTACCTGTGCAAATAGGCTTTTCACACTAAGTGTGGGAGCATGCTCAGTAGCCTGAACTGAGGACTTTGCCTCAGAAATGAGACTATCAGGCTGAGCATGCTTACTAGGCAAAACACTGGTCTTAGGCTCTTGCTGGGGAAAATCGGCACACGAATGCGCTCTAGCTGCCTCTCCACACTTAGATGTGGAGGAATAAGCAGCCAGCTAGACCACCCAAGCCACGGCCAAAAATGGCGGCCAGAACCTGGGTGTAGCAGGAACTGCAGCAGGCTGCTTGCAGCTACGGCAGCACTGATTCGTAACAAAACTATTGTGCGATTGCACTTTTTTGCAGTTTTTCCGCACTTGACATTTTTTGCTGTACATTATATGGTAAAACGTATGGTTTCATTTAAAAGTACAGCTCATTCCACAAACAACAAGCCCTTATATGGCAAGATTGACAGAAACATAAAAAAGTTATGGCTCTCGGAAGAAGGGGAGCAAAAAAAAAAAACCCCAAAAAACCCAGAAAATCACCTGGGGGTGAAGGGGTTAAAGGTGAATCCTTTTGTAGGCTCATTTCGCTTAGGAGCTAAAGGATGTGTTGATGTGTTTTTTCTATACACTGATCCTATAACATGGCCATCAATAATGCCAATTCTCACGTCTAAGAAATCTAAAGAAAATCCTCCAAAAACGGAAGAAAACCGCTTATTTAAAGTATTGACATTATTTAGGTGAGAAACAAAATCATGGAAATTATCCTCTGTTCCGTCCCATACAATAAACATGTCCTATCAGGTCGTCACAGGGTATTGTGTAATCTGCCCTTCTGTGCAATATCCACCTCCTCCTTGGTTACTGGTCCCCAACTAACGGTGTTGCCAACAGCAGTCAATCAAATTCCTAGCTACACTCTGCACCACACCCACCAGACACACCAGTGGACGGCCTGAGTGGAATAGGGTCGCCCACTTGGGGGTTGGTTAAGGGGAGCTCAGGAGTGTCAGGAGCAGTTCAGTTGAAGTTAGGGAGTTGAAGTAGGAGGTTGAAGTCAGGAGGTGAAGGAGAGAGGAGGTCAGGAGCCGAGCTCCTTGGAAGTAACTAGGTGACAGACGGTGGTCTGGACCTAGTAGAAGCTGGACCCCCGGTTGCAAGGGATCATGTCAAGGGGCACGGAACTGTCGAGGAAGAGAGCCGGCAGCCTTGCACCATCACCGGGTTGGGACCAGGGCACGACGGGGTACGTGGACCCTAGGTTAGGGAGTAGCTCCAGGCAACCTGACAATTGACCCAACGAGAACGGAGCCTTCAAGAACCATTCTCCACCCGCTCCAAAATCGGGGTACTAGCTCAACAAGGGGGATAGGACTTTCCACAAATACGGTCCAGAAAATCCCAAGCGTGAACCCTGAGAGCAAGCTCCCACAGTTAGCCATACTGGGGAGCGGGACACGGCTAGTTCCACACTACCGGGACTAACAGAGAAGTAACTTAGTGTCAGGAGGCAGGTCACAGATCACCAGGCAACACTATCGGGGACAGGACCCGAACTAGCTCCCCTCAGCGGCAGCGGTGTCCAGAATTTTGGTTTATCCAGTTGTCGGTGTCAGCTTTATGGACTGAGTGAGTACGAAAGTGGCCCCTGCGCTCCCCACGGCACCCCCCCCCATTGCCATCATCGAGTCCCGTGGCATTCCCCCTACCCGTGGAGGGTCCTAACACCTGGCTGCCCCATTCCATCTCCCCCGGGTACTCCCAACTGCAGCGGTGGTACTCCCAAATTACCACAAACCATGAGTGGTGTCACGAACTCTAACACATCCCCTGTAAATAACCCCCTTTCATTTGAGGAGCCGCACGACCCCCCCGGGTCCAGAGACCCCTCGAGCCACCGCGGATCCGGATCCGAGCAGCCCGGCTGCTGACGCGGGGGCGGCATAAACATATCATCCACATACCTGCAGTATGTCTTGATGTGTCTAAGGTACGGATTCAGAGATTGACTGTAAATGAAACGGTTTTCAAAAGTGCCCAAAAAAATGTTGTTGTGGGTACAAGCGACTGGCGTACCCATCACCTTCCCACTGCATTGAATATACCATTCTTCTGAGAATTGGAAGGTGTTACATTTCAAAACAAAGTCTAAAGAGTCACTGACAAAATGAATAAAGTCTTTACTTATGCCTATGTCCCTCATCTCAGAGACCATACTGGTAACCTCATCTTGAGGAATTCTCGTGTAAAGACTTTCCACATTAATAGAGGCTAATCTGAAGTTATCTTGGTTGGGGATAAGTTTATCTCCTCCAAAAAGCAGACTCCCCCACCATCCCAGGAGACTCATACTTACTAGACCCCGGATGTCTGTTTGGCTCCCAGGTTCTCCTGTGATCTCCGTCAGACCCTCTCAGCAGTTATGTTGCACGCTGTCCTGCCTTGCTTTTGGCCGACACACAGACATACATCAGAGTGCGCGCGTGTGCACACACACATACAATCACCGATTAGATCGCACATACACAATCACCGATTAGATCACGCACACACACACAATCACCGCTTAGATCGCACACACAATCACCGATTAGATAACGCACACACACTCACTAGTCACTCATCACATCCGGTGGTACAGAATGCTTCCGGCTGCAGGGAGAGATGGGAGGAAGTTACGTATCGCAGGTCCTGTAAGCATTCCATCCGCAGCCACTGGTCTTTGCACTCCACTGCTCTGTGTCTCAGGATTCTGCCAGCCAGAAGAAATCGGTATCGCTGGATGTGGTGTGTGTGCGATCTGATAGGTGATCAAGTGTGTGATCTGATGTATGTGAGTGTGCGATCCACTGCAGGGCCTCCCGCTCGGTGTCTAGTGAGTATGATTGCGGGCTGTCCACTGTCTATAATGAAGTGTCCTGCAGTATCTTTAACTTTTATATCTGCATGGACACTTCAATACTGGTCCATGGCTAGTGCTTATTTTTGGGAGAGGGCTTATTTTTGGAAAAACACGGTAATAAGATTCTATGTTGAGGGGATGGGGTGAGAGGAAGGAGAGGCTAGAGGTAAAGGGAGGAGCTAGAGGCAGAGGGAGGAGTTAAAGGAAAAGGGAGGAGCTAGATGCAGAGCTCCACCCCCTCTTCCCTCTCCTGTCTATTTAGGATCATATCAGTAGCAACCATCTCCTATCTCAGTAATATAATATGCTGTTCTAGCTACTGCCTTCTTCTCCCCCTTCTACACTATATTGGAGATGACAGCTGATACTAATAAGATTCTATTTCAGTAATATAACATTTGTAATGGTGTCAATTACCAATTTATGGTTATATATGCAGCACTGGTAATTTTAAAAATTAACTTTTAATAAATAGTATTAAAATAGCAAATCCAGACAAACAACACAAGGTGAAAACACAACGTACAAATGGATGAGTATAAGAGGTAGACTCGCAAGAGTTGTCAGTTTTTACACTCCATATAATACAATCATAATCATCCAAATGATTAAAGTGACATTGTGCAAGGTCCGTTAACCTCCCAAAAAAAAAAAAAAAATTGCACTTACGCCCTTTGAGTATTACTCTTTATATAAAGTGGCTGAGTGCAAGTTAATCAATAACAGAATTCGGGGGGGGGTGAGGAAACGTGTCGGGAAGGAGGACGTTGAGCTACTGGTGTTACCTTTAGGGGAAATGTGTGGTGTTTTGTGAGTCACCCCCCCCCCCCCCGAATTCTGTAAGGTAACGCCTGTATCATTGGTGAAGCAGTGGGGTGGACGGTGAGCATATATCCCACTGCCGCCATTGAATATATTAATTATTTTTGAGCACTGAACCGTACCTCCCGTCTTCTCCTAAGACTTGGGGTTATTCAACTTGCACTCAGCCACTTTATATAGAGAGTAACACTTAAAGGGCGAAAAGTGCAATTCTTTTTAAGACTTGGGGTTATTGATTAACTTGCACTCAGCCACTTTATGTAAAGAGTAATACTCAAAGGGCGTAAGTGCAATTTTTTTTTTTTTTGGGAGGTTAACGGACCTTGCACAATGTCACTTTAATCATTTGGATGATTATGATTGTATTATATGGAGTGTAAAAACTGACAACTCTTGCGAGTCTACCTCTTATACTCATCCATTTGTACGTTGTGTTTTCACCTTGTGTTGTTTGTCTGGATTTGCTATTACTATTTATTAAAAGTTAATTTTTAAAATTACCAGTGCTGCATATATACAGTAATATAACATATTGTCGTATTGATTTATGTAATAGAAATTAAAAGGGTGGTTACTGGTTACCCTTTAAGTCATAAATTTCTATATCTATTTTTTTATCCAAAGAAGGGGATTGATTCCATGAAACATAATATATTAAATACAATATAGTTTAATACTTGGTTTTTAAAGCGCTGGAGCCCTGAGAGTTTTTTTTAAATCCTATGGTGATTTTATCCAGTTTTAATACCATGTACCATGTGAGCTTTACAACCATCATAAAGAAGGCTCGGAGGCCATAAACAGAAAAATAAGGTGACCGTTTTAGGGAGGTGATTTGACTCCATCTTTATTGAAATAAAGAGCCCCCCTCGCAGTAATCCTGGGTCAAGGGTTCCGCGCCGTCCAATCCGGATCCAATATCATCTGATCGGTTTGCTGGAAGGCAAAGCGATCAGATGATGTGTCAGGTTCTAGGATGTGAATCACATGACACAGCAGCTGATTGTATAAAAGCCGTTTATACAATCAGATGATACATCAGTGCAAAAAAAAACCCTCACTTATGTGCTGATTACCGGCAGCTCCTGGAGCGGAGTTTGATCCCGTCCGATCGCTGCAGGAGCTGCCGGCTTCACCGCGATACTTACGATCAGCTGACGCGTCAGGTGACCGCATCAGGTGATCCATCGCCAGGTCCTGCAGCTATCGGAGGTGTCCCGGCCATCTGCATACAGCCGGAGCGGCGGTACCGGGAGAGGAGCTGGGAGCGGACATGGCACCGAGAGTCTGCAGACAGGTGAGTATGACATTTTTTTTTCTACTGTTCACTTTTGTTTTCGCAGCTGCCTCCACCTCCCGCCCAGACATGACGCCGCACGGGAGCTGACATGCACAGGACTGGAGGTGGACGCAGCGGTGACGGTACCGGGAAGATTCATGCTTCTGTATTTACTGACAGAAGGAATCCTCTTCCTGTACATGTCACTTTACTACCCACCCCTTGCGTTTATAGGTGCGTTTTTAGTCATAGAAACACACTAAAACGCAGCTATATTTGCAATTTGCTGTTTTCATTGCGTTTTTGAACATCTCATTGAACTCAATGGGTACAAAACGCAGTGAAAAACGCAAAAATAATTGACATGCTGCGTTTTTGTGGGCACCACAAAAACGCAGCTAAAAAAAAACGCTGTGTGCAGGCAGCAAAAATGAAAATTCATAGACTTTGCTGGGGAAGCAAAGTCATGCAGTTTTCTGAGCAAAAACGCACCCGAAAAGCGTGCAAAAACGCCGCGAAAAATGCACTGTGTGAACTTACCCAAAGGCCCGTTTCACACGTCAGTGAAAAACAGTGACGTTTTTCACTGACGTGTAAAACACGCACATGTCCCTGCGTGTGCCGTGATTCACGGCACACGTGGGTTGTCTAAGTGCAATCCGGGCTCTGTTCTCCGTGGCCCGTGATTGCACTTAGAAAACAACTGACCTGCGCCCGCTCCCGCTGTCCATGGTGCTGATCGCTCCCGCGGTGAAGCATCCGGCTGGCGCTGACCCCCGCAGCAGCTGCTTCTGGGTCGGCTGTGTCGCGCATGAATATGCGCGACAATAATGAGTCGGCTCAGAAGCAGCAGGGAGAACGGGCTGCAGAGGACATCGCTGGATGCCGGGTGAGTAAAAATGATTTTTATTTTAAAAGCACGTTTTTTTCTGGCACGTGTTTCACGGACCACACCACTGCGTGGTCCGTGGAACATCAGTGATGCCAGAAAAAAATGGACATGTCTCCGTGCGGCAATCACGCACACGCGGGTACACCGCACGGAGACACGTGCAGTGAAAAATCACTGACGTGTGAGCAGACCCATTCATTAGAATGGGTCTGCGTATGTCAGTGATTCTGGAACGTTTTAAAAAAAGCACAAACGTACCAGAATCACTGACGTGTGAAAGGGGCCAAAGACAGTGTATTATTTTCAGGGAAACACGGTATCTGTGAGTATATATTATGTATTCTACATTTTTTCTAAATATTTTTAGTCTTATCATCTAGTCCAAATTAAAACAGAAATGTTAGAGCTGAAGTCTGAAAATATCTGAAGTCTGGAGGTAATGAAGATAATAATTTAGCTCTTGGAAGGAATTTAACACAAATGAATGCTGTCAACAAAATTGCTGGAAACGTCTATGACTTTCCCCAAAAGAATATCATTAGGAAGTAACATGGGAAACTTTTTCCAATAATTTATTTTTCTTACACCACAAAGTATATATATTATACTCATTATATAACCTTCATTCCAGTTTTCCATATGAAACATATTAAACAGTAAAACCAAGATGTTATTATTATCATCATCATCATCATGATATGGAAAACTTAGAACCTAAGATCTTCAGCTTTGCAGCCGCACTTAAAATAGGCACGAAGGGGAGCAGATGAGGAAATAATATTGGTCATGATAAGATTTATTTCTTTAACTTGTAACATTTCAATTTGGTGAAGGCATAAAAAACAGATCCTGCACAACCACAGATTTGTGCCAAGTAAAGATGCACAATTCTTGAAATTTGAATTTTGCTCACTCTCAAATTCTGCTGGAAAATTCAAATTGCATCGAAAGTATTTGATGGAAATTGAATATACCTCAATTACCATAAAAAAAGTTTATTATCCTTGGAGGTCTTCCATCCCATAATGGTGGTCTAAGAAGTGGGTAAAAAAATATCACTCTTACTTCATTTCTTTCTTGTCCCTGGTACAGCAGCTTACTGCTTGCCCTCCACTTGCTCTCTAAGCTCCATCCCTGGTCTTCTCTTCAGTCTTTGCTGGAGATTCAAGCATTGACTCGGTGTTGATGTATGTTATTATGTACATTACTCCATGTGTTCGCATCAAGGACTAGTCAATGCCAGAAATCTAGGAGCTTAAGCTTAGGTACAAGTGAAGGATCGTCAAGGAGCTGCAGCAACATCTTACGGAGCACTATTAAATCCGCCATCCAAAAATGGAAGGTGTATGACACAACTACAAATCAATAAAGACATGGCCATCAACTTAAACTGACATCCCAAGAAGGAGATCACTAATTAGAAAAGCAGCCAAGAGGCCCATGGTCACTCTGGAGGAGCTACAGAGATCCCTAGCTCAGGTGGGACAATCTGTCCACAGGACAATTATTAGTTGTATACTCCCCAAATCTGGCCTTTATGCAAAAGTGGCAAGAGAAAAATATTTTTGAAAGCAAGCTATAAAAAGTCCTGTTTGCAGTTTGCAAAATGCCATGTGTAACGCCCTGGAGAACCAGGTTTAGATACTTATAGGCCCCCACATAACACCTATCCCACACAGGGTTAAAACAGACGACCCAAATCCCTAGTCACCCCCCTTAGGGCAGGACAGACACACCAGTGGGTGGGACCAGGCAGTTGGGAACGCCCACCTAGGGGGCGGGAAAACAGTTCAATTTTCAGTTGGGAGTGGAAGTGTGGAGTTTGAAGTGGAAGGTCAGACTAACTGACAGATGTCATAGTCGGCAGGAGATGGGAAGATGGCTCGGCAGATCCGAGGTGGACTGGGACAGGGTTGTAGCCCGCCGGAACCGACACCGGAGACCCGACAGAGGGGGTACTCAGACCCTGAAGCCAGGACCGGCACCAACGGCCTAGCTAATTAACCGATTGAGGGCAGGAGTCTAGGTCCTGTCCCAACCTAAGTCCCGAAAAGTAAACAACCACCCACAGAGAGGGATAGGGCCACCGCTAGGGCCTGTAGATCCCACGGGTCAGCGTCAGATGGGCATGGCTCCCAAACAAAGGACCGGGAGCGGACTCCTGCATTACACACCGGGAAGTCCATTACACTACAGAACAGTGCAGAGAAGAAAGACTTTTGGCTATCCACCCGGGTGTGGGACCCGATACACCCGTCTGCGGTAGCCGGCCACCATCACCTTGGTTTACCACAGGACTTGTGTGTATTATTCGACCATGATTAACATCCCCGGCCTGGCCGGGTGCGCCGGCCCCTGCAGTCACCATCCTCAGCACAGAGACACTGGGCCCCGGGGCATCCATCCCTACCCACGGAGGGGTTAACATCCAGCTGCCATCACATCTCCCCGGGCTCCCCATAATAGCAGCGGTGGTGCTACATCTCACCACACACCGTGGGTGGTGTCACAGTTTACTACCATCCCCGTACAAATACGTCCCCATTTTATTTGGAGTGTCCGCGCGCCCCCCGGGTCCGGAGAACCCCTCGAGCCGTACCGTACATCCGGATCTGAGCAGCAGCGGCTGCTGGCACGGGGGCGGAACACCCTGAAACTTGGCATCATGAACAGGATTCTTACCCATTCACTTACCGGTGAAAGTGCGCCTTATTCTGGACTGTCAGCAGTGTTCCGCTGTAAAAATTTTGAAAACCGCCATCTTTGCCGCCATTTTTGGGCGCGAAAAGCAACAATGCAGCGTCTTCTTCCCCGCAAAAGGGTGCGAAGCTGAAGCCCCGCCCCCTGGTAACAAGGCCGGAAGGAGAAAAACCCTGAGGCCGAAATCGAAACTAGCAAGCCGCATAAGAGGACTGCTCCCGGAAAACCAAGGGGGAGCAGCGGAAAGATGTCCGCACTAAATGTTGTCGATGACGGGGCAGCGCCCGCCACTGGAGCGACGGCGCCCACAAACGAAGCGGCTAGTGAAGATGCAGCAGCTCCCGCTCCGGTTGCAGGAGCGGTGGGGCCTGTAGTTCCGGCAGTCACCCAAGTTATGCCGATCACCTTACCTTACGCGCCTGGTGCTGCCTGGTTGCCCCAGTATGATGGACGACCCGATGCCCTGCAGGTATTCAAGAAGAAGATATGTGCCGTTCTTAATATGTACGCCATGACCGGCAAGCAGCGTGCAGCGGTAGTGTGGGCAGCTGACTGGCGCCGCCGAGCAAGAGGTGGGGACTTGGGCCGATGCTGACCGGGCCTCGGTAACCGCCATTTTTGACACGTTACAGGTCGCTTTTGAAACCCGCACAGAAGTGGAGTTACGAATGCAGTTCTACTATTGCCGACAGCGCCCCCAAGATAGCATCCAGGACTATGCCTTAAGGCTGTAGATTGCCTTGCATACGTTGAGGCAGACGGACTCCATCAATGAGGTTGAGAGCAATAAAATGCTGGTGGAGCAGTTCTTGCAGGGGCTGGGGTCCGCTGAAGATCGCAAACAGCTGCGGCTGTGGGCCTTGGAGCACCCGGACTTGAACTTTGCGGTCCTAAAGGACCGGGCCATAAAGGCCCTACAGCCATCCGAAGATAGTGCTCCTGCTCTACCATCCTGGCCGGCTGACACTGCTCACGTCTGGATGGCGCCCCCTCCATTAGCCTTACCGGCGCCCACCGCAACGTCTGAGACTTAGCATCGCAAGTTCAGCGCCTGAGCAAAGACGTCACAAAGATCCTCGCCGCCCCCCAGCTTCCACCAAAGACCAAACCACCGGAGAAGATTCAGCTCGCCGACAGCCCGGAAGATGTCCCTTGGATGCAAAGGAGAAGGAACAGCAACAACAACGGCAACCGGTATGGACCACCCGTTTGCTACAAGTGCAACAAGACTGGCCATTACTCCCGCCGGTGTCCTTTAAACGAGCAACCCCTGAGGCCAAGGGCCAATCCTCAGGAATAGATCCTCAAGGCCCAGCTGATTGGCGTGACCGGTATGTTGGAGGTTGTCCGATTATCTCTCTTGCGGTGGATGGTATCCCAATGTTCGCCCTTCTGGACACTGGCTGGCAGGTAACAATGATTCCTTATGCACTGTACAAACGTTATTGGTCTGACAGTGAACTCACCCCACCTGATGCTAGCTTAACCATCGTTGCGGCCAATGGACTCCCTATGACCCAAGTCAGGTTTAAGGAAGTAACTCTAAAGGTGGGGCGAGTGGAGCTGAAACATCAAGGACTCATTGTGGTGCAGAATGACCCTAGTGATCGTAACCCGAAAATGGTCCTAGGGACAAATGTGATTGAGAACTGCATGGGAGAAGTATTGCATTTGTTGCAACAACTGTCTGCCATGGCAAGAGCGGGCCGGCAGAGGGCTCTGCAACGAGAAATCCGGGCCCTCCTACAGCGGCAGCAGATGAATATGTCAGGTGGAGAGATTGGCAGTGTGCGGGTGATGGATGTAGCGCCTCTAGTGGTGCCTCCGCGGAGTGAAATGATGATTTGGTGCAGAGCAGCAGTAGGTCCCAGGGGACAGGATTACCCGGCAGTGGTAGAACCTCTACCTTCAGAGCACTGGCCCACAGTAATGGCAGCCAGGGGAGTGAGTGATGTCTGGAAGGGGAGAGTGCCCGTGGGAGTGATGAATTGCGGAGAGGAAGAGGTCAGGCTACCCCATTATGCCACCATTGCTAAGCTCTTCACAGTAAACACTGATGACATCCAGGTGGCAGCCTCCACCATTACCGCATGACCATCAGACAGTGACAGTGCACCAAAGCAGCTAGAGGAGTGGTGTCGAGAGCTACATGTAGGCACTGACTCTACACCCGCACATCACAAAGGAGGGGTGTACAGGATAGTGCAAGAATAGGAGCAGGTATTTAGTAAACACCCGCTAGATTTTGGAAGGATCAAGGGGGGTCCAACACCACATTCCTACCGGTACACACCCACCCATCAATTAGAGATATAGGCCAATTCCACCTGCACATTACCAGTGTGTCAAAGACATGTTGAGAAACATGAAGGAGGCAGGGGTCATCCGTGATAGTTGTAGTCCCTGGGCAGCTCCGATGGTCCTGGTAAAGAAGAAGGACGACACCATGAGGATGTGTGTGGATTACCGGAAGATTAACCAGATAACGCATAAGGATGCGTACCCTCTCCCCCGTATTGAAGAATCATTGGCTGCACTGAAAACAGCTAATTATTTCTCTACCCTTGACCTTACTATTGGCTACTGGCAGGTGTCGGTTGCAGAGGAAGACCGGGAGAAGACTGTTTTCGCTACCCCGATGGGTCTCTGCGAAGTCAACAGCATGCCGTTTGGGTTGTGTAACGCTCCAGGAACCTTCCAGAGGCTGATGGAGTGCTGCTTGGGACACCGCAACTTCGAGACAGTTCTGCTTTATCTGGATGATGTGATTGTCTACTCTAAGACGTACGAAGCCCATCTGGAGCACCTTGCCGAGGTGTTTGAGGCTCTCTCTAAATACGGGATGAAATTGAAGCCCTCCAAGTGCCATTTGCTGAAGCCTAAAGTACAGTACCTCGGGCATGTGGTGAGTGCCGAAGGTGTAGCGCCGGATCCAGAGAAAGTTACAGCCATTCAGAACTGGCCGAGGCCTACCACGATCAAAGAGGTGAGGCAGTTCCTAGGACTGGTGGGCTATTACCTTCACTTCATTAAGAGCTACACCAAAATGGCCACCCCCATGCAAGACCTCAGGGTGGGGCAAACCAAGATTGGCCAGATCCCTGGTCCCCCATTTACTTGGGGGGAGAGCAGGAAAAGTCCTTCCAGCAGCTGAAGTTGGTCCTGACTGGAGAAGAGATTCTAGCCTACCCTGACTATGGCCTCCCATTCATTCTGTACACAGACGCCAGTAATGAGGGCCTGGGAGCTGTCCTGTCCCAGATGCAAGATGGCAAAGAGAAGGTGATTGCCTACGCAAGCAGGAAGCTCCGACCGATGGAGAGGAATCCCGAAAATTATAGCTTCTTCAAGCTGGAGTTCCTGGCACTCATCTGGGCGATAACCGAGAGGTTCAAACATTACTTGGCTTCTGCAAAATTCACTACCTATACAGACAGCAACCCTCTCACTCACCTGGACACGGCGAAGCTCGGTGCCCTAGAACAACACTGTGTGGCTCGCCTAGCATATTATGACTTCACCATCAAGTACAGGGCCGGCCGTAAGAACACCAATGCAGATGCGCTTTCTCGGATGCCACACCCACCTGATGAAGGGGTGGATGAAGACGAGTGGGAAGAACTTGAGTTGCCTGCGTTCCATCAACTTGACATTGAGGAAGAAGCCAGGTCATATAGTGGCCATCAGGAGACTGCCTTCGACCCCTTGCCCCACCATGGTTGGCAGGAAGCTCAAGATAAAGACCCTGCAGTCCGGTTAATCAAGATGCTAATCTCATAGACCCATTCCAGGGTGGGGCCAGATGGCCCCGCTGAAGCACAGTGGCTGTGGAGAGAAAGGGACCGGTTGTACTTACATCAGGGCAAATTGTACCGAGGGTTGATCACTCCTAAGACGCATGAGAATGTCTGCCAGATCGTCGTCTCACAGGCGTATGTGTCTGTGATCCTGGAAGCTTACCACAATGGAGCTGGACACTTTGGTTGGAAGAAGTTGGAGATGCTGCTGAGAGAACGCTTTTACTGGATCAGAATGAGAGAGTCCATCGAAGCAAGGTGTAGGGATTGTGGTCCCTGCGTGCTAAGAAGGAATGATGGAACCAGCCAGAAAGCCCCGTTGCAGCCGATTGTCTTTCACCAGCCCCTGGAACTTGTTGCTTTGGACCATGTCAAGCTCACGCCAAGCCGGAGCGACTATACCTACGCCCTCCCCATCTAAGACCACTACTCCAGGTTCATGGTGGTGGTACCTGTCAAAGATTTAACAGCTCGTACTGCAGCCAGGGTCTTCCAAGCATACTTCTGCCGGCCGCATGGTTACCTGGAGAGGGTGCTCACCGATCAAGGCCCTGCTTTGAGGCAGAGATCTTTCAGTTCTGTAACCTGTATGGGTGCAAGAAGATCTGAACCACCCCCTATCATGCCCAAACTAATGGGATGTGTGAAAAGATGAATCACATGGTCCTCAACCTGCTCAAAACGTTACCCCTCGAAAAGCAGAACCTGTGGCCCGAGAAGCTACCTGATTTAGTGGACATGTAAAATAACATACACAGCAGCTCCACGAAATGTACACCCGCATATCTGATGAGGGCGAGGCCCGGAAGACTGCCGGTGGATCTGGAATTTGATGTAGAGGCGCCTGAGACTATCCCGTCAACTACCAACTGGAACACCAAGCGCCAGAGGCAGTACTGGCAGATCCAGGAATATGTGGAGAAAAACTTGCGCCAGAGCAGAGAAAGGCAAGAGCAGCGTTTTAATAAGCGAGCTCAGGCAGCCCCCTTTGAACCTGGAGATGTAGTACTCCAGGTCCAGTCACTACCAAAACCGGTAACTAACCTCCAGGCCAGGGGTCCCCGGACTTGGGAACCCGTGACAAGGACTGCCGGGTAAGGAACTTTTTACCTGACCCAAGTGGGCGTCATCCGGACCCATTCCCGGACTGGGGACAAGGGGTGCGCACCTGTGTTTAGCGGTGGCACCAAGGAACAGGTTGTTTGGGTGGGTGCAACAAAAAGTGGCCCGGCCCGTCCCTTTTATATGTGTAACGTTCAAGAAATGTGCCTCCCGTAAGGGAAGAAGTTATTTTATTGTTGACTGTTATTATAATTGTACATATGCCTTTTACCTTTTTCAGTTCAGGTTTAATAAATGGTGGTGGTCGGACAGCCCGCGAACGGTCTGTATTCAACCAAGGGGGAATGTCCGCCCTGGAAAACCAGGTATAGATACATATAGGCCCCCGTATAACACCTATCCCACACAGGGTTAAAACAGCCGACCCGAAGCCCTAGTCACCCCCCTTAGGGCAGGACAAACACACCAGTGGGCGGGACAAGGCAGTTGGGAACACCCACCTAGGGGTCTAGAGAGCCCGGGGCAGGAAAACAGTTCAGTTTTGAGTTGGGAGTGGATGTGTTGTTTGAAGTGGAAGGTCAGATTAACTGACAGACGTCAGGGTCGGAGCCCAGACGTTCTGGCTAGGTGGCAGACGGTAGCCATAGTCGGCAGGAGATGGGAAGACGGCTCGGCAGATCCGAGGTTGACCGGGACAGGGTTGTAGCCCGCTGGTACCGACACCGGAGACCCGACCGGAAACCGTAGCACAGAGGGGGTACTCGGACCCTGAAGCCAGGACTGGCACCAACGGCCTAGCTAATTAACCGATTGAGGGCAAGATTCTAGGTCCTGTCCCAACGTAAGTCCCGAAAAGTAGACAACCACCCACAGAGAAGGATAGGGCCACCGCCAGGGCCTGTAGATCCCACGGGTCAGCGTCAGACGGGCACGGCGCCCAAACAAAGGACCGGGAGCGGACTCCTGTGTTACACACTGGGAAGTCCAACACAGACCCACACAAAGTGCAGAGGAGAGAGACTTTGATTACCAGCCCTGGTGTGGGACCTGATACATCCGTCAGCGGCAGCCGGCCACCATCACCTTGGTTTACCACAGGACTTGTGTGTATTATTCGACCGTGAGTAACATCCCCGACCTGACCGGGTGCGGGGGCCCCTGCAGTCGCCATCCTCAGCACAGAGACACTGGGCCCCGGGGCATCCATCCTTACCCACAGAGGGGTTAACGTCCAGCTGCCATCACATCTCCCCCGGGCTTCCCATAACCGCAGCGGTGGTGCTACATCTCACCACAAACTATAGGTGGCGTCACAGACAGTTTACTCCCATGCCCGTACAAATATGTCCCCATTTTATTTGGAGTGTTCGCGTGACCCCCAAGTCCGGAGAACCCCTCGAGCCGTACTGTAGATCCGGATCTGAGCAGCGGCGGCTGCTGGCATGGGGGCAGTACACATGCAGGGGACACAGCTAGCATGTGGAAAAAGTTGCTCTTGTCAGATGAGAACCCAATAGAACCTTTTGGGCTAATTGCAAAATGCTATATATGTGCCGCCCCCACGTCAGCAGCCGAGCTGCTCGGATCCGGATCCGCTGTGGCCCTGGGGTCGTGTGGACACTCAAATAAAAAGGGATTGTAGTATGTATCAGGGATTGTTGTAGTTTCTTCGTGACGCCACCCACGGTGTGTGGTAAGATGGAGTACCACTGCTGCTATTGCAGAGCACCCGGGGCGGTGGAGTGGCAGCTAGATGTTTGACCTCTCCGTGGGTAGGGGTGGGTGCCCCGAGGCTCAGTGTCCAGAACACGGGGATGATGTATGCCGGAGGTGGCGCGCCGAGCCGGACTGGGGGAAGTTGGTGTACTCACTGTGGAATAATTGCACACAAGTCTGCTGGTAAACCAAGGTGTCAGTGGCCGGCTGCTGTGTCCGGGTGTACTCGAGTCCCACACCCGGCTGGTGTACCAATCTCCCTTCCTCCGGAACTTTGTAATTTTCACAATTCTGGACATCCTCGTATGGAACGGGGAAGTCCGCTCCCAGTGCTGTTTTGGTTGGGAGTCGTGCCCGTGAAAACTGACCCTTGGGATCTCAGTGGGTGTTTACGGATACCCAATCCCCCACGGTGGGCTGCAGTTTCGCTCTATCTGAGCTCACACTTTGGAACAACATCTGAAACCATGCTCCGGGCCTGGTTAATTAAAGAAGGGGCTTGCAACTAACTAGGGTCCAGGTACCCCGCCTGTACACGGTTTCCGGACCGGATCTCTGCTGTCAGTACCGGCGGGCTCCAACCCTGCCCCGGTCCACTTTAGATTTCCCGCGACCGGACTCCCGTCACCTTTGGACACGGTCCACTGCTTGCCACCTAGCCAGTAGCCAAGTCAAAGGTGATGAAGCGGCTGGCTTCACGGCCGCTGGCCACGAAACGTGCGTCAGGAAATATCCCACCACTCCACACCACGGTAATGTCATGCTAATTTGTTCTGGTCTTCTGCTCTCTACTTTTGCCTTTTCAGCTTTTCAGTCATGTACGTCTCCTGTGCTCCTTTTCACAACGGATCGTCCTTTGGGAGTTCCCCCCTATTGCAATCTCTGTGAATCCCCATTGCTGAAACCTTTGGATCAGTTTTTTACACTTATTATTGGCGTTTGGATCTTCCTAGCCATCCACTTTTGATTGTCAACTGATCTATTTTCCATTCTGTGTATAGTATCAACTACCTATACAACTTTAATTGATTAGACTGTTTTTATGGTACAATATACACATTTTTCCCATTACTATTCTCAGCAATGTGAATTAGGTACTAATTCATACAGAGTTATAATTACCCACATGGTCACTTTATCACCTGTATAGCTGAATTGCATTTTAAATTACAATTATCCAGTTTCTTGATCCCCCTTGTCCTCTTGTATACATCCCGTTAATTTCTAAAAATAATTTATGCACTGTGCACTTTTGACTACAAATAAAAATAAATATTTTTATATTCAGCATTTCTCGCTCATTGTCCTCCCAGTACTGTATACTGTATGGCCTTCCGCAGTGAACTGATACAGTTAAAGTCTGCAGTAGAGCAGGAAGACGTGATTGCCCTGCACTACCACTTTCCGTTCTGTAATTCGTAGGTCGATTCATGTCTGTGGTCTAAAGAACAGCAGGGAGTTCACGAGGTGACAACATAGAGCAATGTGATCATGTCATCACGCTTGGACTCTACATGCCCAAGCAAGGTGACATCACCGGATTTGGTCCAGTTTTCCGGCGGACGCCTCAGGATCCATAGGTAGGTGACTATTACATTTTTTGCTTGTGGGGGAATTATTGGTTGCCATTATACAGTGTATGTGGAAAGTATGCAGGGGCAAGGTGCCGCCCCTGTGACCAAATACCCTGCTATTTACATAGGAAATATGAAGGTAATAAAACGTTTTTTATTACTTTCATATTATACAATTTTACAACACAAGGATGGGTAGGGAGGTGTAATTAGGGCACACATGCGTCTGCTGATAGGTCAGAACGCATATTCTAGGTGACAGGTTCCCTTTAAGGGGGAAATACTGAGGCCATTATACAGTAAGAGGAAATACTCTGGGCAGTGGCATAACTAGAGTCTGATGGGCCCCAGTGCAAGATTTGGACCTGGGCCCTCCACCCTGCATGTTACTGAGATGTATGTGACCATGTAGCGTTCTATATATTATACACACAAATGTGTTGACCCCCTTCCATTATGTAATAATGTCCCCATCCTGTAAGAATTCCCCCATCCTGGGCCCCTTTCTTGGTATATATGTCCCCCATCCTGGTACATATGATCACCATTCTGGGCCCATCCTGATATATATCCTCATGTACTGCACCATGAAATTAACGGTGCTCTAAAAATAAATATAATAACAAGAATCTTCCTTTCTTGATGGATTAATGCTTTGTAAGAAGATTGCTCTTGTGCAAGCATAGATAGGTCAACAGGGTTTTCTCCACTGTGACATCGGCTTGCTGGTATTCCTTTTCGCTTTGTTCATTCTATTTTTCTGACCATGATGTCCTTTTCCAGTGATTGCTCTCTTCATCTGATGTGTCCAAAGTAGGCACGTTGTGGCTTGGTGATCCTTGCTTCGAGTATCTGGCTTGATTTGTTCCGAAATTGATTTGCTTGTTCTTGTTGCCATTCATGGTATTGATAACATCCTTTTCCAGCAACACATTTCAAAGGTGTTGATTCTTCTTCTGTCATGTTCTTTATCGTCCAGGTTTTACATCTGTATGTTACTACAGAAAAGACCAGACTGTGTACGAGCCGTGTCTTTGGCACCAGTGAAATGTGCTATGATTTGAGGAACATGTCTAGTGACTTCAATAGGAGAATAGCTATGGGCCAATCAAAAATGACTTCCAGTGTCATAGCTGCATCTTGAGTGATCATTGATCCGAGTAGGTTGGACTTCTAGTTCGTCACCGTCCATCGCATATGTATCCCGGTCAATCCTGGCAGTAGTCAATATCTTTGACTTTTATATTGAGTAGGAGTCCCATATTAATAATAATTTATCCCCTTTCTGGGTCATCCTGGTATATATATTCCATATCCTGTTATATATGGCCCCCATCCTGGTATATATCCCAAATTCTGGTGTATATATGTCCCAAATTCTGTTATATATGGCTCCATCCTGCTATATATATCCCAAATCCTGGTATATATGGTCCCCATCCTGGTTTATATGTTTGACATCCTGATATATGTCGCCCAAATCCCAGCATATATACAGTGCCTACAAGTAGTATTCAACCCCCTGCAGATTTAGCAGGTTTGATAAGATGCAAATAAGTTAGAGGCTGCAAACTTCAAACAAGAGCAGGATTTATTAACACATGCATAAATCTTACAAACCAACAAGTTATGTTGCTCAGTTAAATTTTAATACATTTTCAACATAAAACTGTGGGTCAATAATTATTCAACCCCTAGGTTTAATATTTTGTGGAATAACCCTTGTTTGCAATTACAGCTAATAATCGTCTTTTATAAGACCTGATCAGGCCGGCACATGTCTCTGGAGTTATCTTGGCCCACTCCTCCATGCAGATCTTCTCCAAGTTATCTAGGTTCTTTGGGTGTCTCATGTGGACTTTAATCTTGAGCTCCTTCCACAAGTTTTCAATTGGGTTAAGGTCAGGACACTGACTAGGCCACTGCAACACCTTGATTTTTTCCCTCTTGAACCAGGCCTTGGTTTTCTTGGCTGTGTGCTTTGGGTCGTTGTCTTGTTGGAAGATGAAATGACGACCCATCTTAAGATCCTTGATGGAGGAGCAGAGGTTCTTGTCCAAAATCTCCAGGTAGGCCGTGCTATCCATCTTCCCATGTATGCGGACCAGATGGCCAGGCCCCTTGGCTGAGAAACAGCCCCACAGCATGATGCTGCCACCACCATGCTTGACTGTAGGGATGGTATTTTTGGGGTCGTATGCAGTGCCATCCAGTCTCCAAACGTCACGTGTGTGGTTGGACCAAAGATCGTGATCTTGGTCTCATCAGACCAGAGAACCTTGAACCAGTCTGTCTCAGAGTCCTCCAAGTGATCATGAGCAAACTGTAGACGAGCCTTGACATGACGCTTTGAAAGTAAAGGTACCTTACGGGCTCGTCTGGAACGGAGACCATTGCGATGGAGTACGTTACTTATGGTATTGACTGAAACCAATGTCCCCACTGCCATGAGATCTTCCCGGAGCTCCTTCCTTGTTGTCCTTGGGTTAGCCTTGACTCTTCGGACAAGCCTGGCCTCGGCACGGGTGGAAACTTTCAAAGGCTGTCCAGGCCGTGGAAGGCTAACAGTAGTTCCATAAGCCTTCCACTTCCGGATGATGCTCCCAACAGTGGAGACAGGTAGGCCCAACTCCTTGGAAAGGGTTTTGCACCTCTTGTGACCCTCCACGATCTTGTCTCTGATGGCCTTGGAATGCTCCTTTTGTCTTTCCTATGTTGACCAAGTATGAGTGCTGTTCACAAGTTTGGGGAGGGTCTTAATTAGTCAGAAAAGGCTGGAAAAAGAGATAATTAATCCAAACATGTGAAGCTCATTGTTCTTTGTGCCTGAAATACTTCTTAATACTTTAGGGGAACCAACCAGAATTCTTGTGGTTTGAGGGGTTGAATAATAAATGACCCTCTGAATAAACTTTTCACAATTTAAAAAAATAAATAAAAAAAGAAATAACATTCTTTTTTGCTGCAGTGCATTTCACACTTCCAGGCTGATTTACAGTCCAAATGTCACAATGCCAAGTTAATTCCGAATGTGTAAACCTGCTAAATCTGCAGGGGGTTGAATACTACTTGTAGGCACTGTATGTTCCCCATTGTGGTATATATGATCCACATCCTGGTATTCAGGGCTCCCATTCTGGTATAAATGTCCCCCATCCTGCTATATATGTCTGAAATCCTGGTACATATGGCACTCATCCTGGTATATATGTGCCGCCCCCACACCAGCAGCCGGTGCTGCTCAGATCCGGATCTACTGTATGGCTCGAGGGGTTCTCCGGACCCGGGGGTCGCGAGGACACTTCGAATAAAAGGGGGACGTAATTTTTTTTTTTATTGAAATTTTTCAAGAGAAGAATATATAACATGCATACAGAAAAGAGAAAAGAGGATTTGCCACTACAGTTTGCCTAGGTGGACCACTGCCCTTGGTACATATATAGCCCTCATAATACACTTTCAGACCAATATATACTTTTATTTAGGGTTTGCTAGTTTATCTGCTTGATCTCTTGGTCTCCCAGACCCTTGTGACAGTTTCGTATTTACATGTTGCAGTAGTTTTATTTCTGAATTTGCATAGCTAAGCCCGTCGATCTATATGTTATACCATACTAGAAAGTGGCTATGTTAGAGTGTGTGTCAATATCAGAGCAGAGATAAAAAAGAGAAAATAGCAGAGTAGAGAGAAAGGAGGGGTCGGGAAAACATTCACAAGGGGACTAGGGAGGGAGGTGTGATAACACGCTCCGGGATCGCCTTTGCTGGGTTCAAAGGGCACGTATTCACCTCAGGCAGACAGCCGAATTCAAGGTGTAACTGACGCTTGGTCAGGTTTATTGCAGTGAAGCATAAACAAAAGAAAAAAAAACACCAACAAAATAAATCCTTGCCTGTCCGGCACTAACTATACACAGTGTTATCCTAACTACCAACTGGAGGGCTTCTCCCTTCCAGCTAAACCATACAAACATCAGGCACTGCTCCTCACAAGTGTCTCCTACACAGACAGGCTTACTGTGTTCCCAGATGGAGACCCTCCCCCAACTTCCCAGATTCCTTTTACCTCCGTCCTTCACCTCCCATTAATCCATTAGTAGCCAGGTGATCCTGGCCAGGCTAAGTCACATAGGACCGATACCGGGGTGAGATATACCTGCCCTCATCCACTAAACCCACATGAGTCTCACAGAGGTAAAAGGGGAGTTATAAGTGCGCTGTCACTGGAACAAATCCCGGAAGGCAGGGGACTCCTTGAACATGATCCACGGCTGCCAGAGTCTGATAAACTTCTCGTTGGTGCCCGTAACCCAAGATGAAAGTTTCTCCATATGGCACAAATGAGATAGCTCCGCTTGCCATTCCCCCATTCCAGGGGTCACTGTGGACCTCCAGTGTCTTGGGATGACTGCTCTGGCCGCAATCAAAAAGAACCGCAAAAGGCACTTCTTTTGACGCCCCAATGAGCCGGGTAGAATAGAAAGAAGAGCAATCTTTATGGAGGGAGCTATGTTTTCTCCTGTCATTTGGTTGTAGATTGTAAAAACCTGAATCCAGAAATTGGATATTCTGTTACATCCCCACCAAATGTGTGATAACGTGCCACTACCCAAGCCATAGCGCCAGCACTCCTCTGGGACCGAGGGGAAGGCTCTATGCAGGTTAGCCGGACATTGGTACCATCTTGCCAATAACTTGTAACTCTTTTCCTGGGCATTGCATGCTGCTGAGATCTTGTGGGAAAACACGTACGCTTTTTGTTTTTCATCATCGGAGAGGTTGAAGCCTAATTCCGCTTCCCATCTTCTAATATGGCTAGGATCCCCAGAGTGAAGGTTTCTGTTCATCATGCCGCTAATGAGGGAGATCTGGTGTGACGGAGGCGAACCCCGCAGAAATATACGTTCAAACTGGGTGGGCGTGTCCGGGTAGGGGGGCCGCCCCCCTTTCAGCCAGGATTTCACAAAGGAGCAAAGTTGGATATATTCGAGCCACCTCAATCGTCTCCCCGGGAATGCAGCGTGTAGGTCTACAAAAGAGGGCAAGTCATTGTCCTGTAGGATCTGCCCCAGTCTGATGTCTGATCTCCTTTGCCATCCAAGAAATCTCTCCGCCGTGTACCCTGGGGGGAAGCCCGGATTGACGAACAAAGGTGCCAGGGGAGTGGGCGAGCTAATCAGGCCACCTTTCATCTTTATGGCCTCTCATGCCTCTAATGTCGCTTTGAGCAATATTCCGTTTGGCTCCACCTGCCTCCTTATGTCCTCTATTTCTTTTGGCATCAGCCAGGGAAGTGAACCAAGTGGAACCGGGGAATAAAGCTGTTCCAAAGTCACCCACTGCTTGGTCTCTCGGTGGAATTGTGACGCCCTGGGCAAGCCAGGGGTCACAGGTCATTGCACCACCACACCCTACATCCCAGTTAGGAACACCTAAGCTACCAAAATCCTTGTTGCCTTCCTCCAGGGGCTGATGTTCACACCAGGGGGTGGGCCAGGCGGTTGGCTCCGCCCACCGAGGAGTTCACAGCCCTGGAGGCGGGAGGAACCAGGCAGTCAGCTCAGGGAAGAGCTTGAGAACGGAGAACAGTGAGGGAAGTGAAAGGAGAAGGAAGTGGTAGAAGAGCTAAGTGAAAGCGAAGTGGTAGTGGAGCAAGGAAGAAAAGGAACAAAAGTGTACGTAGAAAGACCTGAAGTTAGTCCAGCTAAGTGCAGGACAAGTCAGCAAGGTCAGCAACAGCGGTGATCGTCTGGAGGGGGACTGCTCGGAGGTTGCTGGAAGGACCGCAGTCGAGTAGTGGCCCGGCGGTCTGGAGCAGTATACGAAGGACAGTCAGCACCAGGGCAGGGGCCTCTCGGACCCCGACAAGGCTAGGAGTCGCCATAATTTGCCGAATCCGTCAGTGAAGGGGACGTCGATCCCCCAACAACCAAGTCCCGATTGAAGACAACCGTCCAACCATTAGTGAGGAACACCGCCACCGCCAGGGCACCAGCTCCTCAGGGCCAGCGTCTGCGGGCAAATTAGGGCTCCTCCGGCCCATATCCAAGCCGGGGAGCGGGTTACCGGTGGGAACCCATCGCTACCAACTTAGAAACATCAGGTGCAGGTCAGAGGGACATCACCGTTACCTGCTGGGAGAGCAAGTGCAGCCGTCCGTGGGAACCATCTTTCCAGCCCTGTGGTTTACCGTAAAACTGTGTCAACGTCTCAGGCTGAGTGAGTACCACAGTGCCGCAAGGCACAGTGCTGCCCCCGCGTCCCTGCGCCCACCAGGCCCTGCACCCTTCCACACCATCACTGGGCCCCGGGATCCCCAACCCCTACCCACGGAGAGGCAACACAACACCTGGCTGCTCCGCATCACCACTCCCGGGATCCCCATATTGAGCAGCGGTGGTGCTACGAATCACCACAACCGTGGGTGGCGTCACGGACAATCTCCCCAACAAAACCTCTTTTCACTCACGGGCGAGGAATGCCGCTCGAGAACCCCCGGGATCCGGCCCACCGCTCGAGCCACCACTGAGCAGCAGCAGCCGGACCCGAGCAGAGGGGTGAGCGCGGTGCCGGCACCCTCCTCCCCGCCCGCAACAGAATCGCCAGTCTACCAGTCTGGCCACTAGAGCAGCACTATGATAGGTACGCAAGTCCAGCAAACCGGCCCCCCCCCCTCTGTTTGGGCCTGGTCAAAGTCTGATAGCTAATCCTTGGTTTTCCCCCTTTCCATACGAAGCGTACCAATGTGGACCTCAGTGTGTTGAAGAAGGCCGGAGGGGGGTTTATAGGTATTGTCTGTAAAATGTAGAGGAATCGTGGTAATATATCCATTTTAAAAGCGTTTATGCGCCCGAACCACGAAAGGGGCCGTTTGTTGTATTCTTCCATGTCCTTTAGGGTTCTATTTAACAAGGGTTGGTAGTTTAAGGAATAAAACATCCCCAAATTGGATGGAATCGATACCCCTACATATTTTATATTTTATCGAAGATGTCTGCCATCGAAACGGGAATTTTTCTTTTGATATGGAAACTTCTTCTGTTTTAAGGGAGATGTTTAATGCCTCTGTTTTGGAGTAGTTTATTTTAAAATTGCTCAGATTTCCGAATCGCTCGAATTCTTTTAGTAGGGAAGGGAAGTTGATAAGAGGTTGGGACGTGTAGAGCAGGAGATCATCCGCATACATAGCTGTCTTAAATTCCCTATCTCCGAGGTTCAGACCGTGTACACTGGGGTTCTGTCTAATGGATACCGCAAGGTGCTCCATAACAATGATATATAAGAGAGGGGATAGAGGGCATCCCTGGCGGGTACCGTTTCTAATTTCCACCGGGTCAGAGAGGGCCCCGTTAACCCTGACTCTGGCCGATGGTCTGGAGTATAATGCCATTATCTTGCTCACAAAGTTCGGGCCTATACCAATCTGCTTTAATGCTGAGTTCATGAATCCCCAGTGTACTTGGTCGAAAGCCTTTTCTGCGTCTATTGAAAGAAGCCCTAGGGGCTCTCCTCTCGATGTCACTCTGGCTATTAGGTGTATTGTCTTGTTCACATTGTCTCGGGCCTCCCTACCCTGCATGAACCCAACCTGATCTGTGTGTAATATGGATGGCAATAGAGGCGCCAACCGGTTGGCCAATACTTTCGCGAAGACTTTTACGTCAATATTTATTAGTGAGATCGGGCGGTAGTTGGCCACCAGTGTTTGATCTTTTCCGGGTTTAGGTAAGACCGTGATATGGGCTTCTAGTGATTGTGGAGTAAATGGGGACGACTCGGATACTGAGTTATATACTTTTGTGAGGAATGGAGTAATTTGAGTTTTGAAAAGTTTATAAAACGCTGGGGAGAACCCGTCTGGTCCCGGGCTTTTGCCGCTTGGAGAGTCTTCTATTGCCCTGGCCACCTCCCCCTCTCCAAATGCCGCGTCCAAACCCCTGGCGTCTTCCTGGTCTAATGTGGGTAGGGCTGTCTCTGTAATGTATGAATCCATTCGGGTCTGTAGATCCCGCGGAGCCATTTCGGAGAATTTACCCCGAATATTGTATAGATCTGTATAATATTCTTTAAAATGGTTTAAGATTTTTACGGGGTCTTGCGTGTCTGTTTCCCTGGGTCTTTATTTTAGTAACATGCAAGGCTTGGTTACGCGGGTGTAATAGACGCGAGAGTTGTCGCCCGCTTTTGTCTGAGTGGCTGTATAGTAGTCTTTTAAATTGATTGTGGAACCTAAGAAGCCTACAATCCAAAAGCTTCTTTAATTTATCTCTTGCTGTTGTGAGGTTGGCTAGTACATCCGGGGAGGGATTAGATTTGTGTGTTGTCTCTAGTGTAGTGATCTTTTGGAGAAGCTGAGCTACCTCCTGGGCTCTCTCTTTTTTGATCCGTGTCCCATGCTTTATTAGGGTCCCCCTTATCACACATTTAAATGCCTCCCACTGAAACGGTAGGGGTGTGGAGTCCGCTGCGTGGGTGGCTATGAAGAATTCTATAGACTCCCTCAAGTCTGTTACACATTGTTCTTCTCTCAATAAGGAGTCGTTAAGCCTCCACGTCCATGCTCGGTTTGGATAATCCGGCGGAGAAATTTCCAAGAATACTGGGGCATGATCAGACCAGACCACATTCCCTATGGTAGCAATCGGGTGCCACGAAAGAACTCTCTGGCTGACCAGGATAAAATCGATGCGACTGTAAGTCTGGTGGGGATTGGAGAAAAATGTATAGTCCCTGTCTGTGGGGTGCATAATTCTCCAAGCATCAACCAAGTGGAGATTGGCTAACTCACGTTTCAGGGCATTCAGTCATCTCAGAGGTATGGCGCTCCTCCCCGTCGACATGTCCATTGTGGGATTTAAAGCAAAGTTAAAGTCACCTCCTAGCAGCACCTCCCCCTCAGCGAATTCTGATAGAACCTTTAAAAAAGAGCGGCATGCGTTAGTTTGGTTAATATTTGGTCCGTACCAACCTGCAATTGTATAAACCACAGAGCCTATTTTGATTTTTAGCAGTGCGTATCTGCCTGCCTCATCTGTCTTGGAGTCCAAAATCGTGTGAACCAGGTTTTTGTGTATTGCGATTGAGACCCCTTTAGATCTTGATTCATTGTTCGTGCTGTAGGTACCAATGTGTAAAGTATCTATTGTGTAGTTTTGGTATATGGTCCGTTTTAAAGTGCGTTTCCTGAATGATAAGAATCTGGGTTCTTTGTTTGTGCATCTTGTATAGGATATGTGACCTCTTTTGGGGCACGTTGAATCCCCTAACATTTAGTGAGCCTATTTTGAGCCCCGGCATTCTGTCCCAGTGCAGCGCTACCTCCTAAGGGAAAGAACACTACGGGCAGTAGGGGGTTTGATGAAGGGAGGGGGGTGGTGAAAGAAGTATAGAGGTGTAAGTGGAGAGGAAACTAAAATTCCTTTAGGAGGAAGAAGAATGAAAAAGGAAAAAGAGAAAGACGAAGAAGTCAAGGGTTCAGTACCTCAAGCTGACCTTTATCTCCCTAACTCTACTCCAAGGGTGTGTGAGGAGGGAAGGGGGAAAAAACAAAATTAGATAACTTTAAGTTCTCCCCCCTCTTACCCTCGACAACCAGAGAAAAGGGTAACAATATTTAACTAACTAATCCTCGCAACGTGAGGATTGGTACCCTCTATGGGGGTTGTGCTTTCCAAGGGGAGAGCCTCCCCCCGAGCCAAGAATTTTCAAGACATGTAAACTTAACGGTATATTGTTGAAAACGTTTGAAGAAATGCCCTATAAATGTGCCAATGCTGTGTAACGGTACCGGGTTCTTTCTGTTATGCTTTCTGTGTGGGCCTCATTTCGGTACATATACTTATATACTGTCACGCTCCCCGGGTCCTCGGCTCCCCTTCCCGGGTCCCCTGCCCCGCTCCCCGGCTCACCTGCCACGCTCCCCGCGTCCCAGTCCCTTGTGCCCGTCCTTCCTGGGCTTCCTGGCCGCCGATCCCGGCGCCCGACGGCCTCCCAGGCCCTGCTCGGCTCCCCTGCGTCCTCCTCTCAGCCTCCTTCCCTGGCTTCTGGCACCCGGGCCGCGCGCACGCGCATTAGGGCGCGCGCGCGCGGTCACTGACCCTTTCTTAAAGGGCCAGCGCCCATTAACAGGAAATGAGGTTAGACAGGTACGGGGTATAAAGGGGGTTCTTGTCCAAGGGGGCGGGGCCTGATCTTCGTGTTTTCTGAGCTAGGAGTCAGGTCTCCTTGTGTTTTCCTGCCATACTTACGTATCTCTCTTCTAGAGCTGATCCCGCCTCGCCATCCAGTCCTGCTGAATCCCGAGCCCCGCACGCTGTCCGTCTGCCATCTGACAGTCCGTACCATCTCGGATCCCTGCGGTGACCTGTCATCTCGCTCCCAAGGTTCCGGACCCCGCCTGACATCATCTCGGCCTCCGAACCTGAGCTACGTCACCCGGACCACCATCTGTGACTCCGTGGTCCCAGGGACTCCTTCGCTACCTTCACTTGCACGGACTGTTCTGCTGCCCATCAGTGCTTCAGCTACCGGACTCCCTACCACCATCTTAGAGTTCGGTCCAGTCGATCCACCTCCTGGGTCTGCCCGACCGCCCGGCCCTGACAGTAAGATCAGGCCATGGATCCCGCTGCAGCACTATTGGCCCTGCAAGAGGAACTCCAACGCCAGCGTGAAGTCCAGACCCGCATGCTGCAATTTATGACCTCCGTGGACACTCGCCTGTACACATTACAAGCATCAATGACGCCTGCAGCACCCAGGTCTCCCACTAGGCAATCCACGGCTCCCGCACCAGTGGCAGCCGCGTCGGATGCTTCCCGACTCCGTTTGGCGTCACCTCCTCGTTATGCTGGAGATCCCAAGACCTGCAGGGGCTTCATAAACCAATGCTCCCTTCACTTCACGCAGCTGCCCCATCTGTTCGCCTCCGACCAAGCCAAGGTCGCCTTTATAATGTCTCACCTGGAGGGCGAGGCACTGGCGTGGATGAACCCCTTGTGGGAGAAGGAGGACCCCATGACCAAGGATCTTCAAGAGTTCCTGCAGGCCTTTCGCAGTACCTTTGACGAGCCGGGACGCGCCTCTGCGTCTGCTTCATCACTTCTCCGCCTACGTCAAGGAACACTGACGGTGGGCCAATACGCCATCCGTTTCCGCACTTTGGCTTCTGAACTCGGGTGGAATAATGAGGCCCTGACAGCCGCCTTCTGGGAAGGACTGTCAAGTCGCATCAAAGATGAGTTGGCGGGTCGTGACATGCCCTCCACCCTAGATGCCCTGATTGCCCTAGCCACGCGAGTGGACATTCGTTTTCAGGAGCGCTCCAAAGAGCTGGTTCGTGAGCGACGTGCGGTACGGCACTCCTCTCCGCCACAGAAGTCCTCTGTGCCACAGTCATCTACAGCTGGGATTCCTGTCCACGAACCCATGCAGGTTGATCGAGTACGACAGTCTGACCAACGTCGAGCAGAGCGGCTCGCCAAGGGCCTCTGCTTTTACTGCGGAGGGGACACACATCTCCTACGCTCCTGTCCGGAAAGGCCGGGAAACTCCAAAGCCTAGGGTTGGTAGGAGAGGCCACCCTAGGTGCTGGGACTCTCTCCGACCCAGTTATGTGGACGGTACAAGTATCAACAGGAGAGACGCGCTTCACGGCTGAGGCATACCTCGACTCCGGAGCAGCAGGCAATTTTATCCAGCAGGCCACGGTGGACAAATACCAGCTGCCTGTTACTCTACTCGAGAAGCCCCTACTGATTGCCTCGGTGGATGGGAGACCCCTCTCTGATACCATCTCCTGGATCACGAAGCCGGTGGAACTGCGTATCGGTGCTCTGCACACCGAGAACATCGCTCTCTACGTCCTTCCACACATGTCCCACCAAGTCCTGCTGGGACTTCCTTGGTTGCGAACACACGAACCCTCAGTCAACTGGGGTACTGGCGAAATCACCCGTTGGGGCTCTGCCTGTCATGAGAGATGTCTAAAGTCTATACAACCAGTCCGACGACCTCCGGTTCCTGAGAACCTACCGGGTCTGCCCTCGGCCTATTGGTCCTTCACGGACGTTTTTGACAAGAAGGAGTCTGAGGTACTTCCGCCACACCGTCCCTACGATTGCGCCATCGACCTGCTCCCAGGAACAACACCACCTCGAGGACGGATATATCCCTTGTCTCCAGCCGAAACCAGGGCCATGTCCACCTACATCATGGAAAGCCTGGCAAAGGGATTCATCCGGAGATCCTCCTCTCCTGCGGGAGCAGGCTTCTTCTTCGTTAAGAAGAAAGAGGGTGACCTTCGCCCATGCATTGACTACCGGGGCTTGAATCAGATTACTATAAAAAACAAGTACCCCCTACCGCTCATCCCCGAACTGTTCGATCGGCTCAGAGGAGCCCGTGTGTTCACCAAACTGGATCTTCGGGGTGCCTACAACCTAGTTCGTATCCGCTCTGGGGACGAATGGAAGACCGCGTTTAATACTCGCGATGGGCACTATGAATACTGTGTGATGCCCTTCGGTCTGTGTAACGCTCCTGCCGTATTCCAAGAACTGGTGAACGACATTTTCCGGGACCTCCTCTACGTATGTGTAGTAGTTTATCTGGATGACATTCTTGTTTTCTCTCCGGACCTCCAGACCCACAGAGAGAACGTAAAGCTGGTTCTACAAAGACTGAGAGAGAATCGTCTCTACGCCAAATATGAGAAGTGCGTCTTTGAGCAGCCTTCTCTTCCTTTCCTGGGATACATCATCTCGGGGACTGGGCTGCAGATGGATCCCAAGAAGGTCTCCGCCATTCTCAACTGGCCTCCCCCTTCTGGGCTGAAGGCAATCCAACGGTTCCTGGGATTTGCCAACTACTACCGCCAGTTTATTCCTCACTTCTCCGCCCTGACTGCTCCTCTCTCCGCTCTGACCAAAAAGGAGGCTAATCCAAAGGACTGGTCACCTGCGGCCGACGCCGCATTTTGCTCCCTGAAGCGAGCATTCGCCTCCTCTCCTGTACTCCACCGACCAGAGTTAAACCGCCAGTTCACCTTAGAGGTGGATGCTTCCTCCTCAGGAGCCGGAGCAGTGCTCATGCAAAAATCCTCCTCCGGGAAGATGGTGACTTGCGGTTTCTTCTCTAAAAGCTTCTCAGCACCTGAACGTAATTACACCATCGGTGACCGAGAGCTATTAGCGGTCAAACTGGCTCTGGAGGAGTGGCGCTACCTCCTGGAAGGAGCAGTGTACCCCGTGATTATCTACACGGACCACAAGAACCTGGAATACCTGCGGTCCGCTCAGCGACTGAACCCACGGCAAGCCAGGTGGTCCTTATTCTTTGCCAGGTTTGACTTCCAGCTTCATTTCCGACCCGCGGACAAGAATATACGCGCTGATGCCTTGTCTAGGTCTCTCATGCCCCTGGAGCAGGAGGAAGAGACTATCCAACCTATCATCTCTCCTAACAAGATTGTTCCGGTGGCTCCTGTCACTCTGGCCCAGATACCACCCGGGAAGACCTATGTCTCTGAGACCGACAGGGAAAAAGTGTTACACTGGGGTCATGCCTCGAAAACAGCCGGCCATGCAGGCCAGAAGAGAACATGGGGTGCGATTGTACGCCATTACTGGTGGCCATCCCTTCGCACGGACGTTGCCGCCTTTGTCTCTGCCTGCCCCTCTTGTGCCAGGAACAAGACGCCCAAACACCTGCCCTATGGCCGTCTTCTGCCTCTGCCGATACCCTCAGTTCCATGGCAACACATAGCGATGGACTTTATTACGGACTTGCCAGTATCCTCCGGACACACAGTCATATGGGTCGTGGTGGATCGGTTCTCCAAAATGGCTCACTTCGTCCCTATGCCCGGACTGCCCTCTGCTCAGGAACTCGCGGAAGCCTATATACAACACATCTTTCGCTTACATGGCTTTCCTTCCCACATCGTGTCCGACAGAGGAACTCAGTTCACCTCCCGCTTCTGGAGGGCTCTCTGCAAACATCTGGGAGTGACTCTGGACTTTTCTTCCGCTTACCATCCTCAGTCTAATGGCCAAGTGGAGAGGGTCAATCAAATCTTGACATCCTTCTTACGTCACTATGTCAACGCCCATCACGACGACTGGTCCACGCTTCTGCCTTGGGCTGAGTTCTCCCATAACCACCACGTCAGTGAGTCGTCCTCCAAATCTCCCTTCCATGTCGTTTACGGACTACAGCCTTCCGTCCCGTTGCCTATATCCCCTTCTTCGGATGTCCCTGCTGCTGATACTGTAGCCCGTGACTTCGCTACCATTTGGGACTCTGTCAAGGCGTCCCTTGGGCGCGCTTCCCAGCGGATGAAGAAACACGCTGACAAAAGGCGTCTAGACCCTCCGTGTTTCTCTCCTGGTGACCTGGTCTGGCTTGCTTCCCAGTACATCCGACTGAAGATTCCTTCCTACAAGCTGGGTCCTCGCTACATCGGGCCGTTTAAGGTCCTCAGCAAGATCAATGAGGTCTCCTACAAACTGAAGCTTCCGGCCACGATGAGAATACCCAACTCCTTCCACGTCTCTCTCCTCAAGCCGGTGTTCCTTGGTCCCTTCTCCGCTGCTGCCAGCCCGGCTCCTCCTCCTATTGCTGAGGACGACATCTACGCGGTAAGAGATATCGTGGCCATGAAGACTGTTCGTGGCCGGCAGTTCTTCCTGGTGGACTGGGAGGGGTATGGTCCTGAGGATAGATCCTGGGAACCCAGGGAGAATGTGGGCACTCCTCTGATCCGTGCCTTCATGTCTCGGTTGCGGGGAGGGGGGCGTGGGGGGGGGGGTACTGTCACGCTCCCCGGGTCCTCGGCTCCCCTTCCCGGGTCCCCTGCCCCGCTCCCCGGCTCACCTGCCACGCTCCCCGCGTCCCAGTCCCTTGTGCCCGTCCTTCCTGGGCTTCCTGGCCGCCGATCCCGGCGCCCGACGGCCTCCCAGGCCCTGCTCGGCTCCCCTGCGTCCTCCTCTCAGCCTCCTTCCCTGGCTTCTGGCACCCGGGCCGCGCGCACGCGCATTAGGGCGCGCGCGCGGTCACTGACCCTTTCTTAAAGGGCCAGCGCCCATTAACAGGAAATGAGGTTAGACAGGTACGGGGTATAAAGGGGGTTCTTGTCCAAGGGGGCGGGGCCTGATCTTCGTGTTTTCTGAGCTAGGAGTCAGGTCTCCTTGTGTTTTCCTGCCATACTTACGTATCTCTCTTCTAGAGCTGATCCCGCCTCGCCATCCAGTCCTGCTGAATCCCGAGCCCCGCACGCTGTCCGTCTGCCATCTGACAGTCCGTACCATCTCGGATCCCTGCGGTGACCTGTCATCTCGCTCCCAAGGTTCCGGACCCCGCCTGACATCATCTCGGCCTCCGAACCTGAGCTACGTCACCCGGACCACCATCTGTGACTCCGTGGTCCCAGGGACTCCTTCGCTACCTTCACTTGCACGGACTGTTCTGCTGCCCATCAGTGCTTCAGCTACCGGACTCCCTACCACCATCTTAGAGTTCGGTCCAGTGGATCCACCTCCTGGGTCTGCCCGACCGCCCGGCCCTGACATATACATCTTCCGCCCCACTTGCCCTTTCGCTCCCCCGTGTTATTCTCGAGTATTGATCTAGGGTGACCGGTCACCGTGGGTCCGTTCTCCGAGGTAACTACCTCCAAACCTTAGCAGGTATTCAAATCTAAGTTGACTCAGGACGCACGTGACCGGCCCCCGTAGCCCGACTATCAGCAGGACATTTTTACATTATCACTGTATTAAAGTCCAACCACTCAGAACCTTGGTCATTACTGCTCCATTTCCTCCCGTCTCGGTCTTCTCCCTGGTTTTCTGCGCCGTTGAGGTTGCGGGCGATTTGGACCATTCTCCTGTAGTCCTGATGGTAGCTCCGGCCACTCCGTTATCTGGACCTGCGGAAGATTCAACACTGCCGTAAAGTCCTGGAGGCCTCTGGGATGAGTAAGCATGTGCATCCGGCCCTCTCGATGTACTCTCAGACGGAAGGGGAAGCCCCATGTGTAGGGTATGTTACGCTCTCTCAGAATATCTAGTAAGGGCCTCAAGGCTTTTCTTTTCTGTAGGGTCCATCTCGACAAATCCGGGAGAATCTGCAAGTGGGATCCCTGGAAGCAAATATCTCCCGCCGCCCGGGCTTGTGTCATTATTGAGTCTTTCACTTGGTATCTGTGGACCCTGCAGATTATATCCCGTGGGTAGTTTGGGTCCACAGGTTTAGGGCCCAAGGCTCTATGGGCTCTATCCAGTTCCAGATGGGAATCTCTGGGGGAGCCGAGCAAGGGGTTAAATATTTCTTGAAGTGTTGTATGCAGCTCGCCTGGGGACACAGATTCTGGGATCCCTCTAATTCTTATATTGTTTCTTCTTCCTCTGTTCTCGGCATCATCTATCATATCTGCCAGGTAGTGAAGTTGAAAAGAGTGATCAGACATGTCCTCTTTTTGTGTTGTGATTTGGGCAGACAATGTGGTTGTGGTTGCCTCGACTGCTGTTACTCTTGCATCCAAGTGCTGGACCTCATCTTTCAACACTGTCAATTCAGCTTTATATGATTTCTCTAATCTTTCCACATACTGCTCCATGTCCTGTTTAGTTGGGATGTTCCTAATATGGGCAGCAAGGCTTTGAATATCCATGGCCAGCGTGAGTCCCCCTTGAAACCCCCCATTGTTGTCTGTGTCAGTCTCTGTGCTTTGGCATTGAGATGTGAGCTCACTACTTGGTGCTGTACTGGTGCTTAGCATTGTTGTGCCTGCAGACTTCTGCCCCACCTCATAGTGAGCTTCTGTGTTAGGTAATTTGAGATGCAATAGGGAACTTTGCTGGAAGGAGCTGTGTGTTCTGATATCTGCTCCACCATTCCCCCCCTCCCCCATCAGGAACGTGCTCCTGGTGGTTATCTCCTGCTCTGAATTGATCCCTGTCTGGCATGTGCCTGCTGCATTGTTATTTAGAGTCAGTGTTTGTGGCCGATCCGTCTGCCCCCTGCTGCTGCTGCACAGCTTGGTCGGCTCCTGTATCTCCCCTGACAGGGACTCACATTCATTTGGTGACCATGACGCTGCAAGCTGTGCTGTTCCTGAGCTCACTGCGCCATCTTGCTTCCACATGGACGCTGACTCACCGCCCGTTGGGGTTTCCTACATCTCTGGAGTCACTCGGTCAGAGGTATGTGGAGCTGTGCTGGGTGTCACTTCTGCCGCCTATCGGTTCACAGCACTCCTCAGAGATGTGCGCTGATGGGTGGTTGCTGTGTCCACTGCTCTGTCCTCCATGACTGCTTGCCTGGGGCCTGTGAGATACCGAGTTATGCCTCCAGTTACTGTTGCAGACTGTCCCACAAGTGCTGCCTTCGGTCCCCGTTTCTTCTTGATTCCCATGGTCCGGTTTTGGGCTGCTTTGCTGCTCTGTTTCACTGTTAGTTCTTGGCTCGGGCCAGGAGCTGTGCTTACACACGTCTTGTCTCCTCCATGGCCAGGCCACGCCCCAGGGGGACGTAATTTTACGGGATTTGCTATAAACTGTCTGTGACGCCACCCACGGTGTGTGGTGAGATGTAGCACCACCGCTGCTGTTATGGGATATCCACGGGAGATGTGATGGCAGCTGGATGTTAACCCCTCCGTGGATAGGGATGGATGCCCCGGGGCTAAGTGTTGTGCAGGGTTGCAGGGATCAGCACACTTACAGTTCGGTTGTCCTCGTGCTGGATGAAGCTGCACTGATGTGTGGAGTCACTGGTTGTCGTGGTGCTGGATGAGGTTGCACTGATATGTGGAGTCAATAAACACACAGTTCTTTTGGTAAACCAAGGTGATGGTGGCCGGCCTCTGCAGACGGGTGTATCTGGTCCCACACCTGCGATGGTGGTCAATGTCACTTCCCTCTGCACTTTGTGTTTGCGGTGATGGACTTCCCGTTGTGTAACGTGGGAGTCCGCTCCCGATCCTATGCTTGGGAGCCGTGCCCGTCTGACACTGACCCTTGCGATCTACGGGCCCTGGCGGATGCCCTATCCCTCTCGGTGGGTGGTTGTTTACTTTTCGGGACTTAGGTTGGGACAGGACCTAAAATCCTGCCCTCAATTGGTTAATTAACTAGGCCGTCGGTGCCGGTCCTGGCTTCAGAGTCCAAGTACCCCCTTGTGTACGGTTTCCGGGTCGGTTCTCCGGTGTCGGGACCGGCGGGCTACAACCCTGCCCCGGTCCACCTCGGATCTCCGGCAGCCGTCTTCCCGTCTCCTGGAGACACTGCCACCGTCTGCCACCTAGCCAACATGCCAGGGTTCCAACCCTGACGCCTGTCAACTTGAGCTCCAGCCTGACACTGACTGCTCTGCACTTAGACTTCCACTTAACTGACTGTTTTTCCGCCCCAGGCTCTCTAGATCCCCAGATGGGCATTCCCCATCCACCTGGTCCCACCCACTGGTGCGCCTGCCCCACCCTAAGGGGGGTGACCAGGGTTTCAGGTCGGCTGGTTTAACCCTGTGTGGGATTGGTGTTATGCAGGGGACTATGTGTGTGACTATCTGGTTTTGCCAGGGCGTCACATATATGTTCCCCACTCTTGTATACATATTCCCCATCTTGGTATATATGTCCCAAATCCTGGTATACAATATGTCCCCCGTTCACCATCCCAGCCCATACTGGTATATACAGTATGTCCCCCGTTCACATATATATGTCCCAAATACTGGTATATTTGGCTCCCATCCTGGTATATTTGATCCCAATCCTGGTATACATAATCCCCATCCTGGGATATATGTCCCCCATTCTGGTATACATAATCCCCATCCTGGTATATATGTCCAAAATCTGGTATACATCCCGCATTCTGGTATATATGATACCCATCCTGGTATAAATGTACCCCAGTCTTGTTGACATGGCCCAAATCTTGATATATACAGTATGTCCTCCATCTTTGGCTCATCCTGGTATATATGGCCTCCATCCTGGTATATATGTCGCAAATCCTGGTAAATATGTCCTCTATCCTGGGCCCCTTCCTGGTATAAATAGTCTGTGTTCTGCATAAAAAACAAACAAACACTCTACTCACCTTCCTCAGCTTCCCTGCAGCGCATCGTCCGCTTCTACAACACAGGAGCCATCAGCTGAAAATGGTGCCATGGCGCACAATATCATTGGCATGCACCTTCAACCACTGCTCGCTGACATAAGCTGCTGGACTCTGATTGGCTGGCAGTGCGCACTGCAGCGCAGGGACCATACAAGTCTCTGCGCCGCTATTCACTTTAGCTGGATGTGCGTCCTTTTACGCACATCGAGCTAAAGTGGGCACTGGGGTCAGCGCTGCCCTGTAAAACCAGGCTCGGTCATGGTTGCAATCATTGTGACACTGATCGTTACGCCCCTGACTGGGGGCCATTATACAGTGTGTGGGAAATACTAGGACCATTATAAAGTGAGTGAGGGATATACTAGGGGAAAACATCTTGATGATCCCCAAGACATTTGGAAGAATACTCTGTGGACTGACGAGACAAAAGTTTAACTTTTTGGAAGGTGTATGTCCCATTACATCTGGCGTAGAACTAACATAGCATTTCAGAAAAGGAATATCATACCAACAGTAAAATATGGTGGTCGTAGTGTGATGGTCTGGGGCTTTTTTTGTTGCTCCAGGACCTGTAAGACTTGCTGTGATAAATGGAACCATGAATTCTGCTGTCTACCAAAAAATCCTGAAGGAGAATGTCCAGTCATCTGTTCGTGACTTCAAGCTGAAGCTCACTTGGGTTATACATCAGCACAACAATGATCCAAAACACAGCAGCAAGTCCACCTGGCCTAGTCAAAGTCTTGAACTTAATCTGCTGTGGCATGACCTTAAAACACCAAGGTTACTTACCGGTAGCCAGTTTTTCCAGAACCCATGACAGCACCACATGAGAGAAGGATCCGCCTAGCGAGGACAGGAAACTATTCTGAAATAAAAGGGCGGTACCACTCTCCCTCGTCAGTTGATTACCGAGAATTGAGAGGACCTCCAACAAACGTTAAAACTTAACTCCACCACCAACTATAACACACACATGCACACCCAGAACAGTGCACACCAAGGATGAAAAAGGGAGGGATTATATGAGTGATGTTCATGGGTTCTAAAAAAGCCAGCTACCGGTAAGTAACCTTGGTGGTTTCCCTTCACCCATGACAGTACCACATGAGAGATTTTCAGAGAACCACTTGTTTAGGGAAGGACCACCGCCTCAAGCACCCTTCTACCAAACTAAAGATCCACCGAGAAGGATAGATCCAACCGATAGTGTCGGAAGAAAGTAGATTGTGAGGACCAGGTAGCGGCACTACAAATCTGGTCAATAGATACCTGCGCCTTTTCAGCACAGGATGTTGACACCGTTCTGGTGGAATGGGCCCGAATGTCCACAGGATCGGTCGCACCACTAGATGAGTAGACTAAAGCAATGGCCTCCCTAATTCACCTAGCAATAGTGCTCTTTGATACCCCCAGACCCTTTGTACTACCCTGAAAGGCTATGAATAAGGATTGCGTTTTCCTCACCGTATGTGTCATTGAGATGTATTGAAGGGGGGTCCTCTGCACATCTAACGTGTGAAACCTGCATTCTCCCAAATTGGTGTGATTGCTGCAAAAGGAGGGTAGAACTATTTCTTGCGACTTATAGAAATGAGAGGTGACCTTTGGGAGATAAGCCGCGTCTGGCCATAAAATAATCCTATCATCGAAGACTTGAGTGTAGGGCTGCACTACCGATAAGGCCTGTAAATCACTAATTCTACGAGCTGATGTTAAGGCGACTAGCAAAATTGTTTTTAACGTTAGCAACTTCAGGGAGAGCTCTGTAAGGGGCTCAAAGGGAGGACCAGTGAGGGTATCCAAAACTAAATTTAGGTCCTATGATGGAACTTTAGGTTTGACTACTGGTTTAGTCTTATCACTTGCTGTTATAAACCTTTCAACCCACTTGTTGGCTGCTAGGTTACAAGTGTATAAGACCCCTAAGGGGTACTTTGCACACTACGATATCGCAAGCTGATGGTAGCGATGCCGAGCGCGATTGTCCCCGCCCCCGTCCCAGCTGCGATATCGTGTGATAGCTGCCGTAGCGAACATTATCGCTACGGCAGCTTCACATGCACTTACCTGCCCTGCGACGTCGCTCTGGCCGGCGAACCGCCTCCTTCCTAAGGGGGCGGGTTGTGTGGCGTCACAGCAACTTCACACGGCAGGCGGCTAATAGTAGCAGGGGGGCGGAGATGAGCAGGACGTAAACATCCCGCCTACCTCCTTCCTTCCTCAGTGCAGCCGGGACGCAGGTAAGGAGATGTTCCTCGCTCTTGCGGCTTCACACACAGCAATGTGTGCTGCCGCAGGAACGAGGAACAACATCGTAACATCGGTCCTTCCGAAATTATGAAATGACCGACGCTACACCGATGATACGATTTCGACGCTTTTGTGCTCATTAATCGTATCAAAAACGATTTACACACTCCTATATCGACAGCAACGCCGGATGTGCGTCACTTTTGATTTGACCCCATCGACATCGCACCTGCGATGTTGTAGTGTGCAAAGTACCCCTAAGGCAGAAACGTGAACCTTGAGAGTGTTTACTGCAAGTCCTAGGTCAAACCCTTTCTGTAAGAATTCTAAGATGTATGCAATAGGAGCCTCTGTACCCAGGGGACTATTTGTGAATGTCTGGAATTTATGCCACACTATCCTGTAGATTTTTGTGGTAACTGGCTTACAGCTCTTCAGCAATATAGAGATTAGGTCAGGGGAAAACCCTTTGTTCCTCAACAGTGACCTCTCAAATTCCAAGCTGTCAAATGGAACCCCTTCTCCTGTGCGTGGAATACTGGCCCCTGCACTAACAGGTTCGGAACCTCCGGCAGAACCCAGGGATCTGTGACCAACATTGCCCTCAGGAGAGAAAAGCACGGTCTTTTGGGCCAGAAAGGGGCGATAAGAAGAACCCTTGCCTGATCTTCCCTGATTTTCTGTAGAACTGTCGGCAGCATGATGATTGGGGGAAAGGCATAAGCCAGTTTGAAGGTCCTTGGAACCTGCAGTGCGTCCACGGTGAAGGGCTGGTCTGAGGGGTTTAGCGAACAGAACTGCACTACCTGTCTGTTCAGGCTGGTGGCAAATAGGTCTATCTGTGGCATGCCCCATAGAGTCACTATCTGTCGAAAAATCCGGGGATTCAAGGACCATTCTCCTTGTTGCAGTCAATGGCGACGGAGGTAATCTGCCGTGGTATTGAGACAACCCCGTATATGTAGAGCTGAGAGGGAGAGGAGATTCTGCTCTGCCCAGTGAAAAAGTCTGTAAGACACCTGCATGAGGGATGGGGACCGTGTACCCCCTTGGTGGTTTATGTACTAGACTGTGGACTGATTGTCTGACATTATACAAACATGTTGCCCCCGGAGGTGGGGAAGAAAGGCTTTCAGTGCTCGCTCCACTGCCCACAGTTCCCGGAGGTTTGAGGGTTGTGCTGCTTCCTGTGTAGACCACCATCTCTGGGATATCTGCTCATTGAGGTAAGCTCCCCAGCCGGACTGGCTGGCATCAGTAGTGACCACCTTCCGATCTTGTGGTAGCCAGGAAACCCCCACAGGCAGGTTGTCCATGGATGTCCACCAAAGCAGGGAACTTCTGACCTCCAAGGATAGGGTGATGTCCCCTTCTAAATTGTTTCCTAACATTCTCTGGGTAGACAGGATGTGCCATTGGAGAGCTCTCGAGTGGACCTGACCCCATGGAACCGCCAGGAAGCATGATGTCAGAGTGCCCAGCAGGGACATAGCTTTCCTCAGAGACATCTTGGAATGGTGGATCGCCTGCAGGGCCAATTCCGAAACCTTGAGAACCTTTCCCGCTGGTAAAAGGCACCGCTGACACTCTGAGTTGAGTGTGAGACCGAGAAACGTTTGAGTCGTAACCGGGTCTAACTTTTTTTTTGTGGTTCACCAGCCATCCTAGGTCTTGCAGGCTCTTTTGGAGGTACAGCAGATGTTCTGTACATTGCTGTTTGGAGTTCCCGATCACCAGGAATTTGTCCAGGTAAGGCACCAGCAAAATATCATTCTCTAGCTGTTTCCCAATAAGGAGTTGACCATCACAGGGCACCGACCACAATTTATGTTTGGGTTGTAGATCCCCCGGACAACCCGTTAACCAGATTGGATAATCCTGCTGAGCGTGCTCCCAGCCTGATCACATCCGCTGAGGAGTCAGCAAGAAATGCCGCTGCTCCTTGTAGAAGCGGTAATTTAGAAAGGATTTTCTCTCTAGATGTGTTATCCCTTAATTGATCCGCCACCTGTTGGAGCCAGATCATTAAGGCACGGGCTGTGCAGGTATTGACGATAGCCAGTTTCAAAATCCCTGCTGATGTTTCCCATAAGTGTTTAAGGCAGCCATCCGCTTTTTTGTCTAGAGGATCTCTTAACGTGGCTGAGTCCTCCAAGGGAATGCCTCCTTGCCTAGAGGATTTTGCTACGGCTGCATCGATTCGTAAGGCCTTATCGCATAAAGCTGTCTTGTCATCATCAAAGGGATACTTCCACTTTGAGGAGGAGGGGAGAGAGCCTGCTTTGTCAGGATGTTTCCATTCTTTCTGAATAAGCGCCTCAATCTTAGTGTTAAACGGAAAGGTACGCTTCTTCCCTTCCTCCAATACGCCAAACATAACATCCTCCAGGGATCTAGAGGATCTCTCCTCTGTTAACCCTGTAGTAGCCCTGACTGCTTTAACTAAAGTCCCAATATCATCAATGGAGAAGCACGGTCTGCCCCCCATATCGCTATCTGAGGATGAGGAGTCTGAGTCCGAAGAAGCACTGGATGAAGATGAAGAAACAGATTCAGTGTCTACTGGTTTTGACTTCCTCTTTTTTAAGAAAGCCTTCATGGAATCTTGTACTTCCGATCGGATTACAGACCAAAGGTCAGCCAAGATCCCCGGAGAGTCCTCTGCAATTGTGTGACGGATACATGCCGCACACAATTTCTTTTGCCACTGATCCGAGAGAGGGGCTCCCTACACAGGTGGCAATCCTTATGCTTCTTTTTAGATATAGATTTTTTAGGGGCCTATTGAGGCAGAGACAAAAGCGGGAAAAACACCACAAGGGACCTATGAGTAAGGTGACATTCACGAAGATCACTCACCACCATAGGATATCAAGGGTACCGGTACTGAAGGCCACTTCGGAACATCCACAGGTCTCACAGAAGCTGTGGAGCTGCAAGAGGATCTGTTTTCCTGGCTGCCACGGCCCGTCTGGCTTCTGTCACTGGAGCGGCCACCGTTCTTACGGCCCTGCTGACAGCACACCGGAGAGTGCTGCTGCTCATCTGTGTCCATCCTGGAATGCAGGCACAAGCACCTGACATTACCAGGAAGTGCCTTTTAAATCCAATCCTCCGCCTTCCGGTCCCAAAAGAGGCCCCTCCCCACCGCCCCACGCTCCCAGCGGTGCACAAGCAGTGGGCGCCATTACCAATCATTCCCACTGCCTTTTTTTTTTTTTTACACCTGCATGGGTGCCACCATCTTCTTTCTGGTGATGTCCCACAGGCACACCCATTACCCAGCATGCCCGCCGCGCATCACAGCGACCCGGAATTTCATAGGCAGCAGGGGAGCACAAGGAGGGGAGGATGGAGCGGCGGTGCTACAGGACTCACCCTGCTCTTCCAGACACCGGACGGGGCTGGGTAAGCAGACAACCTGCCATCTTCTTCACCGACGTAACAGAAAAACAAGGGTCTCCCATCAAGGTCAGGAAACCAACTGACGAAGGGGAGAGGTACCGCCCTTTTATTTCAGAATAGTTCCCTGTCCTCGCTGGGCGGATCCCTCTCTCATGTGGTGTGTCATGAAGGGTAAACGGTGATTCATGCTCAGAAAGCCTACAATATGGCCGAATTTCAACAATTCTGCAAGGATAGGTTTGAGACAAGTTAGAACAACCAACATACACAGAAAATTAATCCGTGTTATAATTTGTACATGGATGATGCCATATACAGAACATAAATGCCAAAAGAAAAAAAAAATCTGTACAACGGCAATTCACAAAAATTGTATAAATTTTATTAACAATTGTGAAGATGACATATAAAGACAGATACAATCACAGGATTAAAAAAGAACTTTTGTGGGAGGACCAGCAGATGGCACACTCACTCCACAGTTCAGTGAACAAACGGTAGCTAGGTGAAGATCTTAAGAGAAAGTATGTTGCAAAAAAACACCACAAAAATGTCTCCTGAGTATCAAAAAAGATATATATAGAGATATATATAGAGATATATATATATAATGCATAAAATAGCGGAAAAGTATATATGCATATAAAACACCATAACATAAAATACCAGGGAGACATAAGAGTGAGTGCAATGAAGGCAACAACAATCTCTGTCACAGATCAAATATACATATATACTACCTGAGCTGTGGAGAGAGGATCCCAAAAAGACCCCGACCTATAGGTTTCGAATTTAAGCCTTCTTCCGGGGGTCCCCGGAATCAATGAATTTCAGCTAAAGCAATAGCAGACATCATGGGGATTTCCCGTGAATGTGTTTGTATCATTATCCATTAAAATTTGGACATGAGGAAGCTATCTGCAAAGTGGGTCCCCAAATGTTTGACAACAGATCATAGAAGTATGCGAGTGAAAACTTCCCAGTCCATTTGTCAGCGTTTCCAGACTGATAAGAACTTCCTGGATCGACTGGTCACTATGGATAAGACCTGGATTAAATTTGTATTACCCTGAAAACAAGGAGTAGTCAAAAGAGTGGAGACACAGTGGTTCTCCTCATCCAAAGAAGTTTAGGGTGCAAAAATCAGCCACTAAGGTTGATGGCGACTGTGTTCTGGGATAAGGAGGGCGTGCTGCTAGTGGACTACCTTCAAAAGAGTTCCACCATCAATGCAAGGCATTACATTGAACTTTTTGACCAATTGAAGGCAGATCTGAAGGCTAAAAGGCACGGCAAGCTGTCCAAAGGAATCTTGTTCCTGCAAGAAAACAGATCCGGTCACACTGCACAAGCGACCACAGCAAAACTGGCAGAGCTGGGCTTCCAGCTGGTTGACCACTCACCTTATTTACCAGATCTAGCTGCCTCCGACTATCATCTGTTTCCAAACCTGAAGAAACACCTCAAGGGTACCAAATTTCACATAATTTATGATGCCATGGCTGCTATGGATGCTTGGTTTGAGGCACAACCGAAATCCTTCTTTTTGCTAAGCATACAGAACTTGGAATACCGATGTAAGAAGTGTGTTGACATCAGTGGAGAGTATGTGGAATAAATGTAAAGTTTCATCATCCTATCTTGTGTCTTTCTGGATAAAGCCAACGACTTATCAGTAGCCCCTTATAATAGCGTGGTTCCACGATAACTACGACCCCCACAGTTGTAATCAGGGTTACCTGGTTAGGGGCCCATTCAGATGTTTTGGCCATCCTGGGCTGAACCTTTAGCTATGCCTCTGATATGAGCAATTGTATTTGTATTTCACTCTACCAGAACACGTAACTAATGGCCCTCTCAGATATCAAATGTGTTGTGTACAGTGTAGAAACTGCTCCTGGCCTGAAACCCTATGATCTGGATCAGCTTCAGGAATCCATTGCGCCTGGAAACAGTCAAGTGGCGTACCTGCAGTGTTAAGGATTGATAAGGAGATGATAAATGGAACATTTCATAGAACTGATTGAATGATTTTCTGATAAAATTCCAAGAGAAAGAAAAGGAAAAAGTACAGTACACCGCAAGCGTCACTTAGATTGAAAGTGATTGAATGAGGATACATATTTACTGTACATGTCATAGTCTATTACTACTGTTGTAAAGCTTGAATGATCCTTAACAAAACTGCACAGAAAAATGGCTAACCATGGTCTGTTAAAGAACTTTGATGTAGCCTGTCAGTTTGTCCTACAGTAAAAGTTTAAGTAAACCTCCTGCTTGCCCATATGTTCTACTTATGTACTGACCCAGCATCAATTGCCATAGTTCCAGATATTTGTTACAAGTGAAATCTTGGAAGGCTCAAAATCATAACATGTTTGTACAGACATTGTTTTCTTTGTTTCAGATGCATTGAAACAAAGGAAATATATTAGTGTATATACCTGTTACATTAAGATTTTGATAGTTTATGTAAACCTTGATGCTGCCTCTAAAAACAGGTCAGCACCCCTGTTCCCAGTCCAAGAAACGGGTTCAGATCCGGGTATTGCCCAAACGGGCCAGGTAATAAGTTCCTTACCCGGCAGTCTCTCAGAGGCCCCACGTCCAGGGGACTCCTGGCCCGGAGGGTTGTCACCGGTCTGCATGGTGATGGGACCTCGGCCTCCTCTGCCGCATGCCCTTCCTCCAACCAGCCTCTCCGGAGACTGTAGCACCTGGAAGCACCTGGAAGGTTGGTCCGGGGATTATTTACAAGCCCAAAAGTTTTTGGGGGGCCTGCAAGTTCTCGGCCATGTTCACTTAAAACGGGCTATAACGAGGCCAAAACAAAGCCATAACGGGGATGGGCAGTATGGTAGTCGGGAACCGCTACCTCACTCTCTCCATCTTTAAACAGCAATCTTGTGGCGCAGCTGCCGTTGCTGCCGCTGCCAGTACGGAGCGTCGGTTGCCTGCTCCAGGTCAGCCTGTGTGGGGGACGGGTCCAGCTGGAGTCCCTCTGTGCCGGCTATGACCGGTATCTTCGGTAATGAGGGACCACGCTGTGACGCGGCCTGCTCTGCTGCTTGGCAGCTACATCCCCGTCATGCATCAGCCGGGTGTCTGGGAGCGGTCAACGTGACTTGCGGTGCTGGCTTCTGGTCAAGGATCGCCTCCGTTGCAAACAGGCGGAGAGCCGGAGCCATCGTCATCTCTGTTGCGGCCATGCTCGGGGCTGGATGGGATGTCGGCGGCGGTGCTGGAGTGATGGTGACGGTAAGGCCTGAGGGCCCAGTAGCTGGGTCCTCCCCCGTAGGTGGTACGGGCTCCACTGCCACGGACTGAGGCAGCGGGTCGGTCGGGACAGTGGCTGCGGACACGGGCAACGTGGGAGACAGTGTGGTGGACGGGAGCAGGCCGGGTCCCTCAGCCGAGACAGCCGGTTCGTGGGGAACATAGGGGCGTGGGTCACTGCTTACCCACTCCTCCGAGATCATCTCCACTTTGCGCGCCCGGACAGCTGCAGCCAGGCCCTTCATCTTCGACACCCACTTCGCCAGCATGAAGTGGGCTTGGGCCTGCGTACTCCGACACATCCTGCCGCGTTGGTATCCAGGAACGGGTTGCCGCAGAGTCCTCGCATCCCTGCACTTCACAGCGTTAGTTACATGCCGCTGATCTTCACCCGATTCTCCCCCTTGGTCTTTTCGCGGCACTCCCTTCTTTTGCTGGTAGTTTCGCTTTTCGACCGCGTGCTTTGCTGCACGGCCGTGTTCCCAGGGGGTGGGGCTTCGGCTTTCGCTCCCTTTCTGCGGGGAAGAAGACTCTGGCGGGAATCTTTGCGCCAAAAGATGGCGGCAAGCTGGCGGATTCTGCAAATTTCGCAACGGATCACCGCTGACTTCACTTCAAGGCTCACTTCACTAGGTAAGTGAATAGGTAAGTATCCTGTTCGTGACGCCAGAAGAGTCAATGTGTACCGCCCCGCGCTTGGCTGCAGCCGAGCCGCTCTGACCCGGGCTCGTTGGTGGGTGGCTTGAGCGCCTCCGGACCCGGGGTCACTTCGCTCTGAAAGGGGATGCTAGCGCTTTTGGTGGGGGTTAAGTAGGTGCATGGCCGGAGCCACGCTTGAGTTCGTGACGCCATCCACGGGATGTGGTCAAGGTAGACACCACCGCTGTAGTTACGGGGCACCCGGGGGAGATGTTTACGCAGCAAGTTGTTAACCCCTCCGTGGGCAGGGATGGTGGCCCCGGGACCCGTTGGGGATAGCTGGGCGGTGCAGGGCGGTGCGCGGCCGGATGGCACTGTTGTACTCACTGTTATTGACACACACAAGTCTCTGGTAAACCAAATTGATGGTGGTCGGTGCCCGCAGCCGGCTGCGTCTGGTCCCCCACCCGGTTCGGTGGTCTTGGCCTTTCTCCTGCACCGTGTTGTGTATTTGGGCTGCCTGCGCTTCAGCGACGGGAGTCCGCTCCCCGGCTTTGTGGATTTCAGGAGAGCCCTTTTGCCTGCAGACGCTGGCCCGTGGGATCTCTCTGCCAGTGCGGTGGCTTTCTATCCCCCCTCGGTAGGCTGTTGTCTTCAGTCGGGACTTGGCTGGGAAAGGACCTATAGTCCAGACCGCAATCAGTTAATTAACTCAGTCCAGTGGATTCTGGACCTCGTTTTAGGGTCTGAGTACCCCCCCTGTGTGCTCCGGTTTCCGAGTCGGTTCCCTGGGTCTGTACCGGCAAGCCACTACCCTGTCCCGGTCCACCACGATTCCACCGAGCCATCTTCCTGGCTCCTGCAGGCTAAGGCCACCATTTGCCTCCTAGCCAAAGGTGCCCGGGCTCCAACCCCGACACCTGTCAGACTGTCACAGGCCTGGGCACAGGCCTGCTTCCACTCTCCTTCACTCCTGTCACTAATCTGACTGTTTCCCGCCTCAGGCCCTCTGAACTCCTCGGTGGCCGTGGCCAACTGCCTGGCTCCGCCCCCTGGTGTGTTCATCATGCATTGAGGGAGGTGACTAGGTTTTAATGGATGGCTGATGACACCTTTTTGGTGGACAGGTGTAGTGCGGGGGTCTATCTGTGACTACCTGGCTAGTCCAGGGCGTCACACTTCTGTGTCTACATCTCTTCTCCTCGTGGAAGAGGGGGATAAGGGGTAGCCACTTGTACCAGAGCAGAATCCTGCGCTCTAAGATATTTGGGGTGAATCTGACAGGGTAAGCCAACTTTGTGCACATGCCTGTTAGTATTAAACCGTTACCTTCACGGTCAGGGGCCTGGCCACTAGAGTCCCATCCTCTGGCTCCTATTGTCTGGGGCCATTCCATTCCACGGTTGCTCTCTAGCCTCAGGGTTATTCTTTCTCCCTGTCTCAGTCAACTGTCAGTGATCACTCTATCTTGTCTCCCGACTAATTTCTTCTTTCATTGCCACAAGTCACCCACTGAATGCAACCTTCACGACTTAGATACTTTCCGTCCATAACTATTGCAAATTATTTCTTTACTAACCTTACTAGAATTACCCGTCTTTTCCCCTACAGCTAACCCCTCCCATTGTAAGCTAATTACAATGCTTAAGCACTTCTGACCCTGCTCACTGTTTGTTACTGGGTAGAACTCAACCCCCCAATAGGTCAGTGCACAAAAATATACATGAAAAACATAACATATTACCTTATTATATATAATTCTACTGTACATTACACATGAGCACTTTACAATACATCATGCATTGCATTAAACAAGCAAACATCACATCACATTATTACATATCATTGTAGCACCCCTGATCCCATCAGGGCACTACTAGGTACTGCATCCTGACAAAGATGCAGGGCCTGCCCCCAGGGACCTGGAAGATCAGTGCCACTACCACCAAACACATCATATCCCCAGTTCCCACTCCCAATTAGGGGTGACTGACTAGTCCGGGACCCAATGGATGGCCACCCAGAAGGGGAGTCAGTCCAGTCCACTAGCCGACAACCCAGTGGGAGGGGACAGAGACAGAACGACAGGTGAGTCTGGTTTTGACAGTTAAAAGGGACGGACGTTTCTCTAGACGGGGCCTTGTAGCAATGACCTAAGTGGCATAGGAGAGTGGTTGCCAGGGAGGGTACAGCCAGGTACCCCTGGAACCAGAGCACCGACGGGGCACAGGGCCCTAGGTCAGGTGACAGTTTCAGGCAACCTGACAAACACCTGCACAGTGAGGGGACCGATCCCACCATTCACTCCCTGGGGCCCGGCCCTGTTTGCAGAGGGCCTACCATCCAGGCTGCCATTACCATCAGCCCCAATGGTAACCGACTGTGCAGCAGCGGTTACATCACCATAACCGCAACCCGCAAGTGGCATCACGATATAAACTCTTTCATCTCCCCTATATATATCCCCGTTTTAAAAAGTGTCCCCAGGGTCACGGAACCGAGCATCGGCCGTTATACAATCGTGACACAGCATCCCCATACATATACGGCCCGGGACCGAGTACCTCATAACCCTGGGCGACACATCATAGTTTACATAAATTATTTACAAAGACTCAGGACTCAATTCACATTGCACTACATGACAATACAATAATTAGATTGGTGTCTTCAAGGGATGGAACACAACAGCACACAGTCTATTTTCTTACATCAGTAACAACCCATCAAAACCAGAAGGGCAAAGAACTGAAACCACAGATGTTAATAAATTTAGTGATGTGTAATAATGAGAAATGACACAGAGAAAAAGTATTGAACACGCTTACTGAAATTTAATACTTCATACTTAAACCTTTGTTGGTGATGACAACTTAACACTAGAACTACTGAGGTAGTCATTTTGACTACTTTGCACCATGTATTTCTATATAGGTGTCACGAGTCCAGTAGTTCTAGTGTTAAAGACGCCTCTTGTATGGGAAAACTAGTCACATGTATTGCTCCGCTGTGATTTTGGTCCATTCTTCCACACAGGCACTCTTCAAATCCTGACAGTTCCGTGCGCTCCTTCTATGAACTCTGAGCTTTAGTTCATTCCATACATTTTCTATTGGGTTCAGGTCAGGTGATTGGTTGGGCTATTACAGCAGCTTTATTATATTTCTCTAAAACCAATTATGAGTTTCCTTGGCTGTGTGTTTGGAATCATTGTTTTGCTGATATGTCCACCCTTCATCTTCATCATCCTCGTAAATGGCAGCAGATTTTTCTCAAGACCGTCTAGATACATTTATCCATTCATCCTTCCTTCAATTATATGAAGTTTGCCAGTGCCGCATGCTGAAAAACAGCCCCATACCATGATGTTCCCACCTTCAAACTTCACTGTTGGTATGATGTTTTTAGGGTGATATGAAGTACATTTTACCTCCATGGTGTGTATTATGGCAACCAAAAAGTTCAAATTGTTCTCATCTGACCAGACTATATTCTCCCAGTATTTCACAGACTTGTCTAAATGTTGCTGAGCCAACTTTAAATGCTCTTAAAAATGCTTTGTCATGGCTTTATGCACCTTTCTTTCTTCATGTGTTCAATACTTTTTCCCTGTATAATTTCTCATTATTACGCAACAATAAATTTAAGGACGTCTATAAATTGATTTCTTTCCCTGTGTGGATTGGATGGGTTTCTACCGACATCTGGTGAGAAATTCATGTCAATAACACCTGTTAGAAAAAAAAATGTTTAAAAGAACTGAGAATCCTCATTGGTTGATACCTCAATAGCACCTTTAGGAATATACTTACTTATAAAATATATATATGTACTTATTCCACCTGCTGTATTTTGCAAACACTAATGTGTAGTGCTGTTTAAATATTTAGTTTATTCTTCTTTAGAAGCTCCTTTTAACTGCTGCTCAGCAAGATGAGTAGACTATCTAATAAAACTATCTGGGTACAGGTTTTTTCCTGCCTGATCCCCTCTACTCCCAACCACATACACAGAGGGGAATTCACAAACTGTTTGAATAGTGTAGATAAACTGTCATGCAGCAGTTAAAAGGAGCCTTTAAAGAAACATGAATTGGACATTTATACAGCACTGCAACACTGGGACAGAAGGATGCAAAATAATGTACTGAAGGATAATACAAACACAGTGTAAACTTTAAAATGCCTGGTTGATAATTAAATAAAAAAATAAGTATAGTTACTATAAAATTTCTGTCATATTTGGTTGTAAGACTAGTATAACATGTTGCAGTATTATTGCTTTCAAAATGACAAAAACCTAGATGGACCCAGTTATAAGTCACTAAGGTCGATATTTGGCCCCCTCATAAGTTTAACAGTATCATGGCTTCTACTGTAAATGGAAGCGATGCTCCTTTAGTAGTTTCTTTACATTGGAAGCTATAGCCCAGATTCGAACAAAGCCTAATTTTCCTGCATTCTGCATGTAAATGTATATATTACCAGCAGATGGCAGTAACGTCCCATATATGAACATTTCACACTAACAAAACCGCTTTGTAATTTTTGACTTTTAACAACATAAAACTCTGATGTTTCAATAACTGTAAAACATGATGTTGTGACCAATAATTATCATGTAGTCATTTAGAAAATCTTACAGTTAAGCATCTGAAAAGTAGCAAATTGTGAAACATGTTTACTGTTAATGTGGTCACTGTGTTTTTGATTTATGTTCCTCATATAAAAAACACACAAATATATACAATCATGGATATGTTGGTAACCTTGAAATTGTTCCAGAAAATTAAGTATTTCTCCCAGAAAATTATTGCAATTAGACATTTTGTTATACACGTTTATTTTCTTTGTGTGTATTGGAACAACACAAAAAAAAACAAAAATAAAAGGCAAATTGGACATAGCTTGACATAAAACTCCAAAAATGGGTCGGACAAACTTGTTGACACCCTCAAATTAATATTTGGTTGCACACCCATCGGAATAAATAACTGCAATCAGTCGCTTCCTATAAGCATTGACAAGCTGTTGAAATTTTTGACCACTCTGCTTTTGCAAACTGCTTCAGGTCTCTCATATTTGAAGGCGCCTTCTCCCAACAGCAATTATAAGATCTCTCCACAGGTGTTCAATGGTATTTTGGTCCAGATTCACTACTGCCACTGCAGAACTCTCCAGAGCTTTGTTTCCATCCATTTTGGGCTCTTCTTAAAGTATGTTTGGGGTCATTGTCCTGCTGGAAGACCCATGACCTATGACGAAAATCTAGCTTTGTAACACTAAACACTACATTGTGACCCAAAATCCCTTGGTAATCTTCAGATTTCATTATGCTTTGCATACAGACAATGCACCCAATGTCAGAGGCAGCAACTCAACCATAAAACATCATTGATTCTCCACCACATGTGACTGTAGGTACGGTGTTCTTTTCTTTGCAAGCATCATTCCATTTTCAGTAAACAGTGGAATGATGTCCTTTAGACGAAAGCTCTATCTTGGTCTCATCTGTCCACAAGATGCTTTCCCAGAAGGACTTTGGCTTACGCATGTACATTTTGGCAAACTGTAGTTTAGCTTTTTTATGTCTTTGTGTCAGCAGTGGGGTCCTACTGGGTCTCCCCAAAAAGAGCCATTAGCCAACAGGTCAAACATCAAATGCACTCTCAGGATGAAGCCACCCCCTGTGATAAAGATGGGGGCAACACAGGTGCAGAATGCCAATGAGACAACCACTAACAGCCTACCATTTCATGGAGGGGGTGGTTGCTGGTATTAAACATGCACACAAATGGGGTTTCTATAGGGCACCAGTCACACAAGTATGTGCAATGCACAGTATCTGGCTTACAGCCTATTGATGAGGCCCATACTGTTATATAGTGCTGGGCAGCCGCCTCATCTAAGTGCCTCAACACACAGGACAAACACCTCAAAGGGCTCCACTGCATCTTGCAGAAAATTGTGCAATAAAAAAATGACATAAAATAATATTTAATAAAGTGAGGTATTTGTCCATATATTGGCTAAAATACGTAAGCTCGTAACCCGGTGTTCTTAGTGCATTTACTCTTTGACCTTTGTTGGCTAATGGCTGGTTTTGGTGATTTTTTTTTTTTTTACTTCTTTTGAATTTATGTCCTTTTCTGTGAATTATTTTTAATGCAGTGTAGGGACTCATAAGCGTGAGGACCCTTGACGCAACGTTATGAACTTAGGTATTTTGGCCAAAATATGGACCAATACCTCACTTTATTAAATATCATTTTATGTCATTTTTTTATTTGCATAATTTGCTGCAGGATGCAGCTGGGCCCTTTGGGGTGTCTGTCCTGCGTGTCGAAGCACCTATATAGTGCTGGGCAGTACACCTGATCTAATAGTATAGACATCAACAACAGGGCCGGATTATAGGCGGGGCAGGCGGGGCTCCAGCCCTGGGGCCCCCACCAAATGAGCTTCTAAGGGAGGCCCCACCACCAGGGCCATAGTTGCCACTAGGCACCTGTCAGCATTTTTTTTTTCTTCACACCCTCTCTCCCTCCGTAAAGACAGTCTAATAAATCAGCTGTTTTTTCGAGGGGGAGGGGGGCACCGCCATTTATTTGTATCTGCGTTTTTGTGCCAGACGCTGATTGATCCCGGAAGTACCAGCGCTTGCACTTCCGGGGTCAGAGGTGTGCCAATGAGCTCCCTGCTATGTGCTGCGGCCATCATGGGCGTACCCAACGAGGAGCGGGGCAGCTGCCCCCCCTAGAAGCAGGGGCACGGTGTAGTGGGCCGCTGTATCTGCTGTCCCCGCCGCGCTCCTCAGCAGTGTGTACATGCTGGGCACACTAGCTGCAGCAGGAGGCAGCGCACTGTGCTGTGCCGGCTCTGCTGTGTGCCCGGCATGCACACACTGCAGAGGAGCGCAGCAGAGCCGGTGCCAGTGACCGCAGTTTCCTCCTTCCTATTCAAATGTATTTGCGTCTTTCAGACTTAAATACATTTGAACAGCGCGCCAGGACTGGGCCCCGCCTCCGACGTGCAGCAACATGATGAGATCAGCACCTTGCTGACGTCATCACAGTGCTGCGGGCGCCACACAGGGGACATCAGGCAGTGGTAAGCGCTCCATGGAGGAGCCGAAGAGACAGGTGTAATGAATGGAGAAAGAGTGGGGAGGGCCTGAGGATACATAACGGGGAACATTTGTGAAGGAACACAGCTTTGTGACAGGCAGAGGTGGAGTGCTGTATTCCGAGGGAGGGGGTGGCAGGAGTGTGTAGGGATGGGGCAGTGTAATTTGTGTGTGTAGGGGTTGATGAGGGTTGCATTGTATTGTGTGTCGGGGGAGGGGTAATGGGGGGTGCATTGTATTGAGTGTGGGGAGGGGGTAATGGGGGGGTGCATTGTATTGAGTGTGGGGAGGGGGTAATGGGGGGGTGCATTGTGTGTGTGTGCATGTAGAGGGTGATGGGGGGTGCATTGTGTGTGTGGGGGGGTGATGGGGGCATTGTGTGTGTAGAGGGTGATGGGGGGGTGCATTGTGTGTGCGTAGGGGGTGATTGGGGGTGCATTGTATTGTGTGTGTGTGTGTGTGTAGGGGGTGATTGGGGGTGCAGTGTGTGTGGGTGATGGGTGGGTGTAGTGTGTGTGTGTGTGTGTGTGTGTAGGAAGTAATGGGGGGTGCATTGTATGTGTGTGTGTGTAGGGGGTGATGGGGGGTGCAGTGTGTGTGTGTGTGTATGTGTGTGTGTGTGTATGTGTGTAGGGGGTGATGTGGGGTGCATTGTGTGTGTGTGTGTGTGTGTGTGTGTGTGTAGGGGGTGATGGGTGGGTGCATTGTGTGTGTAGGGGGTGACGGGGGGTGCACAGTGTGTGTGTGTCTGTGTGTGTGTGCGTAGGTGGTGATTGGAGGGTGTATTGTGTGTGTGTGTGTGTGTGTGTGTGTGTGTAGGGGGTGATGGGGGGTGCAGTGTGTGTGGGTGATAGGTGGGTATATTGTGTGTGTTTGTGTGTGTGTGTGTGTGTGTGTGTGTGCAGGGAGTAATGGGGGGTGAATTGTATGTGTGTAGGGGGTGATGGGGGTGCAGTGTGTGTGTGGGGGGGTGATGGGGGCATTGTGTGTGTAGAGGGTGATGGGGGGGTGCATTGTGTGTGTGTAGGGGGTGATGTGGGGTGCATTGTGTGTGTGTAGGGGGTGATGGGTGGGTGCATTGTGTGTGTGTGTGTAGGGGGTGATGGGGGGTGCACAGTGTGTGTGTGTCTGTGTGTGTGCGCGTGTGCGTAGGGGGTGATTGGGGGTGCATTGTATTGTGTGTGTGTGTGTGTGTAGGGGGTGATTGGGGGTGCAGTGTGTGTGGGTGATGGGTGGGTGTAGTGTGTGTGTGTGTGTGTGTGTGTGTGTAGGAAGTAATGGGGGGTGCATTGTATGTGTGTGTGTGTAGGGGATGATGGGGGGTGCATTGTGTGTGTGTGTGTGTGTAGGGGGTGATGGGGGGTGCAGTGTGTGTGTGTGTGTGTAGGGGGTGATGATGGAGGGGTGCAGTGTGTGTGTGTGTGTAGGTGGTGATGGGGGGTGCATTGTGTGTGTGTGTGTGTGTGTAGGGGGTGATGGGGGGGTGCATTGTATTTGTGTGTGTGTGTCAGAGCTGTGTGTGTAAGGAGCAGTACTGTGTGTGTGTATATATGAATTAGAGCAGTGTGTGCGCCCCCCCAGAACTATACGGGTCCCCCAGAGCGCTATGTCACCCATCCCAGTAAAGAGTACACCACCAGAGCTGTTTGCCACTCCAGTAACGTCTATGCCCCCTGTTCCTCCTGTAATGCATATATTGTAGTCCACAGCCCCTCCTGTGATGTATATGTGGCGCACCTGAGGCTTCCGTCGCCACAGGAACATTGCACCCCAGCCAGAGGTGTGATGTCCCATCCTGGGTAAGGAAAGGAGTAAACGCCGGTCCACAGGCAAATCTGCACTACACCCATTGTTAGGCATATTTTGGGACCGGGGATAGTGGCAGCCACCCCCATGCTGCATGCTGGGGGGCCGTAAGACCCATCCCTGCTCCCATAGGGTAGGGCTTAGCAACTGGGGAGGTGGGAGGAGCCAGCCGAGTGTAGAGTAGAAAGAGGAAGGTCAAGTGTAGTCAGTCTGCGGGAGGCAGAGGAGACAGAGAGAGTGAGCTGAGAGGAGTGAGAAGAGTAGTGATCTAGTCAGTCAGGAGCAAGAAGGAGAAAGTGATGCTTCCTGATGAAGACCCTGGGACCCAGCTAGGTCCAGGTGACACCACAACCGAGAAATACAGAAGGGATTCCAGGGCCACTGAACCGCTTTCAAGCACAGGGCCTGTTCCACAGAATAATCAGGTGGAGGGATCAAGCTGCAGACAGGGGACAGTCCCTAGAAACTGGAGGAAGAGAAATCAAAAGTAAAAACCGAGGTCCAGGGTGGCTGCAAGCGCCCAGGGCCACAGCCCACTTCAGAACCTCTGGGAAGAGGGTGAAGTTCCAGCTAGGCTAGCCCCTTATCTGGAGGCTGTAGTGGAGGCCAGGTTCATTCAGCAAAGGCAAGGCTTAGAAGACAGCTGAAAAGAGGAACACAATAGAGGGGTGCACCGACTTTTATTCCCATATCTACCCGGGATCAACGGAGGTCCCTGACAGGGGGTTCCAGCCGTCCAAAGGCACAGAGCGCCATTAACCAGGAATTGTGAGTAAACAACTTGAAACTGCACCCTTGGTGTTGCCTCTGTTATTTCATCTGCACTGCATCGACTCTTACAAGCACCAACTGTTGCACCGGGGTACCGCTCCACCTGTGGGGAGCAGGACCATCCAAGCTGCCATTACACCAGCCCCGAAGGCCCCATACAGCAGCGGCGGCCTAATAGCCGCAAACCACAGGTGGCGTCACGAATATAAACTTTAATAATCACCCCCACTGAAGCCATATTAATTGACTCCCGCCAGGGTCACGGAGTCGGGCCCCGCCACCACTGACTACCCCCCAGGACTAGTCTGGCCCGACACCGGGTGTCCCATAGCCCTGGGGTGGGCGAGTCATATATACAGCAGTGCTGTCAGTGTGCAGTCATGTCTGTTAGTGACAGCCATCGTGAAACACAGCCACATGTCCTGAAGGAGCTGGATGGAAACAAGCGGGAGAGGTGAGTGAGGATGCTGGCGACTTCCCCATATTAATACCTGTAAGGGCTCATGCGCACGTAACTGCTAAATATTCTGCAGCGATTTGACAGCACATGTGCGCATCAAATCGCTGCAGAAACACTGCATAATGGATGCAGTTTTTCTGTACAAAAAAAGACGATTTCATGCGCTATGGCTGCTGCCCCCACCATAGACAGAGTGCGAGCTGCATCCATAGCGCATGGAATAATTGACATGCTCATTTTCTGAACGCACAGATTTGGGTCAACATTTTAGCACCCAAATCGCTGCATTCATAAAAGCAACGTGCACACGTATCATGCACAATCTTCATAGATTGTGCAGGGGACGCAGGACGCATGCATTTACACTGCAGTGCAATACGCAACGTAAATGCATGGAATTACACAACGTGCGCACGAGCCCAAATACGTCTGTGTCTGCATGTATGTCAGTGTATATGACTGTGCATATATTGTCTGTTTATATGTATTTTTCTGAATTTGTCTTCAAATATGTATATGTACATATGCCTGTATGTGTATGTGCGTGTCTGTGTGTGGATGGGGTCCACTGAGACTCTTTCACCCGGAAGCCAGAAAAACCTGGAGCTGGCCCTGGCTGCCTTAACATTGGGATCAATAAAAAATATGTGAGTAAGGCTGCTTTCACACATCCGTTTTTTGCGGAGCGGCACAATACGGCGCTTTGCAGAAAAAACGCAACCGTTTTTTTTTGCCGTCGGTTGCGTTTTTTCCACATAGACTTGCATTAGCGCCGTATTGTGCTACATGGCCTTTCGTTGCGTCCGGTTTTTGCCAGATGCAGCATATTTAGCCCATGCGGTGGCCGGATGGAACGTTGCCTGGCACGTTTTGTGTGCGGCAGAAAAAACGCATCGCGCCGGCGCGATGGGGTGCAATTTACAATGCAAGCCTATGGACACCGGATGCGGCGTCCTGCGGAAAAAACCGCATCCAGCCGCCGGATGCGGTTTTTTTGAACTGTGCATGCTCAGTATCAAGCCGCATCCATCAAAAAACGGACGGGCCGCATGGAAAAACTTATGCAACGGATCCGTTTTTTTCGCCGTATCCGTTGCATAGGTTTTTGAGCCGGATTGTGCCGCTCAGCAGAAACCTGATGTGTGAAAGCAGCATAACTCTACTTTCTGTGTATATGTGACTTCTGTGAGTTATCCTGGACTGTGTGTGTATTGTAGTACTGTAAATCTGAATGTGGCAGAACAGGATAAGATAAATGTTCATTGGATTTATATCTAAATGCTACAGTTCGCGCTCTACTGTTATGGCTAAAAATGTTAACGTTATGGGGCCCCCACCAACCTTAATCTGGCCCTGATCATCAATAGGCTGTAAGCCAGACACTATGCATCGCACGTATGCTTGTGACTGGTGTCCTATGAAAACCCCATCTGTGTGCAAGTTTAATACCAGAAAGCACCCCCTCCATGATATGGTAGGTTGAGAGTGGTTGTATCATCGGTATTCTGCACCTGTGTTGCCCCCACTTTTTACATAGGGGGTCGGCTGCATCCTGTAAGTGCATTTGCTGTATGACCCTTGTTGGGTAATGGCTGTTTTTGGTGAGTTTTATTTATTTACTTCTTTTGAATTCATGTCCTTTTTTATGAATTACCCTCCTGGGCCACCTGCTATAGTGTTTCATTTCAATCAATGTCGAGAGACAGTTCACGATAACACTGATGCACCCTAAGCCTGCATAACAGCTTGAATTTCTTTGGAAATTGATTGGGGCTGCATAGCCACTATCTGGGCAATCCTGTATTGTAACCTTTCATCAATTCTTCTCTGCTTTCCACGTCCAGGGAAATGAGCAACCATGCCATGGGTTGTAAACATCTTGATTATGTTGCACACATGGACAAAAGAACATCAACATCTCTGGAGATGGACTTGTAACCTTGAGTTGATATTTTTCAACAATTTTCGTTCTGTCTTCACATAGTTCTCTTCTCTTTCTGTTCTGCATGCTTAGTGTGGCACACAGACACACAATGCAACGTTTGAGGCAACTTCTCCCCTTTATGTATGGTTTTAATTGTGATTTTCATATTGCCCACACATGTTACTTTCCACAGGTTAGTTTGAATGAGTATCACATGCTTGAAACAAAGTTTTTTACCTGCAATTTTGTCTGACCCATTTTGAGGTTTTGTGTGAAATTTTGCCCAATTTGCCTTTTTTTCCCCTTATCTTTTTATGTTGTTCCAATACACACAAAGGAAATAAACTTGTGTATAACAAAACAGGTGTAACTGCAATAATTTTCTGGGAGAAATACTTCATTTTCTAGAACAATTTCAAGGCTGCCAACACTTTTGGCAATGACTATTCAGTATATATCTTTGAGAATAACACCATGGAATAAAACATGATGAAATATTGTCTTTTACCCTAATTCTCTCTAGCAGTATTTATATGATAAAGCCTCCTTCCGTGATTTGGTTTGCAGTGTACCACTACCTGCTAGATTAGTCACTGGTGGGTGATCACTATTTATATATGAAATGTAAAGGGCAGATGTCTTTACCTGCTCTGAAATATGAATGGTAAAAAGTGTGTTCTTCCCATTATCAAGTCCATAAAATAATGTCTATGACCTATATAATAGATGACAGTGATGGAATCAGTCTAGTTTTTCGAATAGTTGGAACAGTAAAATCCTGGACATTTGCTCTTAACTTTGGAAGTCACAACATCCTGCTGAAAAATGGGAAAACAAAAATATAAATGGGTTCTGCGCATACAAATATTTACACTCTCTGTTAGAAAAAATGGTGCCACCTGCTGGGTTGGTTTTTTTTTTTTAAATGCCCCTGAGAACATCCAACTCATGTGCCAGTGTCGCACATGCTCAGTAACTCAGTCCCAATGTTGAAACCTTTTCTACACAGATGTGCTTCCTTCTATTGTAGGGCCAGCCACTAGAAATGCTTTTTCTCACCAGCGCTATAAATATTAGACAGACATTCAAAGATGTAATTGAAAGAACACCAGGGGGTGCCATAACAAGCAGGTGACAGCAACATATAAGTAAATATCTTATAGGTATATCACAAAGGACATAAAGTGACAAAATCTGCAGAAGGTGCATGCATGAGTTTTCTCCAAGGGGCATACTTAGAAATCATGGGGCACCAATCCCACACCCCCAAATTATTTGGCTGAGTAGGTGGAGTCATAGTGTATAGGTGTAAAATACTATAATGGATCTGCGATAGAAAGAAGGTCCCTATGTAGGCAAAATACTTAGCTAAATTTCTATTGTATAAAATATACAACATATATAAAAGACTGTGACAACATATAATAAAAATAGAAAATGGTTTAGCAAATATTGAATTCTAGAAATAATTTGCAAGTTGTTCAGCCAGTCGAGACATCATTATATCCTTTTGTTTGAAACTGTATAGTAGTGAGCGATGCCCGGGGCCGGTGGCTATCGCTCATATAATTCTTGCTTTCAGATTAATAAATATCCTCATAGGGTAAAAAAAGTATATTCCCACTATAAACATGTTATTTATTTATATCCATTGATTGGGCAAGTATAAAATGCTTTCCATAGATAGACTGGGCAGAGTGAAGTAGACAGAGATAGTAGTCAGCGCTGCTACTTATATCAAGTCTCCCCAAGTGTCTAAGAGCGCTAGGCTTTCTCTGACACTTCTCTACAAGAAGAAGAGACGTAGATATAGAAGTGTCTTGGAGCCCAAGGCTCTTCTCTGACACTTCTGGCTACATTTTACCCCCTCATCTACGAAGAGAACAGACATAGATAGACAAAAGAAGCGTCTGGGAGCACAAGACTCTACTCTGGCCATAGTGGCAAAAGAAATCCAAACAGGCCCAAGACAATAAATCGAATCTGATCAAATTCAATATAATTCCTATAAAACACACAAATTCACAAAGTATCATAAAAAAATAATTCTTTATTATATATTAGTTGAGAAATCCATTTACAACATAATGTTTTATTAAAATGTATACTGGGGCTATTGAACATTTTATATGACTAGTATAGGTATAAATAATACTTTGGGAGAAAGAATATAAAGCTCCAAGACAAATTGGCTTATACTCTTCTGTCAGTACATGGATTCCTGGTTGCAATAATCTAATAAATAAAGCTGCGTGTATGTGTGTGTGTGGGTATGTATGTACTGTATGTGTGTGTGGCACCCTCTGCCTAGTCGCCACAGATAATAACTACATGTGTATTTCAATCTGTATAACGTGTATTGCCAGCTTTAATGAGATATGGTTTTCTCTGCTGTTCACCACAAAACACATATTTGCCTACACTCCCTTACTGGGGCTGTTCACTTTGGAATAAAACCAACCCTTGAGTGTGAGCCCTAGAAGGAGAAAGGGGAGGAGCTTAGTTCTGATTTAAATTCAGTCAGAGTTGGAGTTGCAGCCAGGGTGGACGTGTGGGGTGACGTGAGGAGTGAACCATGGAGATTCTCCTGTCCAGAGGTGACTGCCAAAACCTATGAAGGGGCCAGCTACACATTAGCAGTGTATCAGTCCCTAGGCCACCAGGACTTTCAAGGTCAGTGGCAAACTGAGAGACTGCTATTAGCCTTTTGATAAGGAGCAGTGAATTTCCTGGGAGCACAGTGGCACATTTCAGTCTGGAAACGTTCGAGAAAAAATAGGAAGTTATCCTTCATAATTCAAGTCACCTGCTCACCAGAAGGGATTTAAAATCCAGATTGTTCTCCAGATTGTTCTTGTCTTGGTAATCCAAGGATGCCAAGACACCTATTCCCAGGTAGGGAAATAGTAGCAGAGGAAGCGTACACCATCACTATACAGTAGAGGAACCAACTCTCATCAGGGCAGAAGGAACCCCATCATTGTATGCTCTGAGAAAAGCTCTGCACAGCTTCAGTAAAAGGGTAAAAACTCCCTGTCTCTAACTAAATTATTCTTTGCTGTGCCATCCCTACCTCAATACATCTCCTAAGATCCAGTCATAGTTAGGGGGCGAGTGGACAACCCTCTGGCACTGTGCATCACCACCTAACTTGTGGGGACCTCTAGCAGTGCCCGGCCATACCAAATCCGAATATCCCAACTGCTATCACAAACTACTTATTTATTTATTTTATTTTTCTTTCTCCTTTTTTAACCCCTTAACAACCGTAGGCAGTAAAGTTACGTCCCTGTTGTCATAGTGTTTATCCCCACCTGCTACTCCGGGCTGCAGGTGGCAATTCGTGTACATGTTAGCTGATTTGTACAGTTGACATGTGCCTCGCAGGTACAAGTGGAATCACTATCCACCCGTGTCTTTTAATCTCTTAAAGGATGCTGTCAAGATGTGACAGCACCATTTTAACGGTGATCGCAGTAGAAGTTTACTCACTGACCGATACCGGAAGTCATGTGACGTAATCACATGGATCCGGTGGTTGTCATGGTAGCACAGGGTCATGTGATGACTCCTGTAGCTCACATGACTCAGGTCCTGTGAGAAACAGCCGAGTACTGCCTGTTGCATTAGATGATCATTTCTCCTGGTCTGAGCAGTGCTGCTCTGATCGGGAGAAATGAATGAGCGATCAAACAGCTGATCCCTATAGTCCCCTAGAGGTACTAGTAAAATACAAAAAAAAAGTGTTTTAAAAAAGTTTTGAAAAATAAAAAAAAATAAAAAAAAAATAAAAGTTCAAATCACCCCCCTTTCGCCTGATTGAAAATTAAAGGGTTAAAAAAACAAAATATACACACATTTTGTATTGCCATGTTCAGAAATGCCCACTCTAGCAGCAAAAAAATTCCAAACTCCAAACATGTTTTTTGGTCACTGCATATTTTGCGCGAAATGCAATAACAGGAGATCAAAACGTAGCAGCCGTGCAAAAAAAGTACCGTTAAAAACGTCAGCTTGAGATGCAAAAAATAAGGTGTCACTGAGCCATAGATCCCAAAAAGTGAAAACATCACGGGTCGCGAAAAATGGCGCAAAACATACGCTACTTTTTTCAGACAAACTTCTGATTTTTATTTTAATCCCTTAGATAAAGGTAAACCTATTCATGTTTGGTGTCTATGAACTCTATATATAATATAAAAAAGCGAAAAAGAAAATATCATTACTTACAGCAAGATGGAATTGCAGCTGTATATTGCTCAGGCCAAAAGACTACTACTACTCCAGCAGGATACAGCTAAACCCCCACTAGGTGGAGGCAACACAGGTGCAGGTGGAGCCATTCACACTCACTTCCAAATATGGAGGAGGTGATGGCTGGATGGTAAAACTGCACACTGGTGACTTGCATAGAGCACTGTTCACACTAGCAGACGCACATTCACAAACCCGCAGCCTATTAGGTGACGCCCATACTATTAGATCAGGCGGGCTGCCAAGCCGTACCCCCACTGCGCGCTACGTAGGGACAGCCTGATCTAATAGTATGGGTGTCACCTAATAGGCTGCGGGTTTGTGACTGTGCGTCTGCTAGTGTGAACAGTGCTCTATGCAAGCCACCAGTGTGCAGTTTTACCATCCAGCCATCACCTCCTCCATATTTAGAAGTGAGTGTGAATGGCTCCACCTGCACCTGTGTTGCCTCCACCTAGTGGGGGTTTAGCTGTATCCTGCTGGAGTAGTAGTAGTCTTTTGGCCTGAGCAATATACAGCTGCAATTCCATCTTGCTGTAAGTAGTGTCTATGAACTCGCACTGACCTCAGGCATCCCAGCAACACATCAGTTTTACCATATAGTGAACACAGTGAATAAAATATCTCGAAAACAATAGTGCAATCGCACTTTTCTTTTGCAATTTTTCTGCATTTGGAATTTTTTTGCTGTTTTCAAGTACACTATATACTTACTAATGAAACTCATGGTTTAATTTAAAAGTAAAGCTCGTTTCTCAAAAAACGAGCCCTCACATGACCAGATTGACTGAAAAATAAAAAAGTTATGTCTCTTGGAAGAATGGTGAAAAAAACCCTGAAAGCGCAAAATCGGCCAGTTGTGAAGGGGTTAATATTATTTTAAAACAACATTACAAAAGTCACATGCACCCGGTATGGCCACAACGCCACTCGGATACACCATTGTGACATCAGAGGTCTACCGGGGGCGGCACATTGTGTGGGTATGTCTGCTGAAGGAATCCGTACCGTCGCATTTACAATCATGATATTTTTGACAGCCACCCGATTTGACTCAGGGAACGTCAGACTATGTTTTGAGGAGAAATCTTAACCCTGCGCTTTACAGTTATTCGCCAAAAAAACCCCGCTTACTTACTGTTTGGATGTGTTAGGTAATATAGTAGTGGTTTATGACAGTTACCCTGGATATTTTTCAGGTAGCCTATAGCAACCAATCACAGCTCTGCTTCTACTTTGCTACAGGTCATTAATAGGAGCTCTGATTGGTTACTATAGGCAACAAAGGACATTTTTAGTATAAGAAGCTTATGTGCAAGTTACTAAGATTTTGGTGGAGAGAGGGGGAGAGAGTGGGAGAGAGAGAGAAGTAGAGTGGGAGAGTAGGAGAGGGAGAGTTGGAGAGAGGGAGAGAAACAGAGACAGACATAGTTACTATACCAGGTAAGGCCGGGTACTTCAACTAGTACATACAGTATATGGAACACTAAGTGACAGTAGAACTGCAACACAATTATAACGTGCAATGTATAATATACTGTACATACCTTAAAAGATGATACTTATGGACACAAGGAAACAAATGGCAATTAGTATATAGTATTATAACATAGAGTATTGGTAGGACGAAATACTAAAAAATTAGAAGTAGAAACAGTAGCAAGTGCATTAGATGTTCGAAATGTTAATGTTAAGTAAATAAGTTAATATAATAAAATAGAACATCACGGGGAATGTATATTTATAAACCCATACAGCAATATTACATTTGCCATGTCCAAATAGTATAGAGATAACATATCAGATAGTTTTAAAGTTTTGCCATCACAATATACAGGGTAAATCAATGTACAAGTAACTGAGCAGTTAGCAGTTTAGATTGCATCCCAAGGAACTCATTCACCAGACAACATGTTGAAAGTGCCCCTGGACGCGCATTTCGCTGAATACTTCTTCAGATGGGGCCCCTTTTACATTAATGTGATTTTGTCCTGATGAAGGAGATATGCACCCTGGTTTCCAATAAGATTTCTGGTTTCCAACAAGGTGCTCTTCTTCCCACATAAGTGTAAATACATGGCATGAGTTTGAGAGACTGCATTAAGATCTTACTATTCCTATTCATTTCATAATTTGTTGGTCTATGTACCTTAGGGGAAGTATAAACTCAAGATGGTGGCAGAAAGACAAAGTAAACAGTTCAGGGCCCTTGACCTTCTCAATTTGACTGCCAGACAGTCTTGCGTGCTCTAGTATGGAGGCTTTTTTAGTAACTATTAACTGTCTATTGGGAACATTGTACAACAATGCTTTAGGACAGAACAAATAAAGTTAAAGTTGGGATGACTTAGGGTACCTTCACACTTTAGCGATGCAGCAGCGATCCGACCAGCGATCTAACCTGGTCAGGATCGCTGCTGCATCGCTACATGGTCGCTGGTGAGCTGTCAAACAGGCAGATCTCACCAGCGACCAGTGACCAGCCCCCAGCCAGCAGCGGCGTCTAGAAGCTGCGGACACTGGTAACTAAGGTAAACATCGGGTATGGTTACCCGATGTTTACCTTAGTTACCAGCTCACACCACTTAGCTTAGCGTGTGCAGGGAGCAGGAGCCGGCACTAGCAGCGTGAGAGCTGCGGAGGCTGGTAACGAAGGTAAATATCGGGTAACCACCTTGGTTACCCGATGTTTACCTTGGTTACAGCTTACCGCAGGCTGTCAGACGCCGGCTCCTGCTCCCTGCACATTCAGGATTGTTGCTCTCTCGCTGTCACACACAGCGATGTGTGCTTATCAGCGGGAGAGCAACAATAAAAAAAACGAACCAGCACTGTGTGTAACGAGCAGCGATCTCACAGCAGGGGCCAGATCGCTGCTCAGTGTCACACACAGCGAGATCGCTAATGAGGTCACAAAAACCGTGACTCAGCAGCGATCTCAGTAGCGATCTCGCTGTGTGTGAAGTACCCCTTAGAAAAACCTTCACTCGGAGGGAGGTTGACCCAATGGCCCTTGAAGTCCCTTCCAACTCTACCATTTGATGTTTCTATGATTTTATGAAGTTCAGTGTAAAATGGAATAAACTCCATATTCCTCCATATAACATCTAAGGTATACAGAGGTACAGTAGATTATGAGATATGGCTTTCTATAAACTTTGAGTAGACATCATATGCTTATGTGAACAAATAGTTTACAAAATCCTTCTACTAGCTGCAAAAATATATTGCTTTTTATGTGCAGACCTCAAAAACTACAAAGTGTAGTAACATACTATGGAGCCCAGATATTTCCACAAAGGAATATGCAGTTCTATGAAAACTAAGAATATGAGCAGAAGTCCAAGATTCTGTCTCTTTCTTGAGATTGTCCTCAAGGTGCTAAAACTTTTGGTTATCTGAATTTATGTAGCTGCGCTTTTTGCAGCATAGTTGAACTCTAGATCAAAGGATCCTTTTGTAGTGTTCTCTGCTGTAACAACGAATTGTTTGCTGAACCAGAAAGTGGAGTCTTTAGAGGGTGACAGAATGAAATGGAAGTCAAGTGACAAAGAACGGGGCAGAGCAGCTGTACAACATAATGGTTGTAACACTTAGCTCATTCTTATGATGTTCTCCAAGTTGTTGTGTGACCCTCATCGTGGCCTGTGAGGAATTATTAAATTATTGTCAAGTGGGAGAATGGGCTAAATTCTATATTTTCCCCCGGCAGTGACAGGTTAATCTTCCAAAGATTTAGTTTAAAGAGCTAAATAAAACTAAAATAATTGAACATATGCTGCTCGCTCAGACTCGTACGTGGGACGTATAGGGTAAGAACATCTAATAGGAAACAATCACTGCAGCTTTTATTGTCTCTTTGTTATGGACAAGACCATGATATTTGTTAATTTTGACAAATAAACACCATTGCGATATGTGATAAAGAAAAAGAGTGGCAGTAAATTCTGGAGAGAATCTGACAATTATTCAAATTATCCCAATTATACCTTGGATGTTGGGTGTGCAAAATGCCCAGATTTTTATTTCATGTGGAGCTAAATGCTCTGCCCCTGGTGTAGGCTGCTACTATCATGAAAGACGGTCTTGCCGAAGTTTAGAAAGTTTTAGGGAGTGGTATATAGTATATACTATGGATTCTTCGCAGGGGCGTCATGAATCATTGCTGTCGAAAAGTGTGTGACAGTGATCAGGTTTGTGGAGGAATGGGGTCTGCCGATGCCAGTGCTATTTTCAGCTGAATGTGCATTTGAGGAACCACCAGCTCACTGCACCCCAATAGCTATACAGCCTACTGGCCAATCAAAGGCTGGCAGCTGACCTTAGCAAGATCATTGCAAGCCACACATGACGTCCGTGCAATATGCTGCTCTAACACCAACACCCCCCCCCCCCCCCCCAGTGCCGGCAGGTACATGTGACTGCTTGCCACAAGAGTAAGGACAGGTAAGTAGAATTGTTTATTTTTTTAAAAAATAAAATAAAATTTGTTGAAGAGCATTGTGATGGGTAATGTTATACTGGATGTGGGCCAGGAGACAAGACATTATTATTATTATGTATAGGGGCTAGAATGGAGAACATTATCACAGAATGGGACCAGGACAGAGAACATTATTACAGGGGCCTGTCCAACAGACCAACATGCTGATGGGGGCCCAGGGACTCTAGGTCTCTAGATATACCACTGATTCTTACCTTCATTCCATTGTGAAACTGCTTTGTATTACTCTAAAACAGGCCTGCACAATATGCGGACCATCAAAGGATATTGTGCAAAAATGGAAAACCGTGAAGCTCCGGTTCTCATCTTTTTTTACTCAATTGTATTCGCATCTTTCAGACTTCAATAGAATTGAACACTTCGGTACAAAGGTAGAGGAGAGCAGTGCTCATCAACCCCTGCCCCAATGTACAGTGAAATGATCAAGTCATCACATTGCGAACCTCATCAAAATGCTGCCATCACCGGCGTACAGCACTGAGATCGCGAACATGCGGCAGTAGCAGTCCATGCTAACAGTGTGCCATGAAGGAGCTGAAAATGTAGTATCTTAATTACTATAGGAAGGTTGGGGGTGTTTTAATGATAATATAAAGGCATATTATGGGAAAACAATGGGGATATTGTGAAAGGGCACAGTAGGCACAGGCCAATGTGGGTTATATTTTGTAGAGGGGCAGTGTGGGTGAAAAATTATTTAGAAAGACACTGTGGGGTATATTGTAGAGAGGGGCAGTGTGTTGGGGACAGTATAGAGAGGGACAGTGGGGGGGTACATTATAAAGAAGAAGAGTGGGGGGTACATTATAGAAGGGCAGTGTGTGGGTATATTACTGAGAGGGACAACGTGTGTGTGTGTGCGTATTTTATAGAGGGGCAGTATAGGGGGTCATAACAGAGAGGGGCAGTTTGTTTGTGGATATTATGGAGAGGGTCATTATACAAAGGGACAGTGTGAAAGGTATATTTTGTGCAGGAAGCACTTGAAGGAACAATTTATTGAGGGGTGCAATATGGGATATATTTTTTTTCATTAAGCAGTATAATAATACCTTTATTTTTAAGACCACCATGTTGTGAAGTGCTGATGAAGACAAAGAAAGGGGAAGTAGAGAAGATGAGCTCTGGCCTTGAAATCTCATCATGCCATCTGTACTATGAGAAAAGGTTTGGAGACAAAAGGGATAAGAAGGACTTCAATCAGAGATTGTTTCATCTATAAGGTACCAGGATCTTAATGTTTATTTGTGATCCTCGCTGCATCTCATCAGTGCTGTGATTCTTGTATGGTCCGCACTCTGAAAATGACTGGTATCATCAGCTGCCAGTATCCCCTTATCATTGTTAAGGACATACGGGACATTGCAGGTTCACATGATACAAGTGTCACATAGGGCTGACCTGAAACTGCAATTGATCACCGTACTAATCTTGGTGATCTATTCCTGTACTGACTAGTGGTTATGGTGATGTATTTGTGTAATGACGATGGTTCTGGCATTATTTGCGTGTACTGATTGTAGGTCTGGCACTGCATTCATGTACTGACGGTGGTTCAGGTGCTGTGTTCATGTATTGATTGTAGTTCGGGCATTGCATTCATGTACTGAAATGGTTCTGTTTATGTAGCAATCCATAACATGTTTCATGTTAAAACTCAAAAATCCTCAAAATTTAGTTTTGGTTTAGTTTCTGTCAAAAAAACTCAGTGTAAGTTGGGTTGTTCACACTGGATTCTTTTTTTAGCAGAAACAGAACAGAAACTCTCCAGATGTTTCTCAAATACTCAAAACTTGCTTCCGATTTATATATTAATATACTAACGATGGATCTGAGGATATGTTTATGTAAGTACCCCTTTAAAAAATGTATTGGCGTTTTGGATTAGTTCAGTATAACAATGTGGCCCTTGGACCACAAAGTGTTGTGAACCCCAGATCTAAAAGCATTAATTCGCTATTTAAGTCACATGTTTTTCAAAATACTGGCCTAAAAAAATAAAAAGACAAGCCTTCCTGTGATCAGCGTAATGTACTTCTTACGGAATCATTTTGTGCCATGTGATACCATGGTGTAAATTAAATGTGTTTACATTGTGTTCTGTCCAAGGCTTTTCAATGAATCCTTTTGTTGGGTAAAAATGGTTTCTAATCCAAAAACAACATCATTAGAGAATAGGAAAGACTTTCTGGCATTAACACTAGAACACTCAGATTGTACTGGACTACAGAGTCAGGTTACCGCAACTCAGTGAGATAAGGCCGTGATAGCACTGCGACTGCAGCAATCTGCACGACCTCACTAATTCTTTTGGCTCAAGACCCTAGAAAGACTAAGCCATTGATAACAGCAGCTGTAATATATGCTCTCTGGACGTAGACAGCTGGAGGAAGCGAGAGCCAGTGACAAATTAAATTAAAAGGTGTAAAATGCACTGAGAAGAAAAACAAATTGAGATGGTGAAAACAGGTGCCAGTTGACTTTACTCAATACTTGGTCACACTTTTCTTCAATCCTATACGTGATTAGTAGTGGGACTAAATTATGAGAGATTTCATGCTTCTGTGACCTTTGTAAAGGAAGAAAGAGAAAACACCTGCAACCAAACAGTTTCCCAAAGGGACATGATTACCTCGCTGGCGTGGAGCGGAGCTTGACACCGATAGCTGCCAAACAAGACTTTCAAAGAGTTGTCTTCTAAGGACCATAAATCATTAGAGTACACACCGCTCATGGTTGCTTATAGAATGAGGCCTCTTTAGACAGGAGAAGGGTAAAACATACTATAAATTTTGTGTAGGATATTATATTTTATGTTTACAGTTTAAAAATAAAAGGAAAAATCCCCTGTGCCCCAAAAAATATGAAGGGAAGACTAAAAAAATATACAGTATGAATAGAATTCAAAAATTCTATATGCAACAAGCATTATCCATGGGAAATAACAATATAAGCATATATAATGCTGTTAGTTCGGGTCAAGAGGTGGGAGTGTGTTCTTAATAGGGACAAGATAACAATATGGCCATATGAACTTACCATAAGAAAGTGGAAGATAAAGGAAAACAAGAAAAAAATGGAAGAGGAAGACTTAACGGGATGAGCATCATATCACAGGTATGGTCCAATGAACTTTTCAGCTAAATGTGAGTTCTAAACAAAGTGGTCAAGTAAAGAATCATGATGAACCTTCTAAAATCCATTTTATAATTGCAAAAAAATCTTAAGGCCGCTTTACACGCAACGACATCGCTAACGAGATGTCGTTGGGATCACGGAATTCGTGACGCACATCCGGCCTCGATTGCGATGTCGTTGCGTGTGAAACGCACGAACGACCGTTAACGATCAAAATTACTTACCTAATCATTGATCATTGACGCGCCGTTCCTTTCCCGATTATCGTTGCTGTTGCAGGATGCAGGTTGTTCGTTGTTCCTGCGGCAGCACACATCGCTACGTGTGGCACTGCAGGAACGAGGAACAACACCATCCCTGCGGCTGTCCACAATAAGGAAGGAAGGAGGTGGGCGGGATGTTCATCTCGCTCATCTCCGCCCCTCCGCTTCTATTGGGCGGCCGCTTAGTGACGCCGAACTAACCTCCCCCTTAGAAAGGAGGCGGTTCGCCGGCCACAGCAACATCGCTAGGCAGGTAAGTCTGCGTGATGGGTCCTAGCGATGTTGTGCGCCACGGGCATCGATTTGCCCGTGACGCACTACCGACGGGGGCAAGTACGCTCGCTAGCGATATCAATAGTGATATCGTTGCGTGTAAAGTGCCCTTAAGACATAACTAAGATAAAGTCCACAGTGGGGGAATAAAGCCACAATTATACGTATTTTGTACACCAGAAACAGCAAGATAAATATCTGACTTGGTTTTAAAACATTTGTGAGTTTATTCAAGATGTAAAACTTGTTTTTGTTGGTTAATCTGTTCCTATACCAGAGGGCTGTGCAGAAATAGTCCTCACTCACATCAGTCATTGTCCAAAACGGGGCTTGCAATCTATTTTCCCCATCTTACATGCACTCAAACTCAAGCCAATTAATTAGGAAACTGTTTTACCTTTTTGACTGTTGGAAGAAACTATAGAAACCCACTCAAAATCAGAATATACAAACTCCATGTACAGTTGTTTGTAAAAATTTTCATACCTCTTCAACTATTCCACATTTTTTTACATTACACCCAAAATAGTAAATGCATTTTATTGGGACTTTATGGGATATACCAACACAAAGAAGCAAGTATTTGTAAAGTGAAAAGGAAATTGTGATATGTGGTTTTCGAAATATTTTAAAAATATAAAACTGAAAATTGTGACGTTGATTTGTATTCAACCCTCCTGAGTCAAAACTTTATAGGACCACCTTATGCTGCAATTACTGCTGCAAGTCTTCTGGCCTTACAGCTTTACACAACTAGAGGCTGAAATGTTCACCCACTCTCCATTGCAAAATAGCTTAGTGAGATTGGATGGAGTATCTGTGAAAAGCAATTTTCAAGTCTTACCACAAATTCTAAATGGGATTTAGGTCTGGACTTTGACTGGGGCTGCACTCACTCCCAGCAGCATCCATCGCTCTTACTGAAATAGGACATTGTGACGCCCCTGAACTATCAGGTCATCACAGGGTATTGCACAATCTACCCTCCCGTGCAGTATCCACCTCCCTCTTGGTTATGGGTCCCTAACCAAATGGTGTTGCCTACATCAGCTAATCAAATCCTAGATACACCCTGCACCACACCCACCAGACACACCAGTGGACGGCTTGAGTGGAATAGAGTTGCCCACTTGGGGGGTCAGGGAGGGGAGGAATGTAATCAGTTGGTAGTGAGTCAGTTAGTGAGAGGTGGTTGGAGAGTAGCCCTCGAGCTGTGAGGAGCTCTGAGGAGGCCGGAAGCGGGGACTCCCATAAGGAGACTATCTAGGTGGCAGACGGTGGTCTGGGCCTAGAGGAGTTGGACCCCCGGTGTCAGGGGAAGGGAATCGTAGCAAGGGACACGGATCTGTCGAGGAGGACAGCCGGCGGCCTTGCACCATCACCGGGCTGGGACGAAGGCACGACGGGGAATGTGGACCCTAGGTCGGGGAGTAGCTGCATGCAACCCGATAATTTACCCGTGGAGAACGAAGCCTTCAGGATTCATTCCCAACCGCTCCAAAATCGGGGCACTAGCGTAACGAGGGGGGTAGGACTTTCCATCCAAAACGGTGTAGAAAATCCCAAGCGGGAGCCCTGAGAGCAAGCTCCTACACTTAGCCACAGTGGGGAGCGGGACCCGGCAAGTTTCACACTACCGGGACCACCAGAGAAGTAAACTTAGTGCCAGGAGACAGGTCATGGATCACCATGGATGGAGATGATAAAGCGCTGGAAATCTACTTCCATCTCCACCGCAGCCGCTGTGAAAAAAAGATGTTAGAGGGTGGAGATAGAAACAGTGAATGAGTGTAGCGTTGCCCTCCAGTTTCTAGCACTAACTTCAATGCCTCTTAAAGGGAATCTGCCACCAGCTTTTTGCTCCCCTATCTGAGAGCAGCATAATGTAGAGACAGAGACCCTGATTCCAGCGATGTGTCACTTACTGGGCTGTTTGCTGTCATTTTGATAAAATCAATGATTAATCTGCTGCAGATGTAGCAGTTATACAGAGCTCATTAATATACTGGACTGCCTGGCAGCAGGACACGTAGTCCTCTAATGATAATCTACTGCTGATTAATCAGTGATTTTACCAAAACTACACTAAGCAGCCCAGTAAGTGACACATCAATTCAATAGCATTCAGATGCCATTCGGCTGCCTGATTTTCATGAACTACTAGATAGGAAATGAATAGTAAAAACTGATGGCACTTGGACCAAACTCTAATGACACTCACATGAAACTCAGACTGAAAAAAATAGATCTGTTTTTCGCATACGTGAACAAAATACGGACCTCTGTATGAAGCCTAACTGTTGCTCTGCAATTTGCTAATCTTAGGTCAATATATGACCAGCAGGTGGGAGTCTTGTATAACACGTGAACAAAGGAAACCAGCAAATAGCCCAATCTATTTCTGCTAAAAGCAATTTGGTAGGAAAAATTACTAAAATAATTTTTTTTTACAGTTGGCTTTGTTCGATTATTTTGTTAAAATGCTTAAAATATAAAAACAAAAATTTTAGTAAAAAGAAAGTAAATGTTGGAAAATAAAAATAAATAATTTTAGAATGGTCACTGTAGTCAAATCAACAATTTAGTATGTTATTTCCTTTGTTTATGTACATTGTGTTTTAGTAATCCAAAAGTGTTAAGAATTTTTTTTTTTTTAAATCTTCATAAATTAATTCAATATATACACTAAACTAATTTGATAAGTTGGTTAATAAATTTTCATGAATTTACTATATTGTTCATATTTACATGCATTCAGAATAATTTTTTAACTGCCTAATAGTTTAGTGCCTAGATTAAATTTAAATTCAGAGTGATATCTATCTATCTAATTATATATATATATATATATATATATATATATATATATATATATATATATATATATATATATATATATATATATATATATAATCGTTACCCAGAATTTTAATTAATCCAAAATATTAGGATAATTATTTCAGCCCATACTGGCAAAGCACTTAACAAGGTGTTTTCATTTCAACACTGGAGGAGAAATTACCGGTCATAAATTATACAGAAAGGTTTATGAGCAGTGGTTTCAAATGAAAACACTTCAAACAATTCGTAGAAAATCTGTTGTAACCATAAAAGTTATGGTTAAAAAAAAAAAGTTCTAACTTATTGTGCTCTGTGCTCTTCTATGCCGTTTATGACTCCAATGGCTGGTGGGCCTTTTAACACTTCATATATATTTATTGTAAAGGAATGGGTCACATGGACAAAGGATGTTTCAGATATATACTCCAAATGCTGCTAACTAAGGTATCTAGTGGATATACATAGCCTCAACCCCTACTTATATGAATATTTTCTTTATTAATGACAGGGTCACGCTTGTATATCTTTTTGTCCTCTAGTAATCAGCATGATTATGGCAGTGAGTGGGTAAATACACAGTGTACCTCACATTGCCAATTTTTTCCAATATTAACTCAACCACTTTTCAGCTTGCCTTTTAGCGGCCAAATATAAAGTTAACCTCTCACACTGAATGTGCAGTCTGATTAGCCCACATCAAAATATAGAGCTGTAGAACTTGCGGGATTCATATACACTGTGTGCACAATTATTAGGCATGTTGTATTTTAGAGGATTTTTTTATTATTGATTAACAACTATATTCTCAATCAACCCAAAAGACTCAAATATCAAAGCTTAATATTTTTGGAAGTTGGAGTGTTTTTTTTTTCTAGATTTGGCTATCTTCTTAGGAGGATATCTGTTTGTGCAGGTAACTATTACTGTGTAGAATTATTAGGCAACTTAATAAAAACCAAATAACCCGAAAAGTTCCCACAAGTTCATCTTTGATGATACCAGCCCATACCAGTACCCCACCTCCACCTTGCTGGCATCTGAGTCGGAGTGGAGCTCTCTGCCCTTTACTGACCCAGCCTCTGGCCCATCCATCTGGCTCATCAAGAGTCACTCTCATTTCATCAGCCTCTAACACCTTTGAAAATCAGTCTTAAGATATTTCTTGGCCCAGTCTTGACGTTTTACCTTATGTTTCTTGTTCAAAGGTGGTCATTTTTCAGCCTTCCTTACCTTGGCCATGTCCCTGAATATGGCACACCTTGTGCTTTTTGATACTCCAGTAACGCTGCAGCTCTGAAATATGGCCAAACTGGTGGCAAATGGCATCTTGGCAGCTTCACGCTTGATTTTCCTCAACTCATGGGCAGTTATTTTGAGCCTTTTTTGCCCAACACGCTTCTTGCGACCCTGTTGGCTATTTGCCATGAAACGCTTGATTGCTCAGTGATCACGCTTCAAAAGTTTGGCAATTTCAAGACTGCTGCATCCCTCTGCAAGACATCTCACAATTTTGGACTTTTCAGAGCCCATCAAATTTTTTTTCTGACCCATTTTGCTAAAGGAAAGGAAGTTGCCTAATAATTAAGCACCCCTTATATAGGGTGTTGATGTCACTACACCACACCCCTCCTCATTACAGAGATGCACATCACCTGATTTACTGAATTGGTAGTTGGCTCTCAAGCCTATACAGCTTGGAGTAGGACAACATATATAAAAATGATCATGTGATCAAAATACTCATTTGCCTAATAATTCTGCACACAGTGTATAGGGGATATAAAAAGTCTGCACACCCCTATTAAAATGTCATATTTGACATGTAAAAAAAAAATCATATAAACAAACATTTCACAACTTTTTCAACCTTTAAGGTCACTTATAATCTTTACAATTCCACTAAGAAACAAATTAAAATAATTTCAGATTGAAGGAAAAAAAATGAGAACTAAAATAATGCTGTTACATAAATATGCACACACTCATACTAATGCTTTGTTCGGGTGGCACGGTGGCTCAGTGGTTAGACTGCAGCGCTGGGGTCCTGGGTTCAAATCCGACCAAGGACACTATCTGCAAGGAGTTTGTATGTTCTTCCAGTGTTTGCATGGGTTTTCTCTGGGTACTCCGGTTTCCTCCCACACTCCAAAGACATACAGATAGGGACTCTAGATTGTGAGCCCCAATGAGGACAGCATTGCCAATGTATGTAAAGCGCTGTGGAATTAATAGCGCTATATAAATGAATAAAATTATTATTATTATTATATACCCTTTGAATTGATGACATTGTCTTTTTGGACATTTGTCCATCAGCATGGCACATTAGGAACTGGTAATCTGCGTTCACTCTTCCTTGCTCCAAATCTGACAGATTGCCAGGGCATCTCCTCTTCAGGTCAACCCACAGATTTTCAGGTCTGGTCTCAGGCTGACCTATTCCAAAACTTTCTAGCCAAGCCATTCTTTTGTTAATTTGGAGGTATGCTATGTGTCATTATGCTGAAATTCCTCTTCATCATTAGTTTTTTTGACAGAGAACTGAAGGTTTTATTGCAAAATTGATATTTGGACATGTCCATAATTCTCTCCACCTTGACTAAAGTCTCAGTTCCAGTTGCCAGAAAGACAACCCCAAAGCATAATTCTGCCTCCACCATGCTTCATGATAGATATGACGCTCTTTTGGTGATGAGCATTGCTGGCTTTGCGCAAACATACCTTTTGGAATTTTGAACAAAAAGTTCAACCTTGGTCTCATCAGACATTAAAGGGAACCTTTCACCAGTTTTGGGACCTATAGGCTGCGGCCACTACTAGTGGACTCATATACAGCATTCTAACATGCTGTAAATAAGAGCCCAGGTCACTGTGTAGGACGTAAAATTCACTTTATAATACCTACCTAAACAGGTCGCTGTGGTGGAGTTGAGTCAGAGAGGCGTCTCTGTTCTTCGGTGCCGGCGCCTCCTTCTGAGCCATCTTCGTCCTCCTTCTGAACCCTGTGTGCATGACACGCCTACGTCATACACACTCGCCGGTCTCACGCAGGCACACTACAATACTTTGATCTGCCCTACTCAGGGCAGATCAAAGTGCGACTGCGTAGAACCTCAGTGCCGGCGAGTGTGTATAACGTAGGACGCGTCATGCATGCCAGCTTCAGAAGAAGGAAAACAAAGATAGCCGAAAGAGGAGGCGCCACCCAATTGATCAGTTTGCACCGAATCGACCTCCTAGGTTAGTATTATAAAGTGTTTTTTATGTTCTACACAGCGGCCTGGGCTCTTATATACAGCATGTTAGAATGCTGTATATAAGAGCTCACTGGTGGTGGCCGCAGCTTATATGCCCCAAAACTGGTGACAGGTTCCCTTTAACACGTATTTCCCTATTATTTTTGGCAGACAATGTAGGTTCTGACAAAATATAGCCAGGCTTCGATGGCTTTCTTTGTCATAAAAGGATTTTGCCTTGCCATCCTACCACAAGGGCCAGAAATTTGAAGAATAGAGGAGCGTATGTTACATGCAGTACACAACTACGGTAACACATGCCAGAGATTACTGCAGCGCTTTTTAAGTCACTGTAGGTCTCTAGACCTGCTCTTGATCAAATATTCATTTTGCCTTTTCATGATTTTTTGAGGATCGTCCAGATCTAAGTAATGTCACTGTTGTGCCAAATTTAAGCCATTTTTTTATGACAGTTTTCACATTGTTTCAAGGTATATCTAATGTGTTGGAAATGTTTTTTTATTTTTCTCCTGACTGATAACTTTCAACATTGAGATCTCCTTGACGTGTTGTAAGTTGCTTGGACCATGTATTTTGCTCTAATAATCCACTAAAAAAATGTCAGGAAAATTCTATTAGAGCAGCTAAACGTTATATGGGATTACTATAAATGATGGCAGCTATGTACAGATTACTGTTATACAGGAGTTAAAATGTGATTGGGGATGTGGCTGTGTTCAGAATTACCCAATTATTCAAATTTATGCATCCTCATTATTTTACATATTTTTATGCTCCCTCCACCCCAACAAAAAGACACATCTGCAGGTTTTCCTCACTATTTGACATGAAATCAGAATAAACCTTTCCCGTTTTAGGTTAATTAAGAACCAAAATTATTTATATATGCCAAATGCCAGAATAATGAGAGAGAGAGAGAATGTTTAAGGCATTTTTAACTGTCAAAAGTCAAAAGTTTACATAAATTTCATTAGTATTTGGTACCATTGACCTTAAACTGTATGACTTGGGTCACACATTTTGGATATCCTTCCACAAGCTTCTCACAATAGTTTTATATGAATTTGGGCCTATTCCTCCTGACACAACTGGTGTAACTGAGCCATGTTTGTAGGTCGCCTTGCTTGCACCGACCTTTTCAGCTTTGCCCATAAATTTTCAATAGGATTAAAATCAGGGCTTTGTGATGGCCACTCCATCACACTTTGTTATCCTTAAGCTACTTTGTAACCAGTTTGGCAGTATGCTTCAGGTCATTGTCCATTTGGAAGACCCATGTCTTGAGATGCTGCTTCAGTATTACCACATAATCTTCTTTCCTCATGATGACATCTATTTTGTTAAGTGCACCTGTCCCTCCTGCAGCAAAACAACCACACAACATGATGTTGCCACCACTGTGTTTCACAGTTGGGATGGTGCTCTTAGGTTTCAAAGCTTCTCCTCTTTTCTTCCAAATGTAACGATCGTCATTATGGCCAAACTGTTCAATATTAGTTTTGTCAGACCACAGGATATGTCTCCAAAAATTAAGGTCTTTGTTCCTGTGTTCATTTGCAAATATTGATCTGGCTTTTTTATGTTTCCTTTGGAGTAATGGCTTCTTCCTCACAGAGTGGCCTTTCAGACCATGATGATATAGTACTTGTTTCACTGTGTATAATGACACAACCATACCAGCTGCCATCAGCATCTTCACAAGGTTATTTGCTTTTATTCTTGGGTTGATATGCACATGTCTAGCCAAAGGACTTTCATCACTGGTACACAGCAACCCTTCTCCTTTTTGAGTGTCAAGATGATTGGACATTCCCATCTTGTTTGTACTTGCGTATAATTGTTTGTACAGATGAACGAGGCAACTTCAGGTATCTGGAAATGTCACTCAAATATGAACCAGACTTGTACAAGTCTACAATTCTCTTCCTTAGATCTTGGCTGATTTCTTTTGACTTTCCCATGATGCTACACAAAGAAGCAGTGTGCTTCAGGTGTGCATTAAAAAAAAATCCACAGGTGTGTCTCTAATTAGCTCAGGTTTTGCCACTAAACCTATCAGAAGCTTCCAAAGACATGACATCGTCATATGGGCTGTCCCATATTGTTAAAAGCATAGTACTTAGTGTATGTAAACTTTTGACTTTGCAGAAAGTAATAAAAATGCCTTAAAACAGTCTCTCCTCATTATTCTGGCATTTGGCAAATATAAATATTAGTAATCCTAACTGACCTAAAACGGAAAAGGTTTATTCTGATTTCATGTCAAATAGTGAGAAAAACATAAATATGTGTCTGACTCTTTTTAGATAGTATATATACTATTTCAGTTCGTTAATGGATTCGTGAAGATTATGGGTGACATTGAAAGGTAGAAAAAGTTCTGAAATGATTGTAACATTTTGACAGAGGCCTGTAGGTTTTCTATATCTACTTTATAGTTTTGTGGGAACATATTCAGTATTCATTGTATTTCATTAATTGAAATCCCTGTTTATCCTGGACACAAAGGTCCAGCAGGTGGTCCCAATCAGTGATTGACAGCCATGTCTGTATCCTTACTTATACAGAGGCTGTAAATCAATGCTAAAAGATGTACTGGGATTTCAATATAGAAATTTGTAAATTTCAAATAATATCTTTAAAAAAAAAAGTAAAAATCAGAAGACACTTAGATGGTAACACCTTAAAGAGAATTCAAAATGACTTAGATTTTAAATCACGTACATTATGTAATTGTATATGAATGTTAGCGCAGTAGGTATATATTTTTCTCTTTGTTTTATGCCCTTGGGACTTACACACAATCCCATTACCTTACCAGCAGCTATATTTATTATTATTATTTATTTTTTTTTTTCATTTGAGCACCAGTGACTTTCATTTACATTTTAAATCAGGTTTTTATGCTAAATTTATTTTTGAAAAATGTTGTATATATTTGTTTTTTTTTTACTTTTCATGTCACCATATTGTACAGAAAACTTTTCATCAGTCTCATTATCATTACCATCTATATTAAGTGAAAGCTGCACACCAAATTCAGAGAAATATGAACAAGCATAACTGCTTTATAATACATAAGGAATGAAAAATACAATTAGCCATATGAAAAATTGAAATGTGACATTGCATACCTGCTAAGGATTATTTGAAGAAAAATAAAAATTTAGCTAATGTATTGATCAATTCATTACTGCCCTATATAACCACTTCACGGTAATCTCTTATTTATGGGGTCCCTAATTTGGTGTGCAGCTTTCACTTCATATAGATTGTGTATATTTTGGCTAGCACCCTGTTCACATTTACAATGGTGTTCCAGCATTAGATATATATATATATATATATATATATATATATATATATATATATATATATATATATATATATAATCTTTTTAAACTGCAGCTAGGAAAACCCCTTTTAGGGTTTGAAATACATTTTTAATCAACAAATCACCTAACCGTATGTTCATGCCACTAAACTCAATTGGACCAACACAAGCAACTGTCCCCAATCGGGAAACAAATCAGTGGTTCATGTTTAAAAAGATCATTTTTATTACATAAATTAAAAAACACATTTAAAAAACAGAATTATCCTGTAGGGACAAAAATTTTATACACAAAGACCATTGGTTACATCTAGAGAAAAGGATATATGTTACAATAACAAAGGCTTCTATATATATATATATATATATGGCAGAAAACCATAGAGCAGTGCTGCTAGTGATTAAACCATACATGCACTGAAACACACATTACATCTATTAAGCTGCCCAATGAATAGAAACGTTCTTCACATTGACTAAAGCTGTATCACAATTATGTTTACACATGTTATTGGTACAGTATATGTATATTTTATATGTGGCTAGTGCTGTATAACAAGTGTTTAATAATAATTTTACTGACACTTAAGTTTTTCTTAGTTACAATTAATCACAATTGGGTGTATAGTGGTGTGCATTTTTTATGCACATCATTGTATACATTTACACAATGTTTTTGTTCACTCTAATGTTTTAATTATGTTTACACATTATTTTTTATAGTAGTCACCGGATGATTAATCACCAGTGGCACTATTTTGATAGGAAATATATTTTGGTTCATTCACATTACACTACTATACGTCTACCTCTACAAGTATTTTATACACATAATTTTATATATCTTAACCCCTTCACGACTGGCCGATTTTTCGCTTTCCGTTTTTTTTTTCGCCATTCTTTTTCTGAGAGACGTAACTTTTTTATTTTTCAGTCAATATGGTCATGTGAGGGCTCGTTTTTTTTGCAGAACGAGCTGTACTTTTAAATGAAACCATCAGTTTTACCATACAGTGTACTGGAAAACGGCAAAAAAATTCCAAATGCAGAAAAATTGCAAAAAAAAGTGCGATAGCACTATGGTTTTTGAGATATTTTATCCACGGTGTTCACTATATGGTAAACTGATGTGTGGGTGTGATGCTTCAGGTCAGTGCCAGTTCGTAGACACCAAACATGTGTAGGTTTACTTTAATATAAGGGGTTAAAAAAAAATCGGAAGTTTGTCCGAAAAAAGTGGCGCACGTTTTACGCCATATTCCATGACCCGTAGCGTTCTCATTTTTCGGGATCTATGGCTCAGTGATGGCTTATTTTTTGCGTCTCGAGCTGACGTTTTTAACGGTACCATTTTTGCGCAGATGCTATATTTTGAACGCCTCTTATTGCATTTTGTGCAAAAGTTGTGGCGACAAAAAAAGTCATTTTGGCGTTTGGAATTTTTTTGCCGCTACGCCGTATACTGATCAGATTAATTGATTTTATATTTTGATAGATCGGGCGTTTCTGAACGCGGCGATAGCAAATGTGTGTATGTTTTTTATTTTTTTAACCCTTTAATTTTCAATGGGGCGAATGGGGGGTAATTTGAACTTTTAGGTTTTTTTGTTTTTTTTTAATTTTTTAAAACTTTTTTTTTTTTATTTTACTAGTCCCCCTAGGGGGCTATTGCGATCAGCATTCCGATCGCTCTGCAGTATCTGCTGATCACAGCTACAAGGCTGTAAACAACAGATACGCTCTCTTTCTCTTTTGCTGTGCCCCGGGCACAGCGAAAGTGAAAGCAAGTCAGGTGTAGTACAGGAGTCATCACATGACCCTGTGCTACCATGACAACTATCGGAAGTCACGTGATCGCGTCACGTGACTTCCGGTATCGGGCGGTAAGTATAACTTTACCGCGATTGCGCTTATAATGGCGCTGTCACATATTGACAGCGCCATATAAGGGGTTAATCGGCACGAGCAGATAACGATTCTGCTCGTGCCTAGCAGGCACACATCTCAGCTGTGAAAATCAGCTGAGATGTGTGCCGATCGCGGCATGCTGCCACCGGAGGACCGCGGGCAGTAACATTATGTCATTTAGGACGTAATTTTACTGCCCGCGGTCGTTAAGGGGTTAATAAATATTATTTCTTGACCTATATGCATTGGATCATTTAATAATAATAATTTTTTATTGATATTCTTATGTGAGTGTAATCGTGTATATTTTTTGTAGAATAGGTATAATATATGATAATGTATTAATATGGTTTGGTGATACTTCTATTTTTATGTGAGTTTTTGAGAAGGAAAAAATTAATTTATTTATTAATTTATTTAATTTTAAAACTGAGATTAATGGGTCTTTTCACTCCTAGCACTTTTTATATAGTAAATCATATATAAAGCAGCGTTATACTTATGAATGGCTATGCATTAATCTAATTAAGTAGTGGTTACCCATATTGTATGCAATATATGTACTAATCCTGCAGTGAGCTGTGCGCAGATTTAGTTTCTAGTTATCTGCACATTACGTGCAGTGTATATGTCCTTGCAAATGGTAGTGTGCAGACTCAGATCGCGGACCTCCGAACTTCCGGCTGCGCGCACATGGAGACAGAGCTTGCGGTTCAAGCGTGTGTTCCACGCGCGCGGGTTGTGTAGTTCCTGTGGGAGTGGCCGATGATCAGCTTCTGCAGCCGGGATACACCCCTTGCAATGAGCATCATAAAGGAATGATCAGGTGAAGTAACTTTCCTCATTGGCGTCACTATAAATAGACAGCCTGTTCCCCAATTAGACACGCTCCCGGAAGAAGCAAGGGTGAAACGGTGTTGGGGTGCAGGGACGATTTACCTGGACCCAGGTTTATTCATCAGGTAGCTATAGTGGCGATTTACCTTGGGGTGACCTCCTGTTTACATCAGGGCAATGTGCAATTCTTAGTCATTAGGCACTTTTTTTTATTCATTGGGCCGCTTAATAGATGTAATGTGTGTTTCAGTGCATGTATGGTTTAATCACTAGCAGCACTGCTCTATGGTTTTCTGCCATATATATAGAAGCCTTTGTTATTGTAACATATAGCCCTTTTCTCTAGATGTAACCAATGGTCTTTGTGTATAAAACTTTTGTCCCTACAGGATAATTCTGTTTTTTAAATGTGTGTTTTTTAATTTATGTAATAAAAATGATCTTTTTAAACATGAACCACTGATTTGTTTCCTGATTGGGGACAGTTGCTTGTGTTTGAAATAAGTTTGTAGGGTCCCAAGTAGTTCCATTATAAATAGGTGCAAGTGAATTGCATTTTATTTTATTTTTTTATCATTGGAAACTTTCTTCTATACAGGATAGACTTCTGTCTATAGTTTGTTTGAGAGTGCTTTTGCTTACAGTATTCTTAAATATGGAACCTTCTCTATGAAAAGGTGCTGCTTCTGCAGTCTTAGGAATCATGCACACAGGCCCAGTATCACGGCAAGTGACCTTATGCTCATGTATATGGATGAAGTTCACAATATTTAATGTGCCACAATTAACATCTCCGTAATGTCACTCTCTTTTTCTAGTCTAAGGGATAGTGTCTCCTCTTGGGGACCACCAAGCTGACGTACTTAAGACCTCTAGGCCAAGCAATGCTCATTAAGAAAATGGTACGATTTTTTTCTTCAAGATAAAGAAAGCCGATTTTCTGATGCCAACTATTGGAGGCAGCAATCCAATAAGTCAAGTCAATGTCTGACCTTTAAAGAGCCCGCCATATTATGTAAGCTACTGGTGTAGTTGGGAAAAGATAGATCCTCCATTCCGTATAACCCCCTTAAATTTATCTTAAACTATCCTATTCAATCTATCCTAAACTGCTGCCTGACTAATTCTCCGGCCTCTTCTCTCTGTCAGTCTCTTCACTGGCTTCCCATTGCCCAAAGTCTACAGTTGAAAACCCTAACCATGACATACAATGCCATCCGCAGCCTGTCCTCCTCCATACATCTGTGACCTAGTCTTCTGGTACTTACCTGCACATAACCTCTGATCCTCACGAGACCTCCTTCTCACCTCCCATCTTATCTCCTCTTCCCACAATCGCATGGAATATTTCTCCCATGCCTCCCCCAGACTCTGGAACTCTACCCATACATATCAGACTCTCGCCCACCGTGGAAATGTTTAAAAGGAACCTGAAGATCCACCTCTTCCAACAAGCCTACAACCTGCAGTAAACCCCAGTCCACTATAGCACTGCTCTACCCTCACCTACTGTTTCCTCACCCATCCCATTGATGACAAAGCCCTCATGGGCAGGGACATCTTTCCTTCAGTACCAGTTGGTGACTTTTATGGTTCTCACATGTAAAGGGTACAATAATAATAATAATAAGACTGTATAAAATGACAGAAATGCAGTATGGACCCATAGGAGGGATGTTACTAGGGCTCCTTACTTCATGGATCCTCATACTACAGATCTTATAGTACAGTCCTAATGATATCCCATTGAGCAGAATAATAAAAAGAAGCATTTCTGATTCATTACACCTAATGTGACACAGGTTCTGTGTTACCATTACTACGTATTGTGCAGAATTGCAAGGTCAGCTAAATACATAAATGGATAAAATAAAGGATAGATTACAAAGCTTACTACTCAGCTTGTTAAACAGATGGAAAATATGGACATTAATGTCATATACAGAGATGTAATAAAAACAAATCACCAAATAAAGAAATGTTTTGATCTGAGGACTAAAGGTGACAATAGCATTTCAAGAAAGAATTGTAGTATTTGGTCCTATTGTTCATTTATTTTATGCAGGTGCAAAAATAAAAGTATGGGGGATTATTTGTGAGGGATAATAGCTTCCAAAACAATTTCCCCACAGGGAGTTTTCAGCACCAGCTTTCCCACAAAATGTGTTTGGTTTGATACTAATGAAAATACAAAGGGCAGACTTAAAGGGACACGGCCGCACACCTGGCCACAAGCAATAATACGAGCGATTAGAGAAAAGTTAGCCAGGAAGGGCTTGTGTAAGAGTGAAAGCTTGCCACTAGAGAATGCGGTACAACCCACACAGAAAAAGCCTTACATTTGTATACATTGGCAATAAATAATCATTTTTCCATTCTGTCAGGCTACATTTTTGTGGCAGTTTCTTTCTGTTGCAGCAAAATGACAGTCACGCTTGCTGGGTGTAACAAGCTTGGCGAGATGCATTCAGACCTACGCGCATCTGATGCACAGCGACAAACAGGAGAAAATGGGTGCATCGGGGACACAAATAAGGGAGGCCCTGGAAATAGTGAGAGGGGTTTGTCTCCTCACCAATCCCTATACAGTCTCTGCAACTGTAGCCAAACAGGGACCGGAGACCCTCGGAAGACCCTGTAGTAGCCCTGACTAGTGAGAGGCAGGTGGGGTTCACAAGACCTCACCGCTGCACAAACAACACACCAGGGAAGTAAAGACAAACGGGGAAAAGCAACCAAAAGGAAATAACCTGAGCACAGGAAACCTCTACTGCAGAACCTTCATCCAAGATGGCCAGAGACCAAAAGACTGTGTATCTTCAGCAGGGATTTCTGGGATACACCACTATTTAACCCTGAAGGGCATGACTACAAATTAAGTTCAGCTGAAAACGCTCAGCAAGGAACTGCTTGGAAAGGCTGCAAGAGAAAAACTGACACTTAACCACTTCAGTGCCAAGAGAAACAAAACCCATTTAAATGTAGAGAGCCAGATGAGAAGCTCCAGTCCAAAAGCTGCCAATGGTCTCTACATACAGAGAGATGAATGTGACAATGACATGACATAGTTATGGGCCTGTAATGCCGCACAAAATCATGTGAACATAGCCTCATAGATTATTCACAACACTGAAATATGGTTCGGCACTGGTTTGATATATTCAGTACTATAACACAGGCTAGATTGCATCATGTGAGCATACCAACAGTTACACTCCCCCACAGGATGTTGTAGGCACCACCTCCATGACCACATTTTTGGGCAGTTTTACCAAGTAAGCCCTTTCGTAGCCTGGTTAGCAGGACGGACTCATCAAAATCTGGATGGCTGGCATATGTTGGAAAGCCATCTGAGTTGAAGGTATTGCACTTATTTTTCTTTAGGAATGTCCCCTATAAATACCCTTTTCATTCAAAATCTTGCAGGAGTCTTCTGCAGGGCAGCACCCTAACAGCATGATGTTCCAGCACTGTGCTTCATGGTCCATAGGATTTTTTTCTTACAACGTGGAATTTTACACTAAACACATGCATTTGAGTCCTTAAGTATTTGGACAGTGTCAAAATGTTCTTAAAGTCACCTTTGTGTAGTAAGCATGGAGCTCATGTAAAGTGTGAAGCTTCACATGAGAGCACTTGTCTGCGAGGAGAGACCACATATATGAGCTCCTTGTGAGGATATATGAACGACCCTTACAATTAAAAGTGAATCTCTCCACTCTATATATACAGTGTGTCCACCCATATCCTGTCCACCGCCATTAACTTGAGAACGGCGGCAGCTATAGGAAAAGAAGTGGTGCCTAGGTATAGTAAAGTAGCCATGCGCTACGCAATGAAACCACCTATAGCGCCACCTGGTGGAAAACAATGGAGTTAGCATTTTTATCTCGAAAAGGGAACGATATAGAGAAAAAAAACTGAATTAAAAGATTGTAGGGCATCATCAATTCAATACGAATCGACACCTTGCATACAGAAATGCTATGATTAGAACGTGTAAAACTCACAAGGCTGCGGACGTGAAGCAATACCTCATGGAGCCCTTCCTACAAGTCATTGGGTATGGTGGCTGCATGGAGTGGCCTCCACGCTCACCTGACCTGACCCCATTGGACTTCTTTCTGTGAGGTCACATCAAACAGCAGTTGTATACGACCCCTCCACCAACATTGCAGGACCTACGACGACGTATTACAGATGCTTGTGCAAACATGTCACCTACCATATTGCACAACATGCAGCAAGATACAGTATGCTATCCAGAGTCCAGACGTGCATTGCAGCTGACGATGGCCACTTTGAGCATCAAAGTTAAATGAGCGCCATATGCGTGACCAGCATTCAATGTTTTGGGAGGGGGGGGGGTCATGGGTTTCATATTATAGCATTTCTGTATACAAGGTGTCGATTTGAATTGAATTGATGATGCCCTACAATTTTTTAATTCACTTTTTTTTTCTCTATCTCTTTCCGTTTTCGAGATAAAAATGCTAGCTCTGTTGTTTTCCACGAGGTGGCGCTATGGCTCCTTTACTATACCTAGACAAAACTTCTTTTCCTATAGCTGCCGCCGTTCTCAAGTTAATAGCAGTGGACACACTGTATAGTTTACATAATTTACATAGATTCGCCATTATTACGAACATGGAAATAAAAGTGGCAAATGGTTAGCTAGGGCCTTATTAGTACAAAGAACAAATGCTTATGTTCTCTTCATGTTAGATCAATTGCAGAGACACAAACATTTGCTGTCTAATATCGCTGACACGTTTAAAACTTTCTATTCTTCCTTACAGTCTGTAGACGCAGTCAATCTCAAAACGAGAAGAAACTTTAAATTACCACATTCAGTCGTATATAATAGTCTGGTCTACCTATTCTGTCACAGGCTGATGCGGGAGCCCTTGAGTAGCCTTCACTGAAGGGGGTATAAGGGAAGCCAATAAAGGCTATGTGCACACGTTGCTTTTTTTTCAGCGCGGAAAAAAACGCACCCTCTGGCAGAGGGGAGAATTGTAAACAATGCTTTTTGAGAAAAAGGCATCGAAAACGCATGCGTTTTTCATGCGGTTTTCATGCGTTTTTTTTAGGTGCGTTTTTTAAGACTTGTCAGTGTTAATAAAGTTGGTTGAACACAGACCTTTGGGAAAAAAAAACCTGTGATGTCATTTCCTTCTCCACATTCTGTTTGGATAAATGGGAGGGCTTGGAATGGAAGGAGCACCATTTGAATTTTGGAAAAGTTGAAATAAACTTCGCGCACCACGTCACATTAGCAGAGCCCCTTGGGTACCTATACGTCAGAAAACCCCCACAAGTGACCCCATTTTGGAATCTGCACCCCTCAAGGATTTTATTCAGGAGTATATTAAGCATTTTGAATCCACAGCTACTTCACCCAAAATGTTGCTGTAGCAACAATATTCTCACTTTTAGGCCCGTTTCACACGTCAGTGAAAAACACTGACGTTTTTCACTGGCGTGTAAAACACGCACATGTCCCTCCGTGTGCCGTGAATCACGGCACACATGGGTTGTCTAAGTGCAATCCGGGCTCCGTTCTCCGTGGCCCGTGATTGCACTTAGAGATTAACTCACCTGTGCCCGCTCCCGCTCTCCATGGTGCTGATCGCTCCCGCGGTGCAGCATCTGGCTGGCGCTGACCCCCGCAGCAGCTGCTTCCGGGTCGGCTGTGTCGCACATCATGAATATGCGCGACAATAATGTGCCGGCTCAGAAGCAGCAGGGAGAACGGGCTGCAGAGGACATCGCTGGACGCCGGGTGAGTTAAAATGATTTTTATTTTAAAAGCACGTTTTTTTCTGGCACGTGTTTCACGGACCACACCACTGCGTGGTCCGTGGAACATCAGTGATGCCAGAAAAAAATTTACATGTCTCCGTGCGGCAATCACGCACACGCGGGTACGCCGCACGGAGACACGTGCAGTGAAAAATCACTGATGTATGAGCAGACCCATTCATTATAATGGGTCTGCGTATGTCAGTGATTCTGGTATGTTTAAAAAAAAGCACAAACGTACCAGAATCACTGACGTGTGAAAGAGGCCTAAGGCTATGTGGCCATGATCCAGCGACACGGCGTCTAGTACACAGTGTCAGCCTTCCTGCAGAGATGTGAGTGTTGTCCACGGGAGAACGCAGCTGCCCATGCCCATGATTTGGCTTCAGGCTGCTGTGGACTTTAGCTCTATGCTACCTGCAGAGAACACTCTCGTCTCCGCAGCATAAATTGACATGCTGAGGCTCGGGAAGCTGTGCCACCGGTCAGTTTATGCTGCGGAGAAGAGAACCACAGTGGGCACGAGGTCTCCAAAAATCCTTCCACTATGCTTCTACTGCACAACGCACCGTTATGGACGCAGGGAAAACACTCAGCGCCCATAACACTGCAAACCCTGATTGTGGGCACACAACCTTAAAAGCATCAATGGATGAATGGATGTCAACTATATATAACATCCCACCCCCGCCTGCATATTCTAAGCTGGCACCTTTAGTACCTTTCATGTGGCACTAAATGGTGCCTAGCTTAGTATTTATCCAATAAAAAAAAAAAAAACAATGAAAAAAATGGCGTGGGGTCCCCCCTATTTTTGATAGCCAGTCAGGGTAAAGCAGACAGCTGTAGCCTGCAAACCACAGCTGGCAGCTTCATCTTGGCTGGTGATCAATTTGGAGGGCTCCCCAGGCTTTTTTTTTTTATTTATAAATAAAGAATTAAAAAAAAAATAACGTGGGGTCCCCCCAAATTAGATCACCAGCCAAGGTGAAGCTGACAGCTGGGGTCTGGTATTCTCAGGGTGGGAAGAGCCATGGTTATTGGACTCTTCCCAGCCTAAAAATAGCAGGCCGCAGCCGCCCCAGAAGTGGCGCATCCATTAGATGCGCCAATCCTGGCGCTTCGCCCCAACTCATCCCGCGCCCTGGTGCGTTGGCAAACGGGGTAATAAATGGGGTTGATACCAGATGTGTAATGTCACCTGGCATCAAGCCCAGCAATTAGTGATGTCATGGCGTCTATTAGATACCCGACATAACTAATTGACAGTAAACAAAAGCAAAAAAAAATGACAAAAATTTTTTTATTAGAAAAAACACTCCCCAAATCATTCCCTTGTTCTCCAATTTAATCAAAAAATTTGAAATAAATGGGTCCGCAGAAATCCATATGGACATCCCACGTCGCCTCTGGACCTTCTAGAATATGGGGGCACGTTCAGGGAACGTATCCCCCATTTTCTAGGAGGGCAGACCCTCCATTTGAGGAGAGTGGGTGCCAAAAATCTGCACCCACTCTCCCCGGGTCACAGCTGCAGAGTGCCGAGCAGCCAGCACAGCTCTCTGAACACAGTGCTGGCTGTCAGCTGCTCGGCACATGTGACCGGCCAGCATGCACTGTGAAGGAGGAGGGGGCCGCGGGGGATCAGCGCTGCGACCGGACAGGTAAGGGGGAATACCGGGGGAATAGGGGGTGACCGGGCAGGGCCTGGGGGGCATTTTTCTGTCGCATGTGTTATTGCACATGCGACAGAAATCATAGGAGCAGGGCGGCCGGTGCGCTACTGTGCGCGCGGCCATGTTGGATTTTCGGGAGGGGGGTCGGGGGTCGGGGCGGGCACTTTGGAGACACCGGGGGCTTTCCTGGACTTTGCCAGGAAGTGAGGTCAACAGGAAACCTCTTGACCTCACTTCCAGGTAAATGCCTGCGTTCTGGCATGCCGACAAAGGCCGCGGACCGCAACAAAAAAGCAGCTCACTGCGGTGTAGCTGCGTTCTGACCCGCATCATTGATTCAATGGGGGAGAGAACGCAGCTACACCGCACAAAAGAAGTGACATGCTGCTTTTCTTTCCGCAACGATTTTTGGCATCCAAAACGCTGCGTTTAGAAACGCAGCGTGTGCACTGATTTTTCGGCTTTCTCATACACTTTGCTGGGAAAGCTGAAAACATGCAATTTGCCACTGAAACGCTGCGGTTCTAAACGCAGCGTTTCCGCGGTAAAAAACGCAACGTGTGCACACAGCCAAAGAGTCCAAACGAGGGAAAGCTCCTGGTACAGATGGCATTTCCTTACTCTACTATAGTTACGTCTGTCTGAGGCCACATCCTCGAAATGGCTACCTCGAACAAACTTGGCACAAGCCACTCCTTTTGGCAGAATCCAGACAAACCCTGATACCCTTTAATCCCTATGCACGTATCTGGATTAACAACGTCCAGTCCAGTGGATATCTACCTTCGGAAGGACTGCTGTCCGGAGGTGTGAACCAGAGGCAGAAATGGTATCCAAGCAGGTCAAAACCACGAGAGCAGCTAGGTGCAAAATCAATATACCTGAGGAAGATATTTGTTTGTTGAAACGCTTTGTTTGTTCTTGTAAAAATAATACAAAATTGTACAGGAAATAACAGCCTGTATGATCAAATTGTTTGGGAGCACACACAGCCTGGAGGATTTGACATTAATAGGGCTTTACATAAATCAAAACACTGTCCCCATTGGGGCTCACAATGTAAATTCCCTACCAGTATGTCTTTGGAGTGTGGGAAGAAACCAGAGAACCCGGAAGAAACCCATACAACCATGGGGAGAACATACAAACTCCTTGCAGATGTTGTCCTTGGTGGGAATTGAACCCAGGAACTTAGTGCTGCAATACTGCAGTGCTAACCACTGAGCCACCCTGTGGATGTTCTGGCAGCCAATCAGGGCACAGAAACATCCACAATGTTAAGACACAAAGACTTGTGTCATTGGTTGCTTAAGTCACATGTCCCTCTGCATATAAGAAGCAGACATGCTGTGTCGGTGCCATTTTGAGACTGCTACAGATTTGGGAGGATGCTGCTGCAGCATATATATCACTGCAGATAAATACAAATTCATAACTCTGTGCTCCTGGCACCAATAGACATTTCAGCATCTAAACACTGCTTGCCAATTCTGTGGTCCTGTCAGCAATTGAAATATCAGCATCTAAATTCTGATAGCTAAAACTGTGGTCCTGCAGCCTGCCACAAATAGACATTTCAGCATATAGTGATTGCTAATTCTGTGGTCGTACCACACTATCTCAGCAAATACTAATTGTTAATTTAGTGACAGGTGTGGGCCTAGAGTTGTGAAACATCTGGTCAAAAGAGGGGAAGGGTACTGTCACGCCGCCGACGGAGATGGTGCTGCAGCAAGCTGAAGTGGACCCACTAAATCACACAGAAACCCTAGGCCTAACCTTTTGTGGGATAAGGACCAGGACTGTGGCAGCTGACCCCAGGTAAGGGAAAACATAGGAGCAGACAGGGCTGAGTCTTAAGTGTAGACAGGGACCAAGAGTGTAGCAGAGGCAGATGGGTCGGCTGGAACAGAAAAGCAGAGTCACTGGCAAGTCCAGAACCACGAGGCAGATGACATGGCCAGGATGGACAGGGAGAGACACAAACAAGGCTGAAACCACTGGGATAGCGAAGGCTGGAGACATGGCTGGGTTGGACAGGCACACTCACTTGGGTGGCGAAGGCCACCTGGGTAGCTGAGGCTGGAGGCATGATCTGATAGGACAGGCAGGGACATTAGCACCGGTAGGACAGAACCGACAGATAGGGGAAACCAACAGGACTGGATGGACAGAACAGACAAGGGGACCTGACAACTAGCTGGCTAGAGCAATGGACTCTAATAGCTAAACTAGGGTGTTCATCAGGACCCTCTCCTAGTGGGAGAGTGCCCTAAATCCCCAGTGCCTCCCAGTGATAGGCTAAGAGGCACTTCCAAGGAATGGCGCGTTGGCCCTTTAAGATAAGGGCAGCGGCGCACGCCCTAGGAGCGCTGCTGGAGTGCCGCATGCACAGGCCCCAGGAGGCGGGAGGAGGAGAAACCCACATAGGGGAGAGCAGGGACGCCGGGCAGCATGGAAGGAGCTGGCTGTTGCAGTGACAGTGCGTAAGAGGTGCATCAGTGAGAGGTGTAGGCCTGTTGCTCTGAGACCCCTGCCACTACAGTCAACACACAAGGACACCCAAATTGGAGTCTCCACATTATAAAAAATTATGGGCAGACACCAGTACAGTGGCATCAATTGCCCAAAAGTACAAATTGTATAATGGCATAGCATGGATGCATGGGACAGGGCCTAGAACAAAGCCTGACCCAGAATTTCTAGCTTAAACATTGATCAGTAGGAAGTAGATTCACTCATCTTTAGTCATAACATACTGCACCAGGACTCATCGCTGCTGCCACAATTGCTGCAACATTTGCAGAGTGGAATTTTACTGTGTCAGCACACCACATATCAAGCTGTTAACCAGTAGGCCGAAAGACCTCTGTAGTGATGCAAGTCAATGAGCTGCGGATCGTGAACAGCTGAAGTGAGCACACAGTGACCATGCCTTTTGCAGCAGTGCATACAGGCTAGGATAATGGCCTTGAAACTGCTGTGCAACCAAGTTGAGGACATCTGCGGTTGCACCAGCCTAGGGCCGCCACCAGGTTCTCACCATTATGGCACACGGCTTTCCTTGGCTCAAAGTTCACTTGAGACAGTCATTGCTCAAACTTGGCCTGGATAGCTGTCCACAAGTCTGCAGCTGTGTGACTGCATGCTCTAATGAATTTTAATTTTCAACACTGCCTGATTGCATTGAGCCCTGGCAGCGCAGTACGAAGGTGGGGGGATTCACTCTGCACTGTTAGAATGCATGTCCCATTAAGGGAGAGGTTGAGTGCCCAGGTGGATGCCCTAGAGCAGTCATGGCGAACCTTTTGAGTGCCCAAACTGTAGCCCTAAACCAAATTTTTTATCCGAAGTGCCAACCAATCCTATTATGTAAATAATTGATTTTAACCTTACCTTTGCAGTGTTCTCTTATCCTCAGCCTCATCACCCTCATACATGCTTGCCACACATTGAAGTTGAGCCACTGCCACTACCCTTTCCAGACACAGCAGTTGGATTGATCTTTCTGGAAAAAATTGCAGCATATTAGACAGAGATTTTAGCATGGAATGCAATCAGATGTCACCCCGTAATCCACCTCTACATTTCAAAGTCTGAGCATATTGAAATCCCATAAAGACGTACGAGTTGCTCCCCTCCCCCTTCATTGTGTAGTTATATCCCCCCTTCCTGGGCCACTTAATGGTAAGCATGTCGTGTCCCCCCGTCCTGATATATATATTTCCTACATTCTGGCATATTTGTCCCCATTATGGCCCCATCCTGGTAAATGTACCCCTTCCTTGTAAATCTTCCTCATCCCAGCATATTCCCCATCCTGGTAAATATTCCTCATCCTGGTAAATGTTCCCCCATCCCAGCATGTATCTCATCCAGGTAAATGTACCCCATTCCTAGTAAATGCTCCCCCATCCTGGTAAATGTTCCCCAATCCTGGTAAATGTACCCCATCAAGGTAATTGTACACCCATCCAGGTAAATATACCCCCATCCTGGTAAATGTCCCCCTTCCTGGCATGTTCCCCTTCCTGGTAAATGTTCCCCATCCCAACACGTTCCTCCATCCTGGTAAATGTACCCCATCCTGACATGTTCCCCGATCCTGGCATGTATATTTTCCCCATCCTGGCATGCATGTTTCCCCATCCTGGTATGTAGGTTTCCCCCATCCTGGCATGCATGTTTCCCCCTTCCTGGCATGCATGTTTCCCCATCCTTGCATACCTGTTTACCCATCTTGGCATGTATGTTTCCTCCATCCTGGCATGTATGTTTCCCCATCCTTGCATACCTGTTTCCCCATCCTGGCATGTATGTTTCCTCCATCCTGGCATGTATGTTTTCCCCCATCTTGGCATGTATGTTTCCCCCCATCCTGGCATGCATGTTTCCCCATCCTGACATACATGCTTCCCCATTCTGACATGTATGATCCCCCATCCTGGCATGTTTGTTTCCCCATCCGCTCCAACACAACTTTGAACTGCCGGCGTGACCGCACCAGCAGTTCAAAGCAGCAGGCCAGGATGATGTGACAGCGCTCGTGCTGGCAGAAAGGGCTATGCGTGCCCCAGATGGCACTCGTGCCAAAGGTTCACCATCACTGCCCCTAGAGGGAGAGGAGGAGGCAGCAGCAGTGGAGGAAGTGGTAGATAAAGAGGTTTGTCTGCAAGCCTTGGGGATTTCAAGACTTGAAGAGCAGCCCATTCCCTGCCTGCCCCCACAGCCATCAGAGTCACCTAGTGCCCAGTTAGCGAGATGTAACGCCCCTGGTCATGCTTGTTCATCCAGGTGTCAGTGGAGAAATGCATCTTGTCCGACACAGAGTTTTTCAAGGAACCTTTTAACTGCCGAATCCAAGCGACACTACTCTGTCCTCCTCCTCCTCCTGGACCATTCCCTCCTACTACCGATTCTTTCATCTCTTGGTATCACAGACTTGGCCATATCTTGGATCTCTTCATACCTAACAGACCGAACAATCAGCATCTCCCACTCACACACCACCATCTCGCCCTCTGTCGGTGTCCCCCAAAGTTCTGTTCTTGAACCCCTCCTCTTTTCCATCTACACCATCAGCCTGGCTCAGCTCAGAGTTCTATAACTTTCAATATCATCTCTATGCTGATGATATGCAGATCTCCCTCTCTGGACCCAATATCACCTCCTTACTAATCAGAATCCCACAATGGTTGTCTGCTGTTTCATCCTTTTGTTTCTGCTCGATTTTTAAAACTTAAATTGGACAAAACAGAATTCATCATCTTTCCCCCATATGACTCAACCACCCCAACAGATCTATCCATCAGAGTCAATGGCTGCTCACTCTCCCCAGTCCTACAAGCTTGCTGCCTGGGGGTAATCCTCGAGTCTGCTCTCCTTGAAGCCACAGATCCAAGCCATTTTCATCTCCTGTCAACTCAAAGTCAAAAGTATTTCCCAGTTCCATACAATCCTTAACCAAGATTCTACAAAAACAATAGTGTATGCCCTCATCATTTGCTGTTCCATTAGAAGATCCATAATTTTGGGTAAGATATAATGTTATGTCTGTCTGAGCTCACTTGCTCAAAACTGCTACCTTGGACAGACTTGGCACAAGCCACTACATTTGAAAGAATCCAGAGAAATCCCAATACTCTACAACCCCAGGGATCTGGATTTACAACAAGGTCCAGTGGATTGCTACCTACAGAAGGGTTCAGTGTTGTGAACCAGAGGCAGGAATGGTCACCAAGCAGGGTCAAAACCAAGAGGGCAGCTAGGTACAAAATTTTCAGTCAGGTGAAGCATATAAGGAGCGGAGGTCAAACAGGAAACCACCAATACTGAGCAGAAACCAATCACCGAGTTATTCAGGAAAGTACAAGCTATATCTGGCAGCTCCTAGCAGTAAGTTTTTGTAGGGTGAGGTGCCTTCTAATAGGCTGAATGCAGGGCCTAACTACTGCAGCTGGACAGCACACATATCCATTCTGTCAGACTGGGAAATACTGCAGGTCCCAGCCACTGTAACCTTAGTGAATGCACAGAAACCTGCCCTGTCCAGAGCTTCTGGCTCTGACATCATCTCCAATACCATCACTGCCCAGAGAGTGAATACGGCGATGTTTGATGAGAAAAGCAGATGTTGCAGGAGCAGGCACTGGTGGAGTGTGACAACTATAGACAGTTCTTCGAGTCCTGCTCCCCTCATCTGCTGTCAAATTTCAATGCGATTTCCAAGGGCTTGTCCTTTTGGAGGGATTCCTTACGAGCTTATATATCAGTTATCCATGAAGAAGTGAAAGATCCATCACAATGTACAAGTTATAGACCTCTCTCACTCCTTAACATGGATACTAAATTGTTTGTGAAAATGATTAGATCCAGATCATTCCCTTTGATAACTTACATTATGCATCCTGATCAAGTGGGATACATGAAAGTGAGGGAAGCTAGGAGTAACACCACCAAAAGCATTGAATCTTATACATAGGGCCAGAATAAAGTCCCAGCCCCTTATGTTCCTACCTATTGACGCAGAAAAGACCTTCGATAGAGTTAATTGGTCTTTCATGAACGAGACACCATGGCTTAGGTATAAAGTCTTACAAGCTAGGTTGGATTTTCACCTTATACACAAAGTCAACCGCAAGGGTAAGGGTAGATGGAGTTCTATCATAGGAATGTCATTTATAATGGTACATACAGGGGGTGCCCACTATCGCCTTTGATTTTTTTTAAACTTAAAATGGAGCCTTTCCTTAGGAAGATTTGGTCTAACACGAACATTATGGGCCGTTGTATTTGTGGGTCTCCCCATAAGCTTGTGGCCTATGCATATGACCTGCTTTTTCTTCATCCCCAACCAATCGCTCTGCCAAACCTGATGGCAGAATTCCACTTATACAATGGCCTATTCAAATTCAAAATCAACTTCTCCAAATCAGAAGCCCTGAATGCGAACATACCTTCATTTATTTGTCAAACTTGTATGCCGCTACTCTCCAAAGACTCAGAGCGACTCACAACATATAAATGCAAAGTACAAAGTTTATTCCCTATCTGTATGTAGTACCCGGAGAGAACATATAAACTCCTTGCAGATGTTGTCCTTGGTGGGAATTGAGCCCAGGCCCCCAGCGCGAAGGCTGCAGTGCTAACCAGTGAGCCACCGTGCTGCCCTTGAAAAGCACCTTTAGTTTTAAGTGGTCTAATATAGCTTTAAAATATTTGGGGATCCTATTACAAAGAGACATAAAATTGTCATACTCACTTAACCTCCTTAAACTACTACAAATCGATGCAGGAGAACTGATCATGATGGCCAAAGAATGCTTTTACATGGATTGATAGAAGAGCGAACATTCTTCCTCTGATCCTATATATTATACAAACTCAACTCTCTTTTGATGTCCCATCATTCTTCAGGAACTGCCATCTTTTCAAACCCATGTTCATATGGTCTGGCAAACCCCCCCCCGTATTAGAAGAGCCATATTGTATTGTCTTAAATCCTCAGTGGGTATAGCCTTGCCCGATATCAGACCTTATCTAGCCTCCCATCTTTCTAAAGTCCTAGACTAGAGTTGGAATCTTACCGGAGAAGCTTGGTTGGGATTGAGCAAAGCTTTACAAATATCTCTCTCATAATGACTCCCTGGTTGGACCCATCTCTTGTCAATCTGCTTAAAACACATCCCAAGATTGGGGCTACTCGTGCCTCCTGTAAGCTTCCCATAGTACATGCTCATATTATACTGCAATACTCCTTTATGTAACTCATTTTGAGTAATCCGCTTTTCCCCCTAGGCCTAGATGATGTCTTTTGAACCAGACTTAACAGTGGCTACTTCAGAATTTGATATTTGGGAACTGGGCATATCTGGACTTCAAAAGATTATCTCCTTGGCATCTTTTCTTCTTCCCGTCCGGGATCATGGAGTGCGTGTCAGTGGTCTAATTTTTTTCTATTCACTCCCTTGTAGACCCTTTCATAATAATGACAAAATTACTTTCGAAACAGCATGCTTGAGTGCAGGACCTCTAAGACAGACTCTGTCCTTCTCATATTCCTTGCTGCCTGACCCTCCAGACCAACCATCCAGTTTCAAATACAATGGAAGGGTGGACTTAGGCATTTCTTTATCAAAGGACCAATGAAAGCAAATTTTCACTTTAAGGCGGGCTTTGCACGTTGCGACATCGCAAGCCAATGCTGCGATGTCGCACGCGATAGTCCCCGCCCCAGGTACGATATCTTGTGATAGCTGGCGTAGAGATAATTTTCGCTACGCCAGCTTCACATGCACTCACCTGCCCTGCGACCGTCACTCTGGCCGGCGACCCGCCTCCTTCCTAAGGGGGCGGGTCGTGCGGCGTCATAGCGACGTCACACGGCAGGCGGCCAATAGCGGCGGAGGGGCGGAGATGAGCAGGATGTAAACATCCCGCCCACCTCCTTCCTTCCGTAGAGCCGCCGGCGGCAGGTAAGGTGATGTTCCTCGCTCATGCGGCTTCATACACAGCGATGTGTGCTGCTGCAGGAACGAGGAACTACATCGTACCTGTCGCAGCAGCGTAATTATGAAAAAGTCGGAGCCTGCACCGATGATACGATAACGACGCTTTTGCGCTCGTTAATCGTATCATCTAGGATTTACACACAACGATGTCAAAAGTGACGCCGGATGTGCGTCACTTTCGATTTGACCCCACCGACATTGCACGTGCGATGTTGCAACGTGCAAAGCCGCCCTAACACATAAAGCATCAATTTGCTCTCGTTTTCATGAGGCCAGTTATGAACTGCTATCTCGGTGGTAGTGTCCCAATTTGCCTACACGATATTTTCCCTGAAGCCAAACCCAAGTAGTGGAGATGAGGAAGGTGATCTACTATATATATATTTTTTTTTTTTTTTTTAATTGTGCAGGCTCCTTCCTTCTTTTTGTTAAAAAGTGAAACCAGTGATAGGTTGGATCACAGATCTCCTGGATCTGCATCACTTATCCATTCCATAAAAAATACTGTATTATAGGCATTCTACAGTGTGTCCACCCATATCTTGTCCACCGACATTTACTTGAGAACAGTAGCAGTGACTCCTCCACCAACATTGCAGGACCTACAAAGACGTATCACAGATGCTTGTGCAAATGTGTCACCTACCATATTGCACAACGTGCAGCAAGATACAGTATGCTGTCCAGAGTCCAGATGTGCATTGCAGCTGACAGTGGCTACTTTGAGAATCAAACTTAAATGAGCGCCATATGCGTGACCAGCATTCAATGTTTTGGGGAGGTCATGGGTTTCATATCATAGCATTTCTGTATGCAAGGTGTCGATTTGTATTGAATTGATGATGCCCTACAATTATGTAATTTACTTTTTTGCTCAATCTCGTTTCGTTTTCGAGATAAAAATGCTAACTCCGTTGTTTTCCAGCAGGTGATGCTATAGGTGGTTTCATTGTGTAGCGCATGGCTACTTTACTGGTATACCTAGACACCACTTCTATGCCTATAGCTCCCACGATTCTCAAATTAATGGCGGTGGACAGGATATGGGTGGACACACTGTATATTGAGGTGCTTAATTGTTCGTTTGTTGCTTGTTCAACCATCAATCAACTTCTATTGGATCTATAGCAAATGTATAGTTGTGTGATCATAAGAAATCCAGCACATCCACGAATGGAAGACTCATCTAGTTAGATGACCGCCGGACCGCACCTCCATGACTAGCAGAACCAGCTTACCATATGATTAGAAATGACTTCAGTGAAAGGACTCGCATACCGTACAACAGCTTCTGTTAATACTTTATTAGTGTTACCAGTATTCCAGCTTCTCAGTTAAACAAAAACAATGAAAAACAAATGTTCCTTTCAACCCAATAAAATAGCTGTAACATTCTGTTTTGCCCTTTGCTCAAGAGAAGAAAAACAAAAAAGTCAAAGAAAAAAGGTGAAAATAGCATTCATAAAACAATTCACAAAACAATTACTGTACATGATATGCACAATTCATATTAAAAGTTATAGTCATGACATATGCAATATAAATATTTGCCAAGGACAGTAGGACACACTGTAAGAGAACCTGGAGTGACAACCAAGACTTATAAAACAAGTCCTTAACGTGTACCCATAAATCTATACTTTGTGGCGGCACATAATTGTATCTGGGAGTCATGAGAATTCAGCCTATTAGTCCACTAAGAACTAGGGGCCCATCATAGTATCCTCTGCTTCACCCTGGCGCAGCCCAGAAATGGCAGGTAGATGGTACACAAGTAAAAGAACTGGGCAGTAACAAAAAGGAATGTATCTCCTAACATAACGGAATCTATTACACTCAAACATGATTATGTTTTGCAGTCATTTCCCGCACCAAAGCAGCAGTTTTCAGGTAGAAACCTATGTAACACACCCTATTATTTCTGAATAATCATCAAGTGATTGGTAAAATAATCCTTATGATATGTAATTCAGGAGAGTTTAGACAGCCCCCTGCAACTGTGCGGAGTCATCAAAGGTGTGAGAAAATGAACCAAGTGCTGTTCCCACAGAGACTTGAAAAAAAGTCAAGGTAAATGGGGCCGCAATACCAAATCCAGCCAATAAACAAGTGTGGCGCTGTCTGTAGAAAAGTGTATTTTATATAACTCCTTCACATTTAATTTTTCCCTACATCAAACCAGTGTAGGTCAAGAAATATGCAAATATATGTAAATTAGAGACAAGAGTAGCTAGTCTACAACTTGATTAATTAGGATGAAAAACATAGGCAGTACATTATCAGGATGCAAAAAAAATAAAAAAATTAAAAATTAAGGCAACCTGTAAATACTCCTGATGCATTCATTTTAGTTTCTGAAGTCTTTCTTAAAGGGGTTGTCATCTTCTTAAATGGGTAAAAACAAGCAACTTATCACTTATTAAAAATCTCTGCCCATTGCCTAGATTTCTGGCCGCGTCTGCAGTCTATGACAGGTGGTCAGTTTACTAGGCAATAAGCATGTGCTTGCAAGCTGTTTGTTATACAGCTTGCAAGCGCGGCTTTAGGTCAGTGGAACCGGACAGTTGGCAAACTACCTGTGCTTGCAGCATGGGAGAGATCACGCAGGTCAGCGGTGTGACTACACCCTTTGTACAAGCTATCACTCGAGGAGTGCACTGCCCCCGGCAAGCTGTAAGACAGGAGGCGGGGGAGCAGTGTGCTCCTGACCAGGAGGTTACAGCCCCTTTGAAACTCTATTTTGTACCATTCCTCTGTTATTAATTTTCGAAAAGAGAAAAACAGCTGGGTGTTACCATTCCTCGTCAATGGGGCGTCTCAACACACTCTAGCGTTGACCATGTTAGCGCTGATTGTACAGATTGTGTAGGCACACACCTGACAGACGGGGGAAATAATAGCAAACTTTTGTTAATTTATTTGTATACCTCCAGGAAAATAGAGAACTCCGATTTAAGAAAAAAGCCTTCTGAATGGTTGTTTTACTGGAAATTTAAGTGTTAATGACCCAAAATATTATTTTTAAGACTAAAACAAACAAAAAAAGCCCTATATTAAGCCAATTTCTTTGGTATTTTAAAGACACACACACGAACACATACACACGTCCCAAAATACAAGACATTTTTCAACAATTCCTCCCCATGTTTTTGCTACCACTGCTGGGGAACCCCACTTTTTTTTTTTTCTTAGAGAACCTGTCACTTTCCATAAATATGTTTTTTTTTATTTACCTGGTGTAAATCTCACTGTTCTTCCAAGTAATGTTTTTTTTTTCATTCCAATGCCTTTTAGTTCCTGAGAACAGCCCCCTGCATGTAAATTTAGACTATTGGGTGTGGTCCTGAAGAAGACTCCCATACAGAAGGGCCACACCCACTTGACTAATGGAGTGGTGCAGGTAGAGGAACTGAGAGGTGCAGGAATAAAATTACACCAAGCAGAAGAACATTATATATTTACAGCAAGTGACAAGTCTTCTTGTAATTTTATTAAAAAGGTTTTTCAGCATATCAATAAGAGAAAAAACAGCTGTAACGAGCAGTAAAAGTAGGGTAGAGATACAATGCGTAGCCATTACCTCTGGTAATCACATATGTAAGATTTGTAGATAAATGCAGTGTTGAATACAAATTAGATATGAATATGAAATACTGGGAATGGCAGCAAATTTATCTAAAGGGACTCTGTTTGAACAGTCATTCTGCACAGACAAAGTGCAGGCGCTTGGTGCATCATGGCTCGGCTTAACATTTAGGCGCCTCTTCCCACAAGCTTGTTTTCAATTTATCCCCCCCTTTTTCATTTTTTTTATTGACAGCTCTGGCTTCATAGAGCCAGAGAAAGTTGGAAACAGAGGGAAAACAAGCAGGTGGGAAGGTGCACCCAAAAGACTAGCCCCGCCCTGATGCACCAAGCGCCTCTACTTGGATTGAACAGTCATTCTGTGCTGACGGAGTCCTTTAAGTATCTCCGATAATGCTCTGCACATAAACCGTTATGAGGGGACCCAGACAGCTTCAGAGTGGAAATGGTAAGGAATTGTAAAATGAAAGCTAGCCACACACATGCACACTCGGCTGTGCATACATCTGTTCTTAATGAGGAAAGAGGAGTAAGCTACCGCCAAACATCTCCGGAAACAACGTTTTTTTTGCTAGAGTGAGCAATAGGCCTGTGTTTAGTTTCAAAATAGGTCACAAGCAGGGAGAGATCTGTCTCTCAAGGAGAGCGGGCATCAGGGATCCGCCTGACGCATCTTCCAAGCAAATTGGTCACAGAGGGCTTTTAAAGTAGGTTTTGCTCTGAAACGCGGCAGCAGATCAGAGTCAAAACATACCTGGCTGAAATCATACTGCCGGTATCTGATACATGCGGCCTGTGCATCGGGCGGCAACATGTATCAGCTGTCAGGATCCCTTTAAGATCTAATTTACAAAATAATTAAAGAAGAGTTTTTCCTCTAACATTTCATTTATTTCTAGTTAGCACTCTGTATAGAAAACTAAATGAATATGAGCCCTAGGTGATGCAATAAAGGGGTCATAACATGGTATCAGAGAAGACGTTTTACAAAGTACCCAGACTTTAGTACTGGTTAGACAGCTGAAAATATTGCACATTATTAAAAAATAATAAAAAAATAAAGCTACATTTTTGTGTTTTTTAAAACCTGGTGCACAAATTACAGCATCACAAATGTTGAGGTTTATCGAACGTCACAACTCTTGAGCCAATAAGTATCTATTACTTTAATCTTGATTTTAAAAAATATTAAGGCTAAAAAAAGTGCATTTGCTTTGGACAATGGCACAATACATTTACAGCAATGATCTGAAGGCCCGACCGATGAGCCCCGACACGAGAGCGCTCCGTGTAGATACCATATCGTACAATCAATTTACAGGATTTTATGAGCATAAAATGAGGATTAAAGGCAGAACTAGATTATGATCGGCTTCACAGTCTGGTACAGCAGATATCGAGCAGCAGAGTCACAGACTAATGGCAAATACCTAATTCAAGATTAAAAAAAAGAAGAAACTGATATTTGTTTTACTTCCAACGGAACTTCTCACATATAAAATGTAGAATGACACTATACGGAATAATGTGCAATGGCCGTGTCATATACAAATAGATCAGAATGATTTCTCACCACCGCTATATATAAAAAAGGTATGATAACCGGACTAGCAACCCGGCATAGGAAATAACCGGAGGCTACTGATAATAGCCACGTGCTGCTGAGATGGGGGCTGAAGAAAGTGATAAATGATCTCTCCATTGATTTCAATAGAACCAAAAGGATTCCAGTCACAGCATGTGAGTGCAGACTGCTAATTCGTGACAGTGTGCTATATGCACAGTCATGATTGCATACTTGAGGTCACATGCAGACTAGTGTCATCCAACTTCTTTCAATACAAAAGTATTGCAAAAAGTGGGACGAATCCAGTCTGCACATGACTGCAAGCAGGAATCCACATTTATAGTGACATGATTGTCCACCTGCATGGTGAACAAGGGGAATTTGACAGTGTGCACATTGAACACTGTCACGATTTGGCAGTCTACAGACTTTTTTTCTCTTCGACCAAAACATCCCTTTAAAGGGAACCTGTAGCCTGATACATGTAGCCCAAACTGAAGGCAGCATGCATCAGCCCCTGGGTGTATGATCACAACCAAGTATCTTTAACTCTGAAACACACTTTTAATAACAGACAAAGCCAGAGCAGCGCTATTGACTAGTCATACAGGAGAGTGCCCGGTGGCTTATCCCCGCCTGCCTGCCGATTGTGACTGACAAGCCTCTGCCTATATGTGTGTATAAAGGGGATTATTCAATACCACGGCACGGTCCCTGGGAGGTATTAAAATTATGTTTTTCTCTGAAACGCCACACCGTTTCACAGTTAACAAATCCCTGCCTGTGATCATACACCCAGTGGCTCATACATGCATGTAGTAGCTGACAGGTTCCCTTTAATCTGTACATATATTTATTATTTTCATTAAAATGGAAATTGTTAGTGGAGGAGAATCTGTGTGATATCATCTAGCCAGAAGATAAAAGGATCACAAATCCCGAATTACTCTCAGATCTCAGAGCACAATATGCTTAACTGAAGGCAGTGCAAGACTACTGCGGCCCATCTCTATGGTGGAAGCAGTACTGAACAAAGGGGTCGTCTAATAAGTGTTTCTCACGCTGGCGGGCTCATGACAGGCTCTCGTGTAATACCTGCAGCAACCACTAAGAAAAAATATATAATAAACATTATTCTAGGGCAAAAGTGGCTGCATGTTGGTGTTGTGAGAACCTCGATCACTTTGAAGCTTCCATTTGAAAAGAGTTAGGCTCTGATCCATCAAAACGTTACTTTGAAAAGTTACAAAAATTTAGCGCAACTCCGAGTTGTGCTGACTTTTGATGTTTTTCTGCAAAACTAGGACAGCATAGAGGCACATCCTAAAGATAAGGTGCGCCTAAAACGTTAAGTGGCATGAGCGTCTTAGACGCATCTTGGGCCAGCACACCCAAGAGCAAAAATGTCATGTACATCACCAGTCTAAAGCTGGGGTCACACTAAACGACAGCGACGTCGCTGTTACGTCACCATTTTCTGTGACGTAGCAGCGACCTTGTAAGTCGCTGTTATGATCGCTGCTTAGCTGTCAAACACAGCAGCCGAAGCAGCGATCATAACGACACGCGTCGCTGTTCTGCAACATGTGCAGAGATCAGGGAGCCGCGCACACTGAGCGCTGGCTCCCTGCTCTCCTAGCTACAGATCACATCGGGTTAATTACACGATGTGTACTGCAGCTACATGTGCAGAGAGCAGAGAGCCGCGCACACCGCTTAGCGCTGGCTCCTTGCTCTCCTAGCTACAGATCACATCGGGTTAATTACACATTGTGTACTGCAGCTACATGTGCAGAGAGCAGGAGCCGGCGCTGGCAGCGTGAGAGCGGCGGAGGCTGGTAACAAAGGTAAATATCGGGTAACCACCTTGGTTACCCGATGTTTACCTTGGTTACAGCTTACCGCAGCTGCCAGATGCCGGCTCCTGCTCCCTGCTCGCTTCATTTCGTCGCTCTCTCGCTGTCACACACAGCGATCTGTGCGTCACAGCGGGAGAGCGACGACCAAAAAATGAAGCTGTACATTCAGCAACAAGCGGCGACCTCACAGCAGGGGCCAGGTCGTTGCTGGATGTCACACACAGCGACGGGACGTCGCTGCAACGTCACAGAAAATAGTGAAGTAGCAGCGACGTCGTTGTCGCTGTGTGTGACACCACCTTTACTGAGTTGGGTCTATAGTTTTTGCGAGTCAACCTCTTTCAAGGAGATTATCCCAAAGTGGTGAGTTATCACCTATGTAACTGGCTAATCACTTATCACACAGAACAGGGCTCTGAAGTGCTTGACTGAATGGACTGATGACCATTGCTCCGGTCATTGCTTGTGAGACCGCTAGAGATAGCAGAGCTCTGAAATCTTATTTATGATAGTCCCAAAGACAATGAATGGGGCCCTGGAGCACAAACATGGCCATTGCTCCATTCAAATGGAGCACATCAAAGTCATTGTCTTAGAATTTGAGACCAATAAATATCAGAACGTTTTTCCAATCCTGTGTCCTGTTTGGACAACCCTATTACTAACCCAGTAACAAATTTCTCTGTATCAGGACATCGTTAGTGGCTTGTATGTAGTCATCACATATACTGTATATATCCCCCTTCATATTGCCAATGTATAGAGCATGACTGCGCTCCAAGCAGGACTGAGGTAGTGTTGAGAACAAACTTGGAGAAACACTATACACTCCCCTTCACCATGGTTTTCCCTCATCCAGACCCCGATAACCACAATTTTCTTAATTTTTTCTTTTTTTAATCCATTAAACCCCCTATAAGAGTCAAATTATGTAAGTATTTTGTATAAAAAAAAAGGTGAAAAACTAAGGAATTAGATTTTCGATTTAAAAAGCAAAACTGGGGTACATCTAAAAAAAAAAAGTATATGATGTGAAACTTAAGTAAGCGGCTTTACAAGTGAAAAGTGTGATATCGGTCATCTCAATATAGAGACACAGTCTTAGATTAACAGTGCGATCGTGACCAAGATAGAAGAGACTGGCACTGCCATTGTGCTCACAAAGCGACTAGAAGACACCACCAGCAATCACTTGTTGGGTGAGTATATGCCAATATTGGGGATAACTAGACATGCAAGGAATGCACACTGGGTACACGTTTTCAGGGTTACACCTCATTCAGCTAATACGTTACACAGATTGACCCTGTTTGGGGGGTTTCTGATACGGAGTCATGATATTAACTTTAGCATGTGGCTGCCATTGCAATGTAATAATGAAGAATCGAACAGACTGATTGCATATTCAGGAAAAAAAAAAATTAAAATCAATAAAGAAAAAAAAAAAAATCAAAAACAACCTACTCCCCAAATTAATGCAGATCTGCACACATGGAGCGTAAGAAGGCTGCCGCAAAACTCTGGTGATAATATCAAAAGGTATAGGCCGCAGCCCAGTGAAGCAATATGTCCGCAGATACTGATTTCATGTATTACCCATTCTTGCCATTTGCTACATGGGAATGTATCTCCTAACCAGCGAAGCCGGGACTCATACCACCATCATTGCACTATTTCCCAGCTTTAACTCAATCCTGTTGATCCACCAGCATAGCAATGTGTTTGTGCTTGATTTTAATGTAGAAAAATACAATCTGGCACTTGTTGGACCACTGGAACGCTCTCCGATGCCGGGATCCAGATGGTACCATCATCTCTGGTCCTGGTTCTTCAGAGTGATTCAAGTGCACCAATTTAAGACAAACAGCTCCAACTGATTAATGGTTGCACAGCAGGTAGGATGAGAAGAGCTACACAGCTTATGGATGGATCGATAGTCCAGATGACACGATATGACTGGTGCGGAAACATCAGTAGCCATTTTTTGAGCCCCGGAAATTATTCCCAAACCGCTATTCAGTTATTTCTGGCTAAAACACTGCAGAGTTTCTAATGATCTGACCGGCCAGAGTGTCACCTTTTCTGTAAGGCAGGTGCATGATAAGATTGAGGTCTTTGTCTATATTTCCTCATTCGCTCTGACCTGGAGTGCAGTTTGTTAAAAAGCTCGTGGAATTTGCATTGTGAAAATAAGGTTTCCAGAAAACCCTCTAAAAAAACATAGGCAAGTCTCCTGTTCAGTTGGGTGTGCTGAAACATTTCAAAGACCCGAAGGATTCCCTTTCTAGTTGTTTCTGCCCCAATGATGTGCTTCAGTTCATCTGCGGGGGAAAGAAAAGGTTCTGTTACATCTCATAAATCACATTAAGTTAAAATATGCATAAGAAACATCAAGCGGCTGCGCACATTTACAGCAGAAAATATCAGTATTTCAGCTAGAATTAGATACATTTGTAGCAAATAATAGAATAAAAATATCAGCTATTAAATTACTTTTTCTGACCATAAAAAAAAAAAAAAATCTAAAAGAAAAAAAAGTTGCCTATTCACTTTTCCATAACCCCCAGTTGCTGTGATGACAAACAATGGCAATGACACGCATGTGGCAGTCAATTACTGAGCGATCCAACAAAGTCACCATGCATGACACATTAGTGGACAAGGACAGCGGCCGCAGTTCAATGATATGTTTTGGACCCAACGCATTAGGCTAGGTTCACACTTTCGTTGTTTTGCATCAGTCACAATCCGTCGCCTTGAGGAATTACGGTATCCTGCAAAATATTTTGCAGGAATCCTGTTTTTCCCCATAGACTTCTATTAGTGACGGATTGCGACTGATTATGCTGTGTTGCATCCGCTGCGTCGCGGTCAGTCGTTTTTTAACTGGAGCAACGCAGCATGTAACGTTTTTTGAGCAGCGCAATCCGTAGGATTTTGCTGCGCATGCTCTCGCTGGCTCCCTGCCCCCGTAACCAGGATACACATCGGGTAACCAAGCAATGCGCTTTGGTTAGTTACCCGATATTTACAGTGGTTACGTGTGCAGGGAGCCAGCGCTAAGCGGTGTATGCTGGTAACCAAGATAAATATCGGGTAACCAAGCAAAAAAGTGCTTTGCTTATACCCGATATTTACCCTGGCTGTGCACGGAGCCTGACACTTCCTCGCTCGGCTCCGCCCCCTCCCGCACTCAGCATGTACACACACACACTCACCTGTCCCCAGCCCTGCAGTCCCCGCGGCACTGACGTCCTCAGTGCCACGGCCTCGCTCGGCTCCTCCCACCTCGAACTCCGCCCCCTCGCGCTCTGCCTCCCGCACACAACGGAGTCCGACAAAGAAAATTCTGTTCTTTGTCATCCGTTGTACAGCGCATCAGTCACATGCGTCAAGCAACGCATGTGACTGATGCAAAACAACGGAAATGTGAACTTAGCCTTACTGTTAGGCTAAAGGAAAAATTGTAAAATTGTGGAATCAGGTCATGGATGGAGCTGCGGTGACTTTGAATGATCTGGACTAACGTTGGATAAACTACTGTGAACGTTATGATCCAGGAACAGCACTTTGGGAGGCCCAGCATATATTTTTAAGCTGCCAAGCAAAAAAAGGTGACCTTCTTGGACATCTGCAATTTTTTATGTACTGGCAACTGGGTATTTGTCCCATCTTTGTAGATAGGCCAACAGTTTCAAGCCATGTTTGACGTTCAGGTGTTTTGCCCTTGAGAAATCGCTAGTGCATGGGATGGAACGTCAGTGTTTGGTGTTTGGTGGACCTCGTAAACTGTGAATTGTGAATTGTAGGGAGAACAAGAGAGACAATTGCTACAGATCCTTTAAAGCCAGGAGGGAACACAACTGTCACTTCTGCTACCTTGTTTGGTCTTATCTCCTGGTTCTCCAAGAATAAACCCTCTAAAAAGGTACATTAGCATTAGTCATACATTACTGTCCATCTAAATCAATATTCATAAAAAAAATACAGGAGAGTAGAAAAAGTCCTCGCTCTACGCAGCTGTGGAGATCTAATGCTGGGAAGATCCAAGAAACATCAAGGGGGCAATGCAGTATTTTTTTTTTTAGAGCATTTCGAAGCTAACTTGCTTTGTCATCAGGAAAAAAACAGCCACAATTTTTTTCTGACGAAGAAGAGAGGCAGCTTTGAAAGATGTAGAAAAATAAAATAACACATTGCCCCTTGATGTGTCCCGGATTTTCCTGGCATTAGCTCTCCATGATAGCGCAGACCGAGCACTTTTTCTACTCTCCTGGATTCACACTGTACCTTGTTGTACATTGTGCATCTGCTGTATATGAATTCAGGCCCATTTTATGTACTGTATAACACGAGCTACGAAGTGAGCGCACTATTGGCAATCACTCCCTCGATTTTTATCGGATAAGACTATTGCGCCTCATTTTTTACAAGTAAAATATATCTTTGTACCGTGTTAGCCAGTAGAGATTTTTTTTTTTTTTTTTTTTTTTTTTACTGCACTATTCTAAGTCCTGTTGTGTATAAGTATGTGACTCTTCAGATTTTGTGTTATACCATGCCTGATGAAGAGACCTGAGTAGTCTCGAAAGCTTGCAATTATTACCATCTTTTCAGTTAGCCATTAAAAGGTATCAACCACTGAGGACTCTCTGTTCTTTTAAACAATTTTTTCATTTTTTACAGAAATTTATCCCATAAAAAAATACGTCAGTTCCACACTTGGTGTACATAAACGCGTGTCTGACATTACCTGGCATAATTTCCAGCAGCTTAGTTTTTGCAGTAACTCTGGTACGCATGCGTATACTTCTGTCTCTGCGAGGAGCCGTCTCTGCCAATATCCCATTAGGCCAAAACGAGTCCCTGCAATCAATGCTTCAATTAGTTACATCTCCAAGTTTATCTTTCTAAAAATATTTGCACTACGCAAAGTAAGAAAAACATTATGTAAGACGCATGGAATATCTGTTTAATTCTAAGGTTTTAACACCATAAGTGAAATATAATAGAAGAATAAATTTGCCATAATATAATAATATATTGGATGCCATTTCTGTAATATGCAAATACCTTACTAATTAGTAAATTGCTCTTATCACAAATATACAGAATTATATAGCTTTAGGCCTGGCTTACCTGAATTGCTTGACATAATCTGCTACTTGATCGGGTGATGTCATGGACTCCACATGATCAACTATTTTTCTGGTAACCAAAACAAAAAAAAAAAAAAAGAATTTAATGGTAAAACTGTCAACATAAAGTAAGAAGGTCTTTGTCAAATGAATGACCGACAATTCTCTCTGCCGACTTCTCCCCCATCCACATTTGGCTCAGCTATGCTTGCACATGTTCTCATCAGTAGTCAGGAAGAAAGCCTTGGCCACACAACTTTTTGCAGCAACTTATCTCCCAGGAAAACAAGAGGATCAGCTGTTGAAAATCAACATGCGCAATAGACTTCAGGAAAAAAAAAATTGCAGTACCCAGTTCAGACCTCTGGTTAATTAGCACAGGATGCCGTAAATTCCAGTTAAAGGGAATCTGTCACCAGGATTTTGCAATGTAAGCTGAGGACAGCAGGCTGCAAGAGTTAAAAAAGTAAAACCATCTGTGTTTTTCTTATCTGTGAGTAAGCTATTGTTTACTCATTCTAAAGGGTTTATTACTCTGTGATTAAGATTGGTGTGATTCTTTGGCAAGTGCAGACCAGCCACCATGGCCCCTGCTGTGATTGACACCTCACAGTTAATGCACAATCTCTATTGAGAGCCTGGTGTGGGTGGGGACAGCTCCCAGCTCTGCTACACTCAATTATGAGATAAAGTCAGAACGTAATCCAAGATAAACATGGTTCAATTTAGGATCTCTGCCCCTACATTATGCTGCTCTCAGATGAAGTAGCAAAATCCTGGTGACACATTCCCTTTAATAAAGGACTGGACCAGGTTGGAATGTGGGACGCAAGTAGTTTTTCTCACCACTAAAGCCTGATCCTTCTAAGCCCTAATATTGTTTATCACGGGGCAATTCAGATGGACCACAAACACACAAGGTAGTGAGGCGGTTCAGCCAACATTCACCAAATCTGTATGGGGGGGGTTTAGTTCACAGCTACTTATAAAAAACTCCATTTTCATTCCAGCAGTGTCTCCTATATAGAATGTACTAAGCAGTTACCTATTAATTGTATCTCCATATGTTGCTCTAATGAGCTGCTGGAGAAGGCTGGTGATTTGTCTTCTTAACCACTGATTTCTTTCCTTCAGGTCAAAGACTTCATCCATGAGCAGAAGCATTACACGGAGAGGGATATTGTCATCAACCTAACAACGAGATTTATGTGATGGCTCAATTAAGACTTTCAACTGACTGACATTAGCAGGTTGTCTTATAAAATCCATGTTCTGCCTGTAATTTCTTGTATAAGTTAAATTAACTAATAGAAACTTTCCACAATATTTCATTTACGTATCCACCCCCCCTTTTTTTTTTTACTTTTTTTTTTTTTTTTTTTAAAGTGTAGCAATAATAACGGTGATACATTGTGGTGCAGGAGGCCTATCCCAAGCAATCCGTGGTTGCAAAGAAATAGAAATATTTTACAGAAGACCATATATATGTTACTACCAGGAACAAGTTGTACGGAATGCTGGAGGAAACAAAACCGTAAAGATCTCAGGGAATTCGGCAGAGTACACAGAAGGCAATATTTAAAGAAAAGATGGGAACGCTGAGTCCTTTGCGCAGCACCTGATCATTTTACAGCCATGACGAACAATCCAAAGTACTTTAATACAAAGACATTTATCAATGTGATGGTAACGCAGGGATGTTTAGGAAGACACCCTGGAATGCTTTGATGTGACATATAAAAATTCACAAAGCAGGACAGGTGCAGATTTATGACGATGACCAAGACCCATATAATTACCAATAATCTTTGTGTTGTAAGTTCAACTCAAAAGATAAAAGATTTCCTATCCCATTTGGAAAACCTTCAAGGTTTTTTTTTTTTCTGTTACTCATATACAATACAATACACATATAATAGCCTGGACTTCTGGAGGCACAAACTATCTCACTAAAAAGGTGTAAACGAGGAATTTATGGACAAGCCAAATCCCAAGTATGAAGAATCAGTCAACCTTAATTACCTAAATATCTTTATATAACAGGATGTTCATAAATTTTAGAGTCAACAAAAACAACACTGGAATGATTAAAACTAGAAGAGATAAAAAAGTGAAAAGTGCTAACAAGTGAGAAATGGTCAAACGTTTCCCTTTATCCAGCCTACAGCATTTTTCTACTTTATAGGAGACCGTCAGCAGGTCATCGGTATTTACATACTTTTAATATTGTTTCTGTCCACCAATGATTGATAGCTTTCCTGTAGAAAAGTGATCTACCAATCATCAGAAATCCAGAGAGGTCATATGCAAATCTGGTTGGAAGTGCACTGGGGTCGTGTGAAAGCACCTGTAATTCCAAGTGCACTAACCCACCTCCAATGCACTTACAGCCTGATTTTTTTTCATGACTGGCACATCAGATTTCCACAAATAGTATACTTCTTCGAGGGGAACATGTGCCTTTACAGTCATACCACTGGTTCCATATATTTTATAAAAAAAAAAAAAAAAAAAAAAAAAAAGCTGAAAAGTTCCCTTTAAAGGGAACCTGTCAGCACTTTTTTATCGCTTATAAGCTGCGGCCACCACCACCGGGCTCTTATATACAGCATTCTAACATGCTGTATATAAGAGCCCAGGCCGGGAGTATAACAAACACTTTATAATACTTACCTAACGGTCCCGCGGTGGGCTTAATGGGAATCTCCGTTGTCCGCTTTCCGGCACCGCATCTTTTGGCCATCTTTGATCTCCTTCTCTAGCCGCGGTGCATGACGGGATCCGACGTCATACACAATTGCCGGCATTCAGGTCCTGAGCAGGCGCACTTTGATCTTTCTTGAGCAGGGCAGATCAAAGTATTGTAGTGCACCTGCGCAGGACCAGCGAGTGTGTATGACGTAGATGCGTCATGCACACAGGCTTCAGAAAGAGAACGAAGATGGCCGGAAGGGGAGGTGCCGGCACCGGAAAACGGAGACGCCCATTAGGCCCACCGCGCGGCCGTTAGGTAAGTATTATACAGTATTTTTTATGTTATACTCCCGGCCTGGGCTCTTATGCATGTTAGAATGCTGTATATAAGAGCCCGGTGGGGGTGGCCGCAGCTTATAGGCCAAAAAAATGGTGACGGTTTCCTTTTAAAGACTCCATTTACACAATGGGGGAGTATGAAGACTAGAGTCCAACTGCTGCACATTATACCACCACACATTATAAACCCGGGAGTAGGACCAGTGCAACATTCCCTAGTAAAGGGCTCTTCACTGTGTCACTCATGTGGTTTCCAAACCAATCTCCACTTATTGAATCCAAGACAAAAGTAGAATTCATCGCTGAAGACAAAAGATTGCCATTCCAGCCTCCATTTGGGCCTCTGGTCTCCATGTGGAACATATGAACTTCACACATAGCCTATTCTCGGGATTATGGTGTGGGGTAGTTAATGCCTAAACATGTTACCCCAGCCTGCAGCATTGCAGAACAAAACTTAGACAACCATAACCCTCAATGAAAGCAGCCAAGGCTGTAAGTGCGGGGATTTCTGCACGTGGTGCTCATACTTTATACTGACTAAACTGAGAAGTTTTGATTCAATTTTTTTCTCATTTGCATAACAGTAACAGTAACATGCCTATACAGCCTGGGATTTTCATAAATTTACGATTTTTTCCTTCTTGGCGCTGCAATTTCAATGTATCGAAGAGTATTAAATCATACAACAACCGATTCCACTATACATATTTTAAGAGCACAATGTACTCACATTGTCATCCAGCTGAGCTGACACTCGGTAATGTTCAGGATCTGAATCGGGCTTTGGTACGAGGATTGGAGCCTTAATAAATGAAGAAAAATGAAAAAAGCCGTAATTATCCAGAATTTCCACTTTTTCCTTCCCCCTTTGATATTATGTGACGCCTGTATAGGAGAGCCTGAAAATACATCTGTTATACTGACACACGAATAGATGGGTACATGCGTGTGTAAAATGAGGGGTTGAAAATTTCTTTGAGTGGCTGCATATTTTTATCTATCTTTATTGTTGCTTTCAGCCTTTTATTTCTTTTTTTTTTTTTTTTTTTTTTTTTTTTACACAGTCTGTAATAATTTCAAATAAATTAAATATTGTATGTACAAACTAAGATACATACATACATACACATACATGTTTGAGTAGGGCACTGTACATGTTCTGGGTGTTGTCTGGGTGTGGTGGGGGGTGAGAGCGGTGTTTGTGTGTTGCGTTGTTTGTAGAGCGCTGTGTGTCTGTAGCGTTGTGTGTGTGTGTGTTGCGCGGTTTGTGTGGGTGCGGGGTGCGTGTGTGTGTTTTGGGGGGAGGTATGTTTTGTGCAATGTGTGTGTTGTGCGGTATGTGCGTATATTTGTGTGTGCCGCGGTGTTTGTGTGTTGGGTGTTGTGTGTGTGCGGCGTTGTCTGTGTGTGTGGGTGTCTGTGTAGGGCAGTGTTTGTGGTTCCCAGTGTGTGTGTGGTGTGTTGTGCAGTGCGTGTGTGGCGGTGTGTGTGTGTTTTGGGGGGAGGTGTGCACCCCCCCATCGTGCTCTATCCCCCATGCTGCGCACTCCCCATCGTGCTCTATCCCCCATGCTGTGCACTCCCCATCGTGCTCCATCCCCCATGCTGCGCACTCCCCATCGTGCTCTATCCCCCATGCTGTGCACTCCCCATCGTGCTCCATCCCCCATGCTGCGCACTCCCCATCGTGCTCCATCCCCCATGCTGCGCACTCCCCATCGTGCTCCATCCCCCATGCTGCGCACTCCCCATCGTTCTCCATCCCCCATGCTGTGCACCCCCCATCGTGCTCCACAGTAACACATCAGACAGTATACACGCACACATCTGATCGCATACACTGACACACACATCCCACTTCTCCCTGTGCCCACCGGTGGGTGGTCCCAGCAGCTGTGCTGCACGCCGTGCTCCTCTGCCGACACTCACAGATCCGATCACATACACTCACACATCATAACACACTCACACACATCCGATCGCATACACGCACACTGACGATATCGCACATACGCGCTCACACAATCACAACATCCGGAGATACCACATGCGTCCGGCCATGTGATCCTCCGGCAGGTCCTGGAAGATCACTGCACGCACAGTATCGCCGCCGAGAAGCAAGCGATATCACGGGATGTTGTGAGTGTGTGGATGCGATCTGATGTGTGTGTGAGAGTGAGTGTGATCTGATGTGTGTGTGTGTGTCTGTTCTTATGTGTGTGCGTGTGTGTGTGTGTTCCGCCGCTGCAGGACCTTGATGCGCTCACCTGGGAGCCGGTGTACGCTGGTAACCATGCTACAATATTACTCGATGTGTTCCATGGTTACCAGCGTACCCCGCCCCCGGCTCGCACGGGAGCCCACACCAGCGTACGCCGATGTGGGCTCCCGGGGGTTCAGCACTCACCTGGGAGTCGGTTCGGGGAATGCGTGCGGGGGGGGGGGGGGGGACAGGGCCAGAGCGAGCGTGCAATGCGTGAGGGGAGCGGGGCGGGGTGGTGTTGCCAATGCGTGCAGGGGGCCGGGGCGAGAGGCCAATCCGTGCGAGGGGGCGGAGCCGAGGCGAGCCGCCAATCCGTGCGGGGGGGGCGGGGCCATGGCGAGCCCAGCGGCCAATCCGCTGTTTGTCACCGTAAGGACACAATTTTGTAGCAAGACAGACAGAATAAGGCAATTATATATATAGATACACATACATATTACACATATATATATATATATATAGATACACATACATATTACACATATATATATATATAAATATGAAGCAATTAATTAATCTACACTATTTAGCATGCCATAAGGTTGGCTCAGGAGCTGTAGGTTGACTAGGGTATATACCCTAGCCAACCTGCAGTTCCTGAGCCAACCTTATGGCATGCTAAATAGTTTAGATTAATTGCTTTGTTTATAGGGCGATCTGTTATTTATCCATTTTCATCAGATTTTGGCCAACTTTGCAGGTAACCTGTCACAATGACAATACAGTCCAATCTGCAGGCATAATGTATACAGCAGAGGAAGCGGAGCAGATTGATATATAGTTTTGTGATAACATATTCAGTATGACTTGTGGTTTAATCATTTAACCCTCTGCTGTTTATGTATTTTTTAGTCCAGTGGGCGGTCCTATCAGTGAATGATAGTTTTCTTTGGATAAGTGTTCATACAGAGATAGCTGTCAATCACTGATAGGACCGCCCACTGGACTGAAAAATAAATTAAATAGATTAAACCACAGATTACCCTGATTATGTTATTACAAAACTACACATCAATTCCTTACTGTATAACATGCTGCCTGCAGACTGGACTGCATTCTCATGGTGACAGGGTCCCTTTAACCCCTTCACGACCATGGACGGATATATCAGTCATGGAGCGTGTCCCGTTAAGCCCCGCCCCCTGCCGCGGGCAGGTGGCGGCGGTCGGCACACATATCAGCTGTTTTCCACAGCTGACATGTGTGCCTGCTAGCCGCGGGTGGAATCGCTTCCACCCGCGGCCATTAACCCCTTAAATCTT